>NC_077229.1:452894076-453206882 GCF_027887165.1 Monodelphis domestica
TGCTTATTTTTAGGCTTCCTCCAGATTCAATCTTACTCACTGAAAATTAACTAAACAGTGAAGGGAATAACTTATCACTATGATAAATTATATAATCACATATTTTGAATGAATGAATTGAATTTAGATATGGACTTTTAAATTAATCAATAATACATGAAATCATTGATTTTTCCCTTCCTTTTGGGGGGATGGTGGGGATACAGATACCAGCTGAAATTCACTCAATATGAAATAATAAATGTGTAGCCTAAAGTTGCATATCATTTCTGGAAAAGAATGGGAAGATAAGTCCCTGTTACTCTTTATGGTTCTTCCTCCAGTGATTTGTCATGACAGAGATAGTGCTGAGTCAGAAGGCTAAAACCAGTAGGATGTAGGGAGATCAGAAATGTTTTAAGTACAGAATTCGAATTGGGTTGAATCTGTCATTTTTGACTGCAAAACAAAGTTAGGCAGGTTTGGTTTTTTTACTTCTGACTGGCTGAAGGGTGAAGCAATTTTCAAGTACAAGAACTTTGGAACTGTTTGGAAAATGAATACATAGTATAATCCTGGACTCAGCATCAGGCAGAATCTTACACCAAACACTTAAGGGCTGAGTGACAATGGGGAAGTTACTTAATTTCTCTGCCTGAGCTTTCTCATCTATCAAATGGTAATTATAGAAATTCCTACCTCATAGGGTTATTTTGAGAACCAAATAAGATAATGTATGTGGAATACTGCACAAAGTGTGAAGTGCTATATAAGTGTGAGTTATTATGAACTAAGTCATTTATGGTTTGGGATCTATATGAGTGGTAGATATCTAGATCTCTATCTACATATGTACATTAGTGAGATTACAGATCCTTAGTGCATTTACTTAAAAAGACATTTGGTTGATGAAATAGCAAATATTCTAGAAAAAAAATACAGGAAAGCCACCATAAAATTGGAGGAAAATACTCGTTTTCCAAATTGTCTTCTTTTCGTTTATTTAGAGAAACAGATGCTGGTTTGTTCATGGAAATCCTGCATTCTGTTCCAAACCATTTTCAATGGAAGGGATACTACTAATGTAGACAGGGGAAAGCGGATAGAACCGCTGAACTAAGCTGTAGTAAAGTTAAATTGTCACTTGAAAACAAGAGTGCAGGCATCTGTCAGACAAGACTTGAGCTCATGTCTGCTTCCCATTCACAAGGTTTTCCCTTCCTTAAGCTGCTCTTGAAAACCACTGTCAAAGCTGAAAAAGTTAACTATAATAACAACAATAAAAGCATCATGTCCTCTATATTATAAATAGCCCTGGATGGCTAGGAATGATTTTTACCCTGAAAATCAACTTGGGCGTACAATGTTATTGTAAACCACAAAAACAATACTTCTGTGGTTTATAATGTCATCTGAACTTCTTGACTGATTTATAACATGGTAATGCAGCCATCTCAATTCGTTAGTGTAAGTATTTTCCTCTGCTAACGTCTGTGTCTTGGTATATCACCGAGTCCTTCAGTTCTCTAGTTTTCAGTGGGTGTCTCCATCTCCTGGAATTCCATATTGGCAGTGATCTGATGAAAAGGGCTCTCCACTCCTCTAATGCTTCCCATCACCACCTTTCCTTGCATAAACACAGTTCTCCCAATAGTCTTATCATGAGGAAGTGAAGAGATTATGCTTTAGATTTGAAGGTGTGGACATCAGAGATGTGAAAGACCTATAGAAAGGATCCTATCTTCTTCTCAGTTTATCAAGAAGTCGACTAACACAACCTCAAGAACATAAGGTGACTCAGGACCAAATAAATGCTTTTAAACAGAGTTTACTCATTAAAAGAAGTTTTTTTATTAGAATTAGCTCTGCATTATCATTATCAGAACTGCCATTTATATAGCATTTAAAAGTTAGTGTTTCAATTCAGCAAGCATTCATTAATAATCTCCCCTCTGCATAGCACTGTGCTGGGTTAGAGACACCAAGAGAAAAATTAAAAGGGGCATCTATCTGCACACAAGCAGTTTACATTTTCCTGGGGGTATATAGCATGTACTTTGTTGTTATTGTTCAGCCATGTCAGGCTCTTCATGACTTCTTTTGGGGTTTTCTTGGCAAAGATACTAAAGTGGTTTGCCATTTCTTTCTCCAGCTCATTTTATAATTGAGGAATTGTGATAAACAGGTTTAAGAGAGTTGCCCAGGTCCATACAGTTTGTAAGCAAGTGAGACCACATGTAAATTCATGAAGAGATGTTCCTGACTCCAGGACCAATACTCAATACACATGTACACAGGTAAGTAAATACAAAGTATTCAGAGGAGGGAGTAAACATAAACACATATTCAGTTCAGGATCATCTTTCTTCTCTTTTGATAGTCTTTTGTCTCTCCCAATAAACTTCCTTTTCTTGAAGTCTGAGCACAGCTTTTAAAAATTAATTTTTATAGATATACTTACTTTTATATCACTTTTATTTCTCAATGTGTATTGATCCCATTCACTTAGAAAGCCATTTTTCATAATGAAGAATTTTTTAAAAAGAAAAAAAACTGACTAACATATAATTTTATATATTTGGAGCTCAAAAGGCTTTCAGCTAACCTCTAATCCAATGTCCTCATTTTGGAAATGCAAAGTTAATTGACTTATATTGGTCTCAGCTAATAAGGATATGAAGTGAGATTTGAATATAGTCTTCTTAACTATTATTTCAGTTCTCAACCCATTGTTCCATATTGTGTACAATCTAAGTTTGCCATTGTTTTCACTATTCTATATCCATAGTCGTCTCCTCCAGTTTGTAGAAGAAAGGAAAGTAGATAGGCATCCCTGTTTTTTTTAGGCAAAATACAACTTCAGTTGGAAGAAATTATTTCTCCTGTCCTTTTCTTTTAATAATCCTCTCATAAATAGTGCTGATATATGTAGTATAAATGAAGAAATTGAGGTTCTTATGTGATTTGTCTTTATCACATGACCATGAAGTGTCTGAAGTTAGAAGGAAAGATCATTCCCCAAGAATCTTACTTTTTTGTCAAACTGCCCCATTGACAGTTTTTGAATCACCTTCTGGGCCAATGATAACATCAGGTCTTTCTTTGACTGCTGATAAGAACAAAGGTCAAAGAAGTCTGCCTTTTTCATTGTAGGCACGTGTTTCTTTTGATACAGTGTTAAGTGATAAATGATTTTTTAAAAGTAGCTTTTACAACATAAGATTCAAGTAACGTGTATAAGTATATATGTACACTGAAGTAAATGAAATTGCTTGCCTACAGTCAGAAAAACACCAGAATTAAATGTCTTAAAATAATTATATATTTACTAAACATTTTGATTATGCCTTTGAGGGAAACAAAGGATATAGAAATAGAATTTATTTTAAGAAATATCCTTGAAATCATTATGATTTCACTAGATCACTTAAGTAGTCATTTTGAAGAGAATTTAGAGGATATCTAGTCCAATCTTTACTTGAATAGCACTGTCTTCCAAGGAACAATTTCTGGCAAAGTCTCTCTTATCCAGTGCTTGAAAATCTCTTGTGATTAACAAATGAATGGTAAAAAAATATAGTAAAACAATAAAAAAAATAGAAATATGTTTTACAGGACCATATAGGTATCGTAATGCTTGCCTTCTTAATTGGTAGAGGAGGGTCTAGAGATGGAGAATTTGGAACTCAAAATAAGAAAAGAATGTTTAAAAATATCTTGTGATGGGCAATATAATGCTCCCGAGATAGCACATTCTAGTGATTAGGATGTGTTTCTTTATATCAAGCTAAAATCTGTTTCTTTACTTCTACAAGTCATTGCTTCTAGTTCTGCCTTCTGGGGCCAAGCAGAAGTTTCATCCCTCTCCCACATTCCAGCCCTTCCAATTCTTAATTAGCTATCATGTTCATTGAAATAATTTAAGTCTATCTATCTATCTATCTATCTATCTATCTATCTATCTATCTATCTATCTTTATATCTATCTACATTATGTGTGTGTGTGTGTGTATTTGGAGAAAGGAATGATAGTTATCTTCAGCATGGACCAATGAGTGTACTTCACCTCATTAATGGGAATTCTTACACATTAGTTTACTTATGTCAAAAACTTCCACATCCATCCAATTGCAACCTAGAAGAGTTTTCTGTATTATACATATGCTAGTGATCTCATGGATTTCTTATTCATTTATGGAATTCTAATCTCTTGTATTGTATTCTGTGTATGTCTGGGCAAACATTCCAACAATATGTGTATAAAATTCTGTTTAGCAATTTAACACGAGCAGAAATGTGCCACAAATGAATAATTTGACAACTAAAAGTAGAAATCATCTTTTACAAGTTTCATCTGTCAATTCCATTTAATCTTTCTTTCCCTTTTCTGAGGAACTTTACTAAAATGAACATTAATCTTTTTTACCTTTTATAATAGTCAATCATGCCTGTGGCTTTGGTGGCTTCTTTTTATCTCCTTTATTTTTTAAACTCTTACATTCTGTCTTAAAAATAATACTATGTATTGGTTCCAAGGCTGAAAAGCAATAAGGGCTAGGCAATGGGGGTTAAGTGACTTGTGCAGGGTCATATGACTGGGAAATGTCTGAGGTCAGATTTAACCCAAGATCTCTAGTCTCCAGGTTTGACTGAGCCACCTAGTTGCTTCCTAGGTCCTTTATTTTAAGTCAACATTTTCCCTTACAAATAGGCTCCTCCTCCACACATAGGAGCATATGAATTTCAAAAGACAGATGTCTTTGAAGATGACTTGTATCTTTAAATGTATCTGTAATGTCTTACCTAAAGGCTTCTCAAGTTACTGGATATGCACACACAAAAGGAAGACCTTAAAGAAAAGTTTCACATTTCATGAAATTTAAGTTAATAAAATAAAAAGGAGGATAGATTCATTATTCTCATCTTGACATGAATTTTGGATTCCTTATTCCTTACTATTACTGATGAAAATGACATTGACAAACCCTAGAAGAATATCATCCAGAGCTTATCTAGTTTTGTGGCAGGACTAAGATAAACAACTAACAGAAATTTACCAGCCAGACACATTTATTTGCATCATTTTACTTTTACATTGTTTTGAATAATTAATAAGAATATCTCATTGAAAAGAAAATGGAAATGAAATGAGACAGAAAGATAAGCATAGCCCTCATGCTTTGAGAATGTTTGCTTTTTGTTTATCTTTTTCCTTTTAGTTTTTGCCTCAACCACCAGGGAGTTGCCAAAATTAGGAGGATATAAGTAGGATCCACTGAGAGGGCATTATGGTAACTCATAAACTGGCTCTTTTCTGTTTTCTGTATAGCCAGAGTAGATCCCAGTTAAGTTTTTGTAACCTGAAATGTGTTTCTGGTACATATATCATACCAGCAGGCAGAGGTGATGCCATTTAAAATGAAATTTTCCTGTCTTTTAGAAAGACTTATTAAATTATGTAGACTGAAAATCTACCAGAGCTGATGAGTCTGGGTTTATCTAGAAAGATTTAAAATTCTATAACTCACTGAGACAATTCCATTAGTTGCAGATGCGTTTTCTTAGTTTGTGTAGCTCTAGGTTTCAAAGAAGAAAAACTTTTGATTCCCATTAAACATGTCATACATAGTTTAGAACCTGTACACAAGTGGAAAAATCATTATGTCTAGGAATAATAGAATAATTCAATTTTCCCCCAAATACTATTTATTTCCTTAATATACCAACCTCCTAATAATAGCACATTTTGGATAAATTGAATATGAAATTTTAAAACTGTATTTAATCAGATCACATCTGCCACTTTCTTTTCTTTCGCTGGCATACATACCTATGCATATAATAGTACGTAAATACAATATGGGTTTTTACTCTGGTACACTATCTACAGAAAAATCTAGATAGTAACAAACATGCACAATCTCCACAGCAGGGCTCCTTTTCAAGCCAGCTCAGTGTCCACTGATAATATTATTAAAGGTTAATTAATCTGAGCCCTCCACTGGGATTTCTGAATTATCTTTGACAGGTCTGAAGGAGGATCCTGGAACATTTCAAAGGTTAAAGAAAATGGGGCTTGACAGGAGAAGGAACCCAAGGCTTAGCTCACCTTCTTCAAACTCCCCTTTATCAGATGGATTAATGCGTTCTTACCATTGGAAAAGACTGGCTGCTCTTTAGGACAGTAACCAAATAGCTGGCTGAGCCTGGCCTGACATTTGGAGGGGGAGAAGGGAAATGTTTATTTCCCTTGTCAAGTGTCCTGAAAGAAATAGACAGCTGTTGGCTTCTGGCTTATCTTAAATGAGCTTCATTAACAAAAAAGAGCAAGTGGGAAAGTAACCCACAGAAACTATAAGCTTGAATGGGCCTCAAGAGAGTGACCTTTGGTCAAAGAGCAGTAGCTCAACAGCTTGGTAAAGGCTGCTAATGATGCATAGACCCAGGCTGCCTTTCCTGCTCTTTTCAATGTACAACAAACCAGGGCGATATCATTCGCATTGGAAATTTGATAGATGTTTCGAAGATTCCTTTTTCCCTCTCTCCTTTGCTTTCGGTGTTGTTGCTGTTGCCTCTAGATCTGTAATCTTGCTGGTCCTAAATACAGGCTAAATGTTGATATTGAAAAGCAAATGGTGTAACTGACAAGAAAGGGAACCCACATATGTTGGAACTCTGTTCCTAGTCTTCAGTCACTACCAAAGAGATGATGGAATAACCCGTCCTTCAGAGTCCCAGATAATTACAGCTTTGATTAGCTCAGGCAACTGCTAATGGTGAGATGATGCAGAAATTCAGAGAAGTTATCACAGACTGAGAGCTATGGATGAGGAAACAGTCACAGAGAATTTAAGTGACACCAGAGGTCACACAACTAGTCAATGGCAGAGATCAGATTTGAATCCAAGTCACCTCGCTATTGATCGAATAAGGCAATGGAGTCTAAGCTTACCCTGAATTATGTCTATTTTGTTCAAAATTGTGTTGCAGTTATCCTGGAATGCTCTCTCACTGAAAGAGGCTTTTCCTGTAGCAGCAGCAATTGTGACACTAGAAATAATAGTTGGATAGCTTTTGGAGACTGTTGCACCATGCCTAGATTCTCTGGCCAGTTCAGTATCCCTTCTGATGACCTAGAGGTGGCCTCATGTTGGACATCTGGGGTGTAAATAGATATTGGCTGGTTTTGTCCTCTTTGCCTTTAGTTGAACCCATTCCCAATTTCATGTGGCACATAACCAGGCAAACATGGGCTAAGAAGGAAACTGTTATTTATCTGATAGCTAAAGCTAAAGCAAATGCTGAGGGAAGAACAAATGTGAAATATTAAAAACAAGCCTCAAAATGTTTCTCACTTTTGTTAAAAACAATAATAACAAAAATGCTTTATTGGCTACTGAAGGTTTTTCACAGTTAATTTAATATCTGAATATAAAAAGGCCCATGTGGTAATCTAGGAGGGGTCTGGCTTTTTTTTTCTCCTTAAAATATTTTTGTCTTTATGTGACCAGGTAGAGACATTTGGATTTCCATATGTGGTAAAAAATAGCATCATTTCCCCCTTTGATTCTGATGTCAAGATTCTGGCAGTGCTTTGGTCAAGATGCAGGTCCATCTGCCACATGAACAATTGTTCTACTTTAGTCTCTGGGGTAGTTGAGGCTAAATATTTTAACTGACCCTAGAGAACTGTATCATAGATAGGGAAGTCATAGCAACAGAATTCAATTTGTTTTGAAGTCTCACATCAATCTTCCTCAGCTAGAGAAGCCTCTCTAATGTAATTCCAAAGCCAAAGAAAGAGGAACACAAGTAAACATAAAACTAGAATTTTTTCTACAATTCTTCCTTGAGTTATTCTCTTTCTACTTCAGTCTAACATTGGCACAAGAAAGAGCTGGCAAGGTCCTGGCTAAAGAGAAAAATGTTCTGTGGCTTTCCTGTCTTGAACTGTGTGACATGTAGGCAAGAGAAGGTGATTTATACCCATCTGACTACATGAATTTCACTCAAGATGATTGCCATGCTGACACATTTAGGAGGAATCTTGAACTTCCAAAGTATGATGTGACTCATTGGTGGGACTGCCCAACCTCATGTTTTTGTCAGTTGCCTGACTGAGTGGGGTCACCCTGCTAGTTTTGGTACAATCTGTCAGCATTTGCTTTTTGTTGGTCTTAACTTCAAGAACATTTGGTCATCTTCATACCATGATGAGACTTTAGAGTTGTCTATTAGTGGAGTCCACAATTGGCAGTTGCAAAACAAAACACATTTTCTTCTCAATATCCTTGGCTCTTAAACTAATTTAAAATAGAATATTTAAATGTATTGATTCTGTACCCTACTAGTTCTGAAAAAAATGATTATTTTTCCAGTTGGAATACTAAAAAATTATTTTTGTTTGTTTACTTGGGGAATATCACTTTCCTTCTGCCTAGCTAAACCCTTGATCCTTCCATCTTTGGCTCAGGCTTTTCTATTCTGTACCATATCCTTAGTAGAAGAATATATCTTTATTTCAATATAATTTTTTTCCTTTGTAATTCCATATAATTGATTTGATCATACTATACACATATTATATGTACACACATATATATGTATAGACAATATACATATGCACACATATACACATGTATAAAACATTATTCTGAAGTTGTGACAATTGCTCCCTTTTCAGAATAATGTTTTATACATGTGAATATGTATATATGTATAATGTCTATACATATATATCTGTGTACATATATATAGCATGATCAAATCAACTGTATGGGATTACAAAAGAAACCAATTCTGATACAAAATAGATTAAGAACCCCTGTGCTTGTATAATAGCTATCATCCTAATGTTTGAGGTTTTTTCTCTTCTCTTCTCTTCACTTCTCTTCTTTTCATTTATTTTCTTTTTTTAACTTTTTATACCTCTCACTTTTAATCTCATCTAACAAGGATGACACCAGCCCTATAATTTCTTTCTCATTGAATTAATCTTATCTCCTCTATTAACATTCCTCTGTTTTTCCTTTACTGGAAAATGGAGATGTCTAGGAATTCTCTAAATCCTAACAGTCAAACACAAATTCTTGTTGGCACTATCAACCTGGGAAGGCTTCAGTGTCAGATCCAAGGTCAGAAAAAGCCTGTCCTAGCTAAGCCTGCAGAGACTCATCATCAGGAAGTTTGGCCACAAAGCAATGGTGATTCTTTCTTTGGCCATCAAGAGCACAACCAAGACCATCTGTTAAGAGCCAGATGGTTCAACAATCTTCATAGGTAGGGAATGGATCCACAGATTGGTGAACTTATGCATCTTTTGAAGTATAAAATTCAGAACTGTTGGCCTAATATCAGCAAGTCACTTGAGATGGGGGAAGACAAACAAAGACAAAATCAGGAGAAAAAAGATGTATAAAATCACAAAACTGGTCGTTTTTTAATTGCATACTATTTTCTTTACTTATAGGTGGAAATCCCTGAAGCCAATGTGAGCTGAGGTCAGAAAGTGAAGACAGAATAGAGCCCTTTTCTTTGTAAATAAAGATGTAAACGGATGTTTAAAAAAAGGGTTATAGAATGATTCTGTTTGAAGCACAAGGATATAGTAGGTCAAAAGGGATAATTAGAAACAGGTTTCTCTGTTGCCTGTAATGTTCCATGTTGTATTAGTTCAGAAACTTTGAGGGCTTTTTCTCTAACCCAAAAACATGTCAGTTCTACATCTTTTGGAAGAGAAGTGTGCACATATTTATTCTAGGTTGCATACTGAGAAGCTTTACAGCTGAGGTGGTGCTTCTGATTTCTAAGTTTCCATTAAATCCTGACATCTGGATAAGCTCAGAGAAATTCTCCTTTAATTCTTCCTTTCTCAGTTAACATTACCATACATTCCATATCAACTCTTTTCAAGGGGGGAAATTGTTTTGTTTTGTTTTGTTTGTTTGTTTTCCTAACATGGGCTACTGCTTTGGAGAAAATAAGGGAGTAAAAAGTCCCAGAAAAATTTAAATCCCTGATTCCCCAGTTCCACGATTCCACTCTCATTCTCAACTGAAATTTCACTCCTAGATTTATGGGTGTTTCATGAGTTCCCTATCTTGGGCCTGCTTAATTTACAGTTCTGTCTAGTTTGATGTTAAATTGATGTTTTTGTTTGCTTAATGCAGTGGTCTTTATAATCCCACTAAGTGGAAATAAGGTTTACAGACATAAAGCATTCAACTTTGATTTAATGCAAGTCCTCAACCTCACAAATCAAGGCTTGGGCAGGCAAGGGGTTCAAGGAGGTTTTCTGTTCACCCTTAAAGAAAAAGGCACTCAGACCTCCTCTAAGATGATTCCTTTTTTCCTTCTAAAGATAAATAGTGGAGGAGTGAGGAGGTTGACTGGAACAAAAGATTGACAGTGCCATCTTGTTCTTTTGAGCCTTACAGCCTGCAGGTGTGATACAAACAATGGATTATAGCTCAGGGTTTTCTATTGTTAATAGTTTGACCATTCTTTGAAGAACAACAAAAATTAGGTATTATCTTGGGAAAAGGGGAACATTTTATCCCAAATTTTAAAGAAACTGGATTAAGAGGCTATATTTTTTTAAGGGAGATCGCCTGTTTATTTTTCACATTCTCATTGTAAATAATCAGATATTAGTGTGCAAATCATGGAGAACAACAGAATACTTTCTGGAACAAATCAGCAGAAATATTTTTAAAGGTAGAAAGTATTGGGATTAAATATATAAACATTTGTATTTATTGGACTCAGGAGAAACATTTGGAATTTTAGTATAAAATTCAGGGACAAGTATCAGAGACAAAGCACCACTTAGAATTTATTTACATAGGAAATGATTGAAAATATCCACATTCTCTTACTCACTAAGTAAAAACTAAGATTTGACCAGTGAGTCCATAAATAAATTTGGTAGGAAAAGCATTCCTCTAGAAGTACTTCAATGAAATAGCATCTTGATTTCCCTTTTTGAAATCTCTTTCATCTCTTATCCTAAAGTTATGAATATATCAAAAGAATAAAGATATAAGTGGCTAGATCTAGGGTTAAATAAAATAAAAAAATAAAACCTATTGAGGTTTAATATAAGGTTATATTTTAATATAATCTTTCAGGAATACAGATGCATTTTTATTTGTTTTTTATGAACTTTATGCCCATGTTGTTGAACGTATGGCATGAGTGCCAGAAGGGGCTGTTCCCTACCTCCCTCCATGTGCACCTGAGGTCATTTCTCACATCAACCTCCCCTCTTCCCAGTAGCCCAATGGAATCACTTTCCTCCTCTCCTGTCTGGAGTAAGGGGACAGCTCACATGCAGCATGAAGGCTGAAGTTTGGGAACTCCATCTTTAAAAGGTTTGCCAACACTGCTATATGCTATATTTAAAGTCTCCACGCTGCAGTCCAGCTGTAAAAGTGAATATAGTTTAAAAGAGATACAGAGTCTGGAATAACTGAGATAATGGCTCTTAAAGAAACACTATGGTATAGAGACAAAAAAGCTCAGTTTGGAATCAGAGGATCTAGGACCTGCTGTAGCCAAAGAAAAATGTCATCTCCTGGTGGTCAAACTCTACTGATGAGCATATATATCTTTGTGTGTGTGTATATGTGTGTGTATGTAACATATATAAAAATATAAATATATAACATAAATAAATATAAAAATATATATCTTTCTATCTATATTTTTACATATATAGATATAGATATAAATAGTTATAGGTATAGGTATAGATATAGATGATATCAAGGCTGTTCTCTTCCGGTGACCCTGGTTAGATACTTGGATTTTCTTTTTTAAAGTTCTTATCTTCTGTCCTAGAAGTAATAATGAATATCTTTCCCAAGGTAGAAGAATGGTAAAGGCTAGGTAATGGGGGTTAAGTGTCTTACCCAGAGTCACATGCAGCTCTGGAAAGCATCTGAGGCCAAATTTGAAACCAAGACCCCCCAATCCTGAGCATGAATCTCTATCTACTGAGCCACCTAGTTGCCTTTGGGACTTAAAATTTCAAATTCTTGCTTTACAATTTAATACCCATGTGACCTTGAATAAGTCATTTCAGTTCTCTGTGTTTCAATCACTCTTTCATAAAATTGTTGATCCAAAATCCTATTATGATTTATCTGTGAACCTGCTGTATATCTGCCCTGAGCAAGCCACAGTTACAATGTGGTCCTCAGTTCTGGGCTCTTCAATGTAGTGTCAACTTAATTTTTTGGAAGCCCCAAGTTTGCCTTTTTCCCTTGGAAATTTGCCTTTTGGGGAAATTCCAAACTGTCTTAGACTGAAGAAGGGATCACCAAGCATCAGTTAAATGTTCTGAATAAGAGTAATAGAAATGCTCAAATCCTCAATCACCCTTTTTGTCTTAGAAGTTTTCACCATTGTATCAAAGATCCATTCCCAGGAAGACCAACAACTGTGCAGGAACCATCTTTTTTGTATCTATTGTAATAGACTACTCCCTGATACCCCAGTCTCTGGCTACAACCTCTTTCCCAAGCCTGCTTACAACCTGTCAGTGTATGTTTGCTGTGCTTAAATCTCCAAAAGGTATATAAGTTCCCAGGTTCTATTATGCTTCAGAGAATCATCTTTGATGGTGATTCTCTCAGAGATGCTGTCCCCAAACCCCATGTTTTGACTCTGTGTGGTATTTTGTGCTTGGCTCTTTGTGAAGGCAGGTTATTAAGGACTTGTCTCTTTCCTAATTAAAGATTTGGTTTTATGACTACTTTAGTGATTCTGTGTTTTTCCAAGTTGACTAAAGGAAGGACTTTGGTGAACTGACAAAGATCCAGAGAAGAGCAACCAGGATCTTGAGCATCTGTGGAGTCATACAATATGAAGATTTAAAAACTGAAGATATCTAGCCAAATACAAAAAATTTAATGGGAAGACCTAATTGCATTAAAAATCTGATATGAGTCATGTTAATGAGATTGCAATTACTTTTGGTCATAAAGGAAGTATGTGAAGGGAACCCTCTGCCAGGATTACTTGGGTTATGTGACTGAGTTTGATCAAGATGTAATTGAATTTGACCCAGAAGGTGGAGGGATATTAAAAGGTTCAAGACAAGGAAATAGGGTCTCTTTTTTCTGTGATGACCAGCTAAGAGGAAGGTGGCTGAGGTCTCCATATTGAGATCACATGGCTAAATAGAATAAACTTTTCTCTCTCTGTGTCTTTACCTATCCAAGTAAATTCTAATAGAATTTATGAAAAAAAAGGACCATGGTCCGAATTTTATTTCTTATAGAAGGAAACTACAAAGAGGTAATTTTTTCCTCCAGTAAATAAAAAGAAATTACTCCTTTCCAATTAGAGCTATCCTCAATGAAATAGATTGGTCTAGGAAGCAGTTGAGATATTCCCTTAGAGATATTCCCACAAATATTGGAGGATAACTTGCTGGGATATCAGAAAAGGGATCCTTGGCTAGAACAAATTGAATTGAATAAACTCTGAGGACCTTCCTGACTGAGATTCTGTGAAAACAGGACCTCATTTTTTTTGTCTCTGCATTTTCAAATGCAAAGAGAATCAATTTTTCTTGAGAGAACATTAGACCTCTCTATTTTCTGGTATATTCAGTTCAATTAGTAAACATTTACCTGAAACCTTTTAAATGAACCTACCACAAGCACAATGCTGTAGAAAGAGAAACTTTTTTGTTTGTTGCTTTTATCTAAAATCTATTTATCTCTTAGAGATTTTTATCTTATCTTTCTCAATATCTCCACTGGGAGAAGGAAGGTATTATTTTTCCATCTGAAAGGGGGAAATAGCATTTAATTGAAATGCCAGAGCTCTTAGAAGGAGCTAGAGATGAAAACAGAAATAAATTCTAGTGAACCTGCTAGGTAGATCCAAGATCTTTCAGTGATAACATTCTACTTTTAAGAAAAACTGAAAAAATAGTTTATCTTAGTTAGATAAATGGGTAGCTAAGAATTTATGGAATTTGTTGTAAGCCAATCTATTCCAAACAAAGAATACCGCAAAGCATTACCACCTATTGCAATGAAATATTAAGGAATCAAAATAGAGATCATGGTTAGGAATCCTAAAAGCTTATAGCCAAGTCACATACCTCTATAAATTTTAGTAGGAAGGAACAATTCCTTGAACAAACTGCATCATTCTGTCTTAGTAAAAAAATAAAAAGGCATCCAAGGGAATTATCTTACAATCAGTCCACCACCAAGGATTTTGAAGTACCTATTATGTTCCAGATACTCTGCTAATATGGGGATACAAAGAAAGGGAAAAGACAGTACATGTTCTCAAGGAGCTTACAATTTAATGGGGAAATTCTGTGCAAACAACTATATGCAAACTAGATACAGACTGTATAATTTCAAACTAATCCAATGAGGCAATGGACTAATATTATGGGGCTGTGGAAAGGCTATTCGCAAAAGAATGGGACTTTAGATGAGATAAAAAGACATCTAGAAAACCTAGGAAGCAGAGAAGAGGAGGGAGAGAATGTCAGACGTGAAGCAGGGGGAGGGGGTTGGAGGTAGGGGGAAGCTTAATATTGGGAGATGGGGCTGTTGTCATGAAAATGAAAAATACATAGAAGGGAGTATGTGAGGTGGGAGTTTGCAAAGCAGCTAGGTTATATAGAATTTTAAGAGTGAAAAAGACAATTTTATATGTGATCCTGGAGACAAAAGGAAATGATTGGAGTTGATTGAATTGGAAAGTGACATGGTAAGACCTGCACTTCAGAAAGATCAATTTGACAACTGAATGGAAAATGGAATGGAGTGGGAAAGATTTATGGCAGGCAGATGAACAGTCTATTGCAAAAGGCCAGGAATGAAGTGATGAGGGCCCGCATAAGGGTGGTGGCCCTGTCAAAGGAGAGAAGGGGACATATATGAGAGATGTTTCAATGTTTCAAAGTTAGAAATAATAAAATTTAGCAACTGACTAGATATGAGAGAAGGTGAGAAAGACTGAGGAGTTGAGAATGACATTTATGTTTAAGGAGGATAGTAATATCTTTCAGAGTAAAAAAGAAATTAAAATGAGGGGAGGTTTTAGGTGGAAAGATTATATATCTATATATCTTTTAGAGATTTTTATCTTGTCTTCTCAATATCTCCACTGGAAGGAAGTGGGCATTATTTTCTCCATCTTGTGGGCAAAATGTTGTTTAATTGAAATGTTAGAGAATTTCCAGAGCCAGAGTAAAATGTCAGATTTTGACATGTGCTGTTTAAGGTATCTATGGGATATTAAGTTTAAAATGTCCAATAGGCAGTTGGAGACGTGAACCTGGAGGTCAGGAGAAATTTTAGGGTTGCACAAATAAATCTGATAGTCATCTACATTAAAATGATAGTCAAACCTAGAAGAGCTATAAGATCACAAGTGAAATAGTTTAGAGAAACTCGATATAATAAAAATGACAATTCTATCTAAATTAATTTACCTAATCAGTGCTATACCAAGCCATCTAAAAATTAGTTCATTGAGTTAGAAAAAAAATAATAAAATTCATCTGGAGAGAAAAAAGGCCAAAAATATAAAGAAAATTAATTTTAAAAGTAGGAATAAAAGTGGCCTAGTTATACTGGATCTCAAACTATATTATAAATTAGCAACCACCAAAACAATCTGCTGTTTTTTAAGAAACAGATTAGAGGGTCAATTGGTTAAGATTAGGCAATCAACACACAGTAAGAAATATCAACAAACTAGTGTTTGATATATCCAAATATCTAAGCTCTTGAAAGAACTCATGATTTGACTAAAACTACAAGGAAACCTGGAAAATACTATGGGAGAAACTAGACTAGGTAGAGGGAAATAACCTAATAGAATAAAACATTTTTATAGCAACTCTTTGTGATGTTAAAGAATTAGAAACTCGACTATGCCTATCAATTGGGAATTGACTGAACAAGTTCTGGAATATGATTTTAATGGATTCTATTGTGTCATAAGAATGATGAACAGAATGATCACTAAAATCTTAAAAAACTTATATGAAGTGATGCAAAGTGAAATGAGGATTTTTTTGAGGATTTTTGAGGATTTAGTGTAGAGGGTGTTCTATGAACTCTTTAAATGTCTATGTTGCCCCCTTGTTCAAGAACATCAGGGAAGTTTTCTTGGATAATTTCCTGTAGTATCAGGTCAAGATTTCTGTTTATTTCTGGGTTTTCAGGTAGACCAATGTTTCTCAAATTGTTGCTTCATGATCTGTTTTCCTGATCCGCCATCTTTTCAGTGAGATATTTTATGTTTTCTTATATTTTGTCAGTCTTTTGACTTTGCCTTATTAATTCTTTCTGTTTTGCAAGATCATTGGTTTCCAGTTGCCCAATTCTGGTTCTTATGGCCTGGTTTTCTGTTATAATCTTTTGTTTTTCTGCTTTAATCTTTTGATTTTCCTTTTCATTTTGGTGTATCCTGCTTTTCATAGCTTCAAGTTGTTTCTCCAATTGGAAGTTCTTGTCATTCAGATTGTTATTTTCTTTTGAATTATTTCCCACTTTTCTTGCCAGAAGGCTTCCATCTTTTCATAAGCTCCAATTTAAATTCTTCAAGAGCTTGTGGCTAATTTCCATTTTTTGGTGAGGTTTTGGTGCATTTATTTGGATTTCCTCTTCTGCTAGTTCCTCTGTAGTCTGGATTTTTCCTCCATAAAAAATTATCCAGGGTCATTGCCTTCTTGTTTTTTTTTGTTTGTTTGTTTGTTTGTTTTTTGTTTGTTTGTTTGTTTGTTTTTTTGTTTTTAGTGTTGTGAAGTTGTTCCTGGGCACTATTTGCCATCACTGTTAGATTTAAAATGGTTGAAGGCCTTAAACTGTAACAGTTAAAAGAGTGATGTAAACTGTAGTGAGTTAAAATGGTGGAAGATATAAATTGTGATAGATATAAGAGAGGGTGAGTAAATTTGACCGCAGAAAATATGTTTCGCTACAGTGTCTTGGTTTTTAAATCAAATATAAGGTGGTTGCCAGGGAAATATTCCCAATTATTCAAATACCCAAGTCAACTGGGTTTTATAGAGATTTTAATTAATACAAATGTGGAATTAAAGAAAAGAGAGAAAGAGAGAAAAAGGAAATAAGTATGAAGGGCCTTAAGCCAACATGGCCTAGACCTGAGTCTTAAGAGAGAGAGATCAGTCAGTCAGTCTTTTAACACTCACCACAAGGTCTGTCTAAGCAAGGATTCTAGGGACACCAGGCCAGCTCCATCTCAGCTGACTTCATCAGAGAGAGTTCCAGCCAGAGTCCTCCTTAAAGAGCCTTCCAGCCAGAGACTTTTCCAAAGGGCCTCTCTCCAGAGCCTCCAGAGGGACAGAGTCCCCTCAGAAGAGCTCTAGCGAGACCTCCTTAGAGATTGTCCTCCAAGAGCTTCCCTTCTCCAGAGCCTCTCTCAAGAGATTCTTCCCAAGCGATCCTCATCAGAGATCCTCCAAAAGGATTTTTTCTCAAGAGATTCTGCTTTTTCTTATATAGGGGGTTTTCTCCTATGTCACCTCCCCTAAGTCCTTACATCTACCAATCACTGTAGACATTTTCCAAAGGACTGCCCATCTGAATTCCTGATAAGTCGACTAATCTCCTCAGTAAGTCTGAACCAGAAAAAATGCTGCTGTGTCGTCTGAACCAGTGAAAACACAGCTGAGTCAACTAATCTCATTAAGAGAAAACTTGCCCAACCCTTTTAGGTACCTAGCTTCTCATTGTATCAATTCTAAAAAACAGGCATGGCTCAAAGAACTCCTTGCCTTATTATAAGCATGGGTCCAAGTACTTTCATTGTTTAGCAAGGAGTTTTCTCCCCTAAAGCAGTCTTAAGTATGGGTGGAATAGAGGTCCTCCCATTTCTGATCCTGGCGAGTTCTCACATCAAAATGGGGAATGTTTCCCAGTAGGTAATTTGTTCCAATGGAGGATTCCTCAATGTGGAAATTTTTAACATTCACAAGTCTGAGAAATTTCAAGATTTACAACCACTATGGTTGTTTTTCCTTCCCTTTCCAGTCAGAAATCTGAGTGAGGAGGGCACGCTCTCTGTTTTTAGAGGTAAGGAGCATGGTTTTTGGCTGAGGCCAGCTCTCAATTCTCTGCAGCTTCTGCTGTTTGCTGCCCCTTTACGTGCTATCTCCCCATGGGTGCCCATGGCCTATGCTTCTTAGCCTGCTGGGGCCTCAGGTCCAGCTGCTCTCAGGAGTAGGTCCTCGGTGGTCTCAGTCAGCTGCCAAAGACCCAGAGGTGCCCCTTCACTCACTCCAGAGGTGCCCCTTGCTCACTCAGTGATTCTAGCTCGTGCTGGCTCTTACTCTGGCTCAGTAGGTGGGGTTGGGGAGGGTGGATCAGCTAACATTTTGGTGGAAGCTTTTTCACCCCCTTATGGTGTGGAAATGCCCAAATCCCACATACCTTCAATGCTGTGCCCTACTGTAGAGTCCCTTCATTCGTATGATTTTTTTTTTCTTTTTGAGGTAGTCTGTATTGTTAGGTGGTGAGGAGAGGAAGAGTCCTGAGTCTAGACTGCCACCATGTTTACCTTGAAGTCTCAGCACAGAATCTTGAAAGACCCCTAGATTTAGCAAATGTGACTTGGATGAAAATCTAGAAAAAATACTGTAAGAGATACAGCAGAGAGTAGTAGCATGAAAATGCAGAAAAAAACCCATCAAGGCAAAGAGTTAGGGTTAAAGGGTTAAAGACTTTAAAGATTTCAAGAAGCAGGAGGATTGAGAAAGGGTCATTATATCTGATGATTAAATAATCATTGTTAACTTTGGAGAAACTTGACTCATAGGAATGATGAGGTCAGAAGTCAGACTACAGAAGGTAAAGAAATGAGTGAAGGTAAAAGGAGAGATATTGATTTTATATAGTTTTGTCAAAGACTTTAGCCAGAAAAGGGAGAAGAGATATAGGATAATAGCTAGCAGGGATGAATGGATTATGTTGAGTATTTTCTGAGGATGGCAAAGACATGAGTGTGAAATTGACTATAAATGGAAGTAGGTATTATAGTAGGTTCAATTTGTTGGAGAATATTGAATGAAATGGAATCACTTATGCATTTAAAATGTTCTGCATTGGCAAAAAGAGCTACCTTTTCATGTGAAACGGGGATGAAGGAGGAGAAAGTGACATAAGGCCTCTTAGCTATGTGAGAGGAGAAGACTCTCTAAATTAATGACCTCAATTTTTTCAATGAAGTATGAAGTAGGTTTCTCATCTGAAAGGGTTATAGGGTGGAGTTGGAGTGAGACTGAGGGAAGCCACAGGAGGTTTAAATGAAAAGGTTTGGAAAAGCTCCCATAATAATTAGGATAGTAAATCAATTAAGGAAAACCCAGTTGGGATCATATAAGTTAAATATACAGTGTACACAGTCAGTATGGATTTCTCTATCTTTGTTCAGAAGTACATGAGTGGGAGGGAAGCCTATGAACAGTGGGAATAGTCCAAGACGGTGGTTTCACAGGACATTATTAATTAAAGGATAGGCAGGCAACGGACTAATGAGGACAGTATAGAATTGAACTTGTTCACTAACATTGTTCACATGTAGATTTCACTTGTTCAAGTTGGGGAAAGAAGGAGAGAGTAGCTGGTCCAGGGGTAATAGCTTGGGAAAGAACTGAGGCATGAGGGAACTGGAAATAGTGGTAAAGATGAAGACCAGGTTTTGGGATTACAAGAAAGAGGAAGCTAGTGAAACAAATTCATTCTTTATAATATTTCTATAGCTAGAAGATCCAGGCAAAAAGAAAGTAAAATTAATGAAATTTGCCTGTGGTGACTTTAATCATCTCATTCTGCATGTGTGTGTGTCCTTTTTTCTCAAAGACATGTAAGCAAAATTTTTATTTTACTTTTTTTCATTTTTGAATAATTTTTATTTTATCTCTTTCATTTTTGAATCTCAAATTGTCTCTCTCCCATGCCCTCTCTTTGAGTAGGTTAGCAGTTTGCTGTAGTATGTAAAACATTTCCATATGAGCCAAGTGGCAAAAGAAAATGTAAACAAAATAACCCAAGAAAAATAAAGCTAAAAAGTATGCTTCAATCTGCATTCAGACTCCCTCAGTGTTTTCTCTGAAGGTAACTAGCATTTTTCATCATAAGTTCTTCAAGATTGAATTCAATCATTGTATTGCTGAGAATAGCTAAACCATTCTGTATATTATATTCTTTTGCTTCTGCTCATTTCATTTTTTACCAATTCATATGTCTTCCCAGGGTTTTCTGAATCCTACTCATCATTTCTTAGAATACGATAATATTCTAGCACAATTATATGCCATGACTTTTTCACCCATTCTCCAATTGATAGTCATTCCTTTGATTTTTAATCACTTCATTCTTTACTTTCCATGTACTTGATGTCTTCTCCTCTCCTCTGCCAGGTTCCCAGTACCTTAATTTTTCCCCTACTGTACACATATATTAAAACATCTTAGAAGAGTCTTCATTCACATAGATGATTCACTATATTATTGTTTTATCTTTTCTGGGAGTATTTGCATTTAACTATGTTTTATAGGATCTATGATTTTCATCTGGAAAACACTGGCATTTTCACTTCATATTCTTCTAGTGCTAAGTAGTGGTCCATATTTAATAAAAGTTAAGCTTGTCATAAGGCAATAAAGTGGTACTATGAATTGAGCATGGGGTTTGGTATCAAGAAAACTCTTCTTAAAAAATTCAAATCTAGCTTTAAAGTAACTGTGCATCCCTGGGCAAGTCACTTAACTCTGCATCAGTTCTTCATCTATAAGATAAACTAGAGAAGGAAATGGCAAAGCATTCCAGTATCTCTGCCAAGAAAACCCTATATGGGCTTCAAAAGGCTCAGACACTGTTGAAAACAAATGAACAAAAACATTAAACTTCTTATAGGGCTTGATCTCATTTGGTCCCCACAAGAAATTTATGAAGTATGTTCTATAGCTATGAATTTGCCCATTTTATATATAAAAGACCTGAGGCTCAGAGAATTTAAGTGATATGGCCTTGACCTCACATTTAGTAAGTATTAGTGCAGGATTCAAACTTGGATTTCAATTGTCTTCAATACTAAGTCTTTTTCTGCTACATTCCACAAAAACCCTCTTAACTATGAAATTTCATTGTTAAGCAGATTCATATCATTTGAAGAAATCCCTCTACCAAGAAGACTATAAATTTCCCCCCAGCTTTCTCTTCCTTCTAGACTCTCATGCATTTTTTCTCATACTTCTTCCAAAGAGGATTGTAACAATCATTAAAGCAGAGACATTCTTCTTATTCTTTTGGTACCATTTTTGACTTGACATCCTCACTCTACAAGCAGCCTCCTTTCATGAGACTATGTATCATTGACAATACACATTACACAGATATCTTATGTATATGTTGCTATTGGTAGGGAGTTATAGCTTGCTTATATCCATTATGGGAACTTTAAAGCCTGAAATTTTAATGTCATGATAGCAGAATTCCAAGGATCCTGGAGAAAGGACCGGAATGAAGAATGTCCGAAAGATGGACCACAGTCTCTTCAAAATCACCTTGTGTTGGCTTTGTCCATGACAGTATCTTTATAGTTAAATTCCAGTGTCCTCTTAGTGTCTTAAATACTTAGATATATATGTTACTCCTAAATTATTTTCCCCACTTATGGTGATACATGTGCATGAAAAATATGCATTTTGTTTTATAGTCTTTCTATTGTCATTTACCATATTCCTATTCATAGCACACCACAGAAATCAAAATGTATTTGACTTAAGCAGTAGGCTTATAGTATATTATTGCCAGACTCTATATCATATTTAGATAAAGAGCATAAGATCACACATAGGATAGTTATAAGAGGAGTTGGAAAGAGACTATGAAATGTGATGTAACTAAAGATTATTGGGTTAACTTCTGTAGCCCTTCTGTTTGCTGCATTAATATGCTTCTAATCTAATGAAACTGAACTTGGGCCAGATGATGAATATCACTCTAGACATGTTGAATTTTATTAATTCTCATCTTTCTTAATCACTCTGGAGGCAGGGATGGAAGAGAAATAAGAAATTTGACATGCTTGGTGTGCTTAGTCCGAGCAATGAAGCATTTACAATTGAGGAAGTGTTTATGGTTTTGAAATGACTCAAAATGATTTCATAATGGATCTTGAAATATGTCCATTAAATATCATTCCAAAGTAAAATTTATCTATGTATTAAGTTGTTGCAAAGCAAGTTAGCTATTATTGTTGGCATCTGAAAAGAAAACAGAAATAGTCTGAAGACCAAAAATATGTCTTATGTGAGATTCTGAAAAAATCAGGTTAGCTTTCTGGACAGGATGTCAGCATCTTGAAGGTAAACACTCAGCAAGGTTACATATTTATCTTAAGGGTTTTTTTTTCTGATCCTTTCAGGTTTTTGAAGTCATTCTTTGGAAAAGATTTACTTTTGGAATATTTTACTCAATTGTATAATTCCATGAAGTGCTATTACAAACCCTTAGTTCATCTAATTTCTAAATCTTGGGTTGAATAAGAGAAAACATGAAATATTGCTATCTAAATTATCATTAAGTCATTCAACCATTTTCTCCCCTTTGAATATTTTACAAAAACATGTTTTTTATGATCTTTGAAATGTTGACATCATTTGGGTAAACAATACTGTGTTTTAAGGAATGGAATACTGATGTGGTCTAAAGTAGTCCTGCTTTATATTTCATCAGCAGATATTTGGAGCTATACTATTTTGGATCTAACTAATATTATATTCAATTCAATAGCAAATATATACTAAGTAACTCCTATTCTAGAATTGTGCTAAATGCTGAAAGAGATTTAATTTTTTTCCTTTTCCTCCATTTTTAAAAAAAGTAATTTTTCTCTGGGAAGGCATGGGAGATTGGAGAGGAAATCAGGAAGTTTTTTGCAAAGAATCTTTAGGTTCCAGAGAATATACATATGATTACATATATATGTATACATATGTGTATATGTATATATGATATACTTTGTTGTTGTTTTTATACTACTAACTGAGAATGGACCAGAGACATTCTATCAATGTCTTGCAGGTGTTGAGCATTTCACAACTGCTCTATTTAGGACAGGGGTCCCCAAACTTTTTACACAGGGAGCGAGCTCACTGTCCCTCAGACTGTTGGAGGGCCGGACTATAAAAAACAAAACAAAAACTATGACCAAATCTGTATACGGCTGTCTGGGATGGGGGAGGCTGCAGTGCTGGCTGGGATGGGCCTGTCACATCTTGCACAGACCCAGCACTGCCACCACTATACCGGGCAGCAGGATACACAGTGCGGAATCCCCTCCCCCACATCCCAGCTCACCATGCTGACACCTTCCATTGTGCAGCCACATAATCCTTTGTGCAGCACCTCGTTCTCCTTCAGTTACTCTCAGAACAAGGTGCCACAAAAAGGATTATGTCACCGGAAGTAGTGCTGTGCGTGAGTGATGCTGTACTTTGTGGTGCCGCCACATACAGTACTCCAAGAGCACATGATGCGAATTTGCGTCCTGTGCTCCTCTCACTGACCACCAATAAAAGAGGTGCTCCTTCCGGAAGTGTGGTCAGTGCCATAAAAATGGCCTCAGGGGGCCGCATGTGGCCTGCAGGCTGTAGTTTAGGGACCCCTGATCTAGAATATGTATAGAGCATGGAGAGTAGAATATCCAGTTAAATAAACTATGATGATCAGGAGAGAAATGACTACAGGAAATACTGTGTATTTGTATACATGCATGTATGCATGTGTGTAACTTTTTAACCCAACAGGATTAGCATCTCATTTCATCAAAGCATCAGCAAAAGGAGCTCCTAAAAGGAGATTGTGACTTTGGCTTATTCTAAGTCCCTAGGGGCAGTCAATAATCTTAAATGGAATAAAAATATTATCACTGTAGTAGCATTCATTATTAGTTTTTCTTGGATGAGTCCTTTATTATTAAGTGTATCTAGTACTTAAACACTTCAATAATGCATTCTGGGACACACTATAGCTGCTGTTTGAGCAGGATCACTATGAAAGGGCAAACTGGCACAGAAAGTAGGGGTGAGAGAGGGAGAGAACATGAATTGCAAATGTTAGAAAACAGATATTAAAATTGTAATGTAATTAATTGACATGTAATCTGAGAAAATAAAAATAAAATGGATTGTTAAAAGTAGCCAATAATGAATACTATAGCATTTAAAGTCAGTGAAGTGCTTCATATCTGTTATTTCTTAAATATCTCAAGAAACCTGAAAAGTAGATGCTATTCTTATCTTCATTTCATAGATAAGGTAGTCAAGACTGAGAAAATTTAAGCCCATCACATGTAGGAATAATACATTCAAATTATATTGAAAGATACAATTTTTGACTATTGAGATGACTTGTAACATTAAGATTTTATCAGGATAAAACTGAAGGTCAAATCATAAATAAATATTTTTGATCTTTTAATTCCTCACAATTTTGTGTCTAAATTGCCAGTTGACCAAAAGTTTTGGTCAATGGAAAAACTACAGCAAATGTTGAGTTTTAGTTTTCAGATGATACTCGACAATTAGGTGGAAAGCACTAAGTTTATTAATAAATGAAATATTGATGCATAAGATAACAGGAAGACATGAAGATGAATAGTATACCATAACTTTGGTAAATATGGGTGAGGTCAATGCAAAATCTAAAGATTAAATAGATTTTTTATTTTATCCAAATATTTTTTTCAAAAATGCTTTAGTGACCCTTTTTTCTAACATGAGAAGCTAAGAACAAGTAGAGTAGAGAAATATTTGACTGATTAGCTCAGGTGGTAGAACAGTTGGTAGAATATGGTGATGAGTCTGAGGTCATTGGTTTGACCTCTGATTGAGCCACTTAGCTTTACTCTCTTCAATGAACATAAATTTTACCCCTAATCCAAAGCAGCTGTCTCACAAACAAATATTATTGGTCTCAATGGGACTAGACAATAGGGTTTAACTACAAAGCAAGATTTATCATCACTGTAGAAAAATAAGAACTTCTAAAAACAGGTGACTGAGCTAGAAACTTGAAATATAGAGAAAACCAGTGGTGTTTCTAGATGTATCATTATGTAGGGGAAAGAATATAGCATTGTCAATCAGGAAACCTTAAAACTATTTCCCACCTTTTCACATTGCTATCTTAGGGTCTTTAATTAATTCATGTGAGCTATCTGGACCTTAAATTCCTCAAGTGTAAAATGAAGGCATTTCTAATGTCTCTCCCTGTGTTGGGATTGCTAGTTAGGGAAATGGAGTGTTGCTTTTTATTTATTTTTTTTGCATTACAACTTATTTTGATTATATATGTTTATATATAATGTGTAACATAATAGAATGCATATGATTTGTTATACATATGTAATAAATCATAACAAATATGTTTATCCAGGATCTTGTTTATCCAGGGGAGACAAATTCTCACATTAATTATGTCCCCAAATCCATGTCTCATTCTTTTTTTCCCCTCCCACCTTACCTCTCCCTCCTCCCAAAGAAGATAGGTCTTGATTTGACAAAATCTTTTGGGAAAACTAGCAAGTAGTCTGGCAGAAATTGGGCATAGACCAATACCCCACAACTTATTCCAAGATAGGCCAAAAAACGAATACATGATTTAGACATTAAGGGTGATATCATAAGTAAAATAGATAAGTATGGAAAAAAGTATTTGCCAGCTCAATGGCTAAGGGAAGAATTTATGATCAAATAATAGAAGAGAACTTTACCAGAGATAAAATGGATGATTTTGATAACAAAATATATTTGCTATAAATAAAACCAACACTGTCAAAATTAGATGAAAAACAAAAAACTGGGAAAATATTTGCAGCAAATTTCTCTGATAAATAATCCAATTCTCAAATGTATAGATGAGAAGTAAAATTTATAATAGTAAGAGTCATTTTTCAATTGATAAGTGATCAAGGAATACAAATAGGCTAATTAACATTTAAAGAAATGTAAATGAAAATAGATCTTGTCTCATATATCTAAAATTGATAAAAAGGCAGAAAAGGAAAATGACAAATACTAATAGGGTCATGGGAAAGTAGGCATACTAATGAAATGTTGGTGACACTGTGAACTAGTCCAACCATTTGGCAAAGCAATTTGAAATTATAGACCAAAAGAGCTATTATAGTTTTTATAGCTGTTGACCTTGCAACAGTGTTATAAGGTTAAATAGATAAAAGAAAAGGAAGATGATCTATAAGCTATACATATATACAAAATAATATATAATATATACACTATATATAATTTATAATACATATACACAAGTTATATATGTATATATGTTACATATGTACATGTCAGCTCTCTTAATAGTAGGAAAAATTAGAAAAAAAGCAGTAACCCATTGAGGAAAATGGTTTTTGAATATGATGGTATAAAATTGTGTTGCAAGAAATGTTGAAGGTGATAGTTTTAGAAAAATCTTGGAAGACATATGAATTGAAGAAAAGTGAAATGAACATAATCAGAAAAATAATTTTCACAATAAGAGCAATTTTGTAAATGCAATTAATGGTGAAAGCCTGATCAACTCAATTACATGGAACAGTTGCAAAGGACTCAAAAAACCATATTTTCCTCCTCCAAAAAAAGAAATGATGTACTATGAGAGAAGATATAATTTTTTCTCATTTTAAATTTTCTTTTTCTTAAATATGGTTACCAAGTAAATCTTTCATATTTCTTTTTGTAATGAATTTACATTTCTTACTTTCTCAATTGCTGGAAGAAGGAATGGAAGAATTAAAGAATCAGGAACTGAAAACAAAATAAAATCAAATAAATATGATTGTACTATCATTTTAGGAATGCTTTCAATTTTTAACTTGAGTACTTAGAACTTCTCTCATAAGGTATACTGGACTTATTTGGTAAGCTGTATGACTTATACCTCTCTAGAATGAAATAAAGCAAGTACTAGGATTACTTTCCATCAAAGAATTTCAGTAAAAGAATGCTTTCTATATGTGATCCTTTTAAAATATATTTTATACGTACATATATAGAGAATGAATTTATAAAGAATATAAAGTTTGGTTTGCTATGTAATATCCCCAAATTTATTATGTGTTACCATGACTCAATAAAAATTAAGTTGTAGATCAGGTACAAATATACATTGGCAGGAGTTTCCCCTCCCAAGGATTTCCTGATATTCAAGAAATCTCAGATCCAATGAAAACAGAAAAAACAAACAAACAAACAAACAAAAACATAACACATGCCTTCATTAAAACAGTACTCTTAGAGTTCTCTTAGAGTTCAGATCTATGATGAACCCAAGACAAACATTAGGTTATTCTTTTTTAAAAAAAGTTATCTTCCAGAAAGTATTTAAATATATTTGTATTTTTTGTTGTTTATATCATTTTGTCTGTCTTCTCAAGCTTCTCTACATATACCATATTTAATACTTTTTGTGGTGTAGTAACATTCCTTTACACTTCTAAGCTCTAATTTGTATGCACATTCTCAATTAGCAGAAATGTATTTTCACCAGTTCATTAATATTACAAATATCCTGCCATATTTTATTATATATGGGACTTCACTTCTTATCATTGAGACCTTTGGTTAAGCCTAGCAGTGGTCTTTGGGTCAAGGAATATGAACATTTTAGTCACTTAGCACATTTCAAATTGCTTTCCAGAATGGTCTGAACAATTCAGTTTCCCCAATAGTGTGATTAGTGATTTTGTCTTTCCACAATCTTTCCAACACTGACTATTCTAGTCAGACAACAGTATTGATGAAGATATTTAATATCAACATACATTTCTGATATTGTCTTGGACTACCTACAGAAATTCTAAGAGCTATTATTATTTTTGAAATTATATTCCAAGTGTTTTATGTTGTCATATGAAGATACATGAAAAACAAGTAGAACATACTTTAAATGTCCTGGGAAGAGACTATCAAAGTTGTTAGTGTAAGACACTTTAATTTAAAAGGAAGGTCAAATGAGTTCATAAGATCTCTTCAACCAATCCTCCTAGATTATATGCAGTGAAGTAATAATAATTACAAAGCATGAGCTTCCCTAGATGTGAAGTGATCCTTCCAAAAATAAATACTACCAGTTGTGCCAAGAAGGTCTGTGAATTGAAAGAAAGACTGATAAAATGCTACAAGGATCAATTTTCAAAAGATCTGGGACTGCTTTCCCTTTGATCCAGCCATACCAGTGCTGGGTTTATACCCCAAAGAGATAATAATGAAAAAGACTTGTGCAAAAATATTCAAATGCTCTTTGTGGTGGCAAAAAATTGGAAAATGAGGGGATGCCCTTCAATTGGGGAATGTCTGAACAAATTGTGTGTGTTGGTGATGGAATATTATTGTGCCAGAAGAAATAATGAACTGGAGGGAATCAATGTGAACTGGAATGACCTCTAGGATTTGATGCAGAGTGAAAGAGCAGAACCAGGAGAACATTGTATACAGAGGCTGATACACTGTGGCACAATCGAATGTAATGGACTTCTCTACCAGCAGCAATGCAATGATCCAGGACAATTCTGAGGGACTTAGGCGAAAGAACACTACCCATATTCAGAGGAAGAACTGTGGAAGCAGAAACACAGAAGCAAAACAGCTGCTTGATCACATGGATCGATGGGGATATGATTGGGGATGTAGACTCTAAATAATCACCCCCTGTGCAAATATCAATAATATGGAAATAGGTCTTGATCAATGGCACATGTAAAACCCAGTGGAATTGCCCTTTGGCTATGAGAGGTGGTGGGAGGAGGGGAGGGAAAGAGCATGGATCATGTAACCATGGAAGATTTTTCTTAATTAATCAATAAAATTAAATTTAAAAAATATCTGGACATAGAAATAGCCAATCCAAGTTTAGTAAAGCTTTAAGCTAAGGGATACAGTACCTTAATTTGTAAACGAGGGCTTTTCCCAATTTCCTCTATCCCCACTTTGTGTTCAAACTAGCAAATTTTTACATTTAGATTCAATCGAACTACATTTAAATAACCTAACAATCATTTCACACTACATATTTTGACTAAAAGAAAAATTCTTAATTCATAACTAATATTATTCATCATCCAAATGACTAGAAAATCAAACAGTTGAACTCTAATTCCCAATGGCAATATATGAAATGATGACCTATAATTGCAAAAGGTGTCAAACTTGATGCTTGTAAGAGGCCTGCTAAACTCCTGAATATAATTAACCAGATTAAAAGGTAATCAGGAAATTCTTAACAAAATAAGTAAAATAAGAACATAACATAGATTATATTAAATTTTTAGTTTTCTAAGTCAATGTGTGTCCTGCAGCATCCATTTCCATTTCAGTTTGACAGCACTGGGTACAATATGAGCACTGACTGTTCTGATTGTCTTTATAGGTTACTGAACTCACTGATAAGTGTCCCTTTGAAGGACAGCCACAATGTCTCATGTCATAGTTCTTTATAATGATAAGAGATCAGCTGAATGTTTGTCATCCCCCCTACCCCCCCCAAATGACCAGACTGTGACGCAGTTGTGTTGATAACTACCTGCTGCTACTCAAAATAGCTAATTGGTGATGAAGGTGGGAAGAAACCTCAGACTAATGACTTTTGTCTAAGTTCCCTCTACTGTACCAATCATGCAACTACTAATAATGACTCTGGATTGTTGTATAATTCTAAGTCCTCTAGTTCCAACTCTTATCTAGCTAGCTCTTTGATAGTATACAATTCCACAGTATAAGAAACCACACTAAGCAATTGGATTGCTCTCCCTTGTGAAATAAAAGCAGGTTGTTTTGGCTTCTTTTAAGTTTCAAATGATCCCCAGGATTGAAATCTCTTTAGAATGCCTTGAAGGGGAGCTTTTGATGCCAGCATCATATCATTGCTCCTGCAGAATACTCATATCATGTGTCTTGCTGTGGTATTTCTAAAGGGAAGAACAACTCTTAAAGGCACTTGGGGAAAGATAATCCTTTTTTTTTAATCCCACTGCTTAACACACTTTTCAATGCATGGCTCATAATATATAGATCATTATACCACCAGTGCAAGCGAAGATCATTATTACCAAATCTCAGGAACTTTTTTTAATGCAACCTAGTTTATGAAATCCATAATGAATTGACAGACTTTGTTAAGTCTTTCAGAACACATTCAAAATTCAAATATATATATGTTCCATATTTTAAAAAAAGAAATAAAAAAGCAACCTATTGATTTAAAAAGAGGGCTGTAAAGTTTAATACTACACTTACTTGTGCAAGATATAAAAGCCAACTAGTCTATGACATTGTAGATTAAAATGCCCTCCTCTTGCTGATGGAAAACTTTAAGTTTTAACGGAGATAGCTAGTTGAATAGCTCTCTTTCACATGATTACTATCAAGTCCAGCACAAAATGTAAGCTCATCCAAGTTATTCTTTGTCTTGGAGGAGATTCAGCCAAGTCTATGTTGAAGAAGGATTATAGCTAAGAAGTGAAAGCTTTCAGCTAGACAATTCTGTATAAAACCACAAAATGTTTAAAAAAGCCTCCTATATGAGAATTATAGGTATTTAAATAATTTGTTCCAAATATCCACAGGGGGAAAAAGAATAAAAATGTATTTTGTACAGATTATGACATATAGTTAGATGGACATTATATAGATCTTAAAAACATATTCATATTTTTTATTCCCTGTCTTTTTTTATATACACAATTACAAACACAAATAAATATGAACATCATACATATCATATCTGAAAGTATGCATGTGTACACATAAACATATACACATAGATATATATGTATATGTAGTATAAAGGCAAATATATTAGGAGGAAATAGAAAAGTGAAATGAATTGAAAATAGAAATAGACAAGGCTGAATTTCCTTTGGGAAATAGCAAAACTTCTTAAGGATATGAACCTCCACCCAGAAACAAAGATCCATCTTTATCAATATCAGTGTTCCGCCAATGCTATTAATAGTTAAAAGTTGTGACACAATAGTCAGAAAAAATTAAAAATTATGATCACGTAAAGAGCAATGGAGAAGCACCATATGAACAACACTTTATAAAAGAGCTATGAAGGAGAATTAGAGTAAAATATGCTATGCAATAAACATATGATTGAAAACAATCATCTGGGGAGCATAAATTACATAGGGATTTTTTTATTTAAATAAAAAATATTTTTAGAAAAAGTTGAAAGAATTGTGTAAGAAATTAAGCTTAGATCAGCACCTTACACTACCATCCATAAAACACTATAAATGGATAAGCAACTTTTATTGTAAATACCAAGTTATTAAAATATATAAGAGAAATAGATCATATACCTCTCACAGCTAAGGGTAGGAAATGAATTCTGATTAAGTTAAAAAAAGAGAAAATCACAAAAGATAATATTAGTAACTGTGATTTACTTAAATTTGAAAAGATTCTGCATGGATAAAATGAATTCACCAAGAGAGAAGTAGTTCAATGGGAAAATATCTTTTTATCAAATGTATTAGATAAAGAGTTGATACAAATATATATGAAATTAATAGTCATTTATAATAGAAAATTGTCAAAAGATATGAACAGTTTCCAAAAGAAGAATTAAAAGTATTAATGATCACAGGAATGTACTAAATCACTAACCGTTAGGGAAAAGTAATTCAAGATAATCCTAACATTTCACCTCATACCATTCAAATTGTCAAAAATCACCAGATATGGCAATACTCAGTATTGTAGGGACTGTGGAATGGTAGGAACATTAAGATATTGTTAGTGGAACTGTAAATGGTACCTTTTGGGAAAGAAATTTGAAATTATGGAAATAAAGTCATTAAAATGCCTATTTCTTTGGATCAAAGGCTCCATTACTGAGTTTATAACCCCAAATTCCATTGATAAGGAAAACATGTCTCCATACACAACAAAAGATTCATAGCAGCATTTTTTGAAATAGCTAATAATTGGAAACAAAGAAGATGCCCACTGATTGGGAAATTGCTTAAAAATTATAGTATATGGCTGTAATTGAATATCACTGTATTGTAAGAAATATCATATTTAATGACTACAGAGAAGCAAGTATAGAATCAAATAAAGAGATAGAGGAAATTGCACCCAATCTTTATAAAGGTGCAATGTTTACAGATGTTATATGTGGCACGTGATTTCAATTTTTCAATATAATGATCAGTTGGGCTGACTTTTCTTCCTTTCTACTAATGTTACAAAATACTATTTGTCATATAGATTGGCTCTCTTGGAGGAGGGATAGAGATACTTGAAATAACTATGATGATATAAGATACAGAAAATATCAGTAAAACCTTATTTTAAAAATAAAATCATCATGATATGGAAGAAAGGTATAGAATATTTTTGTTCAAATCCTGGCTTTGTCATTTGTTATTTGTGTGATTTAAGCAAGTAACTTAAACTCTTAACTTTGGTTTCTTCATCTATCAAATAGAATGGTTGGAGATTAACCTCAAATTCTCTTTTAGTTCTAAATTTTTATTATTCTATAATCTTAAATAACTTAACTAGACATGAATCTGGGTAGGTGGGAGACTGATGGATGATCCTTATACTGATTATGTCAAGAAGAAGTAAGAAAAATTCTGAGCAGATTAGGTAAATCTCTTGCTTCTTCTTTATTCTATCCTATCCTAGAATAAAACTTGTGGGAAAATATGGATGTCACGCAGGATTGAGGAGTCTGGGTTTCAGTTTGCCTTTCTGGAACAAATATCTATATTGAAGCAATCATAGATTTAATTGAGTATTTGAGTGCTAGAGTACTGAACCTGTAGTCTGAAAGACTGGAGTCCTAAACTCACCTCAAATGTTTACAAGCTGTGTCACCCCAGGAAAATCAGTCACAATATCTAACTCAGCTTTTTCACTTGTAAAATTAGGTTAGTAATAGCACCTACCTCACAGGGTTGTTGGGAGGACAAAATGAGATATTTGTAAATTTTAGTTTCCCTCTCTCTTTCTTGGATCTGCTTTGGCTCATGTACTATAGACTAGTTTTCAGATAGAGCAACTCTACTCTTGTCCCCAGGTAGAGACCAGGGATTCACGTGTTCACAATCCGCAATGAATCTCTTAATATTTAGCAAAGTCTTTGTCAGACTTCAGTTGAGTTTCTCCTTTGTAAAATGGATTTTTGGACCCTAAGGAGACCTTTAAATCTATGATGATGTTGATGTTGATGTTGTGATGATGATAATAATGATAGCTACTACTTACATAAAATATTCCACATTTGATCTTATTTAATCCTCACTACAACTCTGTGAGGTGAATACAATTATTCTCATTTTATAGCTGAGGAAACTCAGTCTATGAGAGATTAAGGGACTTTCCCAGAGTTTGACAGCAAGTAAGTAACCGAAGAGAGATAAAATCAGGACTTACTGACTCAAGTCCAGTAAATCCACTAAGGCTACCTAGAATCCCATGATCTCCTGCCAAAACAGACACAAATGAGTCACAAAGGGATGCAAGAAATTCCTACCAGAATGTAGTACTTGCTCAATGCAGGAAAGTGATATTGTGTCCCTTCTAGCTTTGGATTTGAGTCCTAATGACGGACGAATAGCAAGTTCATAAATGTCTAGCTAGCACTAATTAGAAGCAGACCTAGCTTGGCCAGTAGCTTATGGATGACTTTCAATGGAATTTTGCCAATGTGCTTCACTCTTGACCCACATTAGTAATTCTGCTACAGCCTTGAATCCCTTCTGGAAGATAAACCGCCAATGTCAAATTAGGACAAATAATGTTTGTGAAGTAGACAAATACCCACTAGATGTTAGTTGAATATCGATTGGCATATTTTTCTGGTAGTTCATTAAGTGAGGAAATGAAATAAAATTAAATGTCTTTAGTATGTCTCTGTGGAGGTGAAAGGTACATACATTCATATATATGTATATATCTCTGATGTATATATATGTTTTTGCTAATACCTTCATTACAGTTGCACACTCCATGATATCTGCTTGCTCCCTATTTGCTATCTGAAAAGGAAGTAGTATGTATTTAGAGTATAATATATTTAGATTATAATGATTTATGTTTTATATTATATATTTGTATATTATATATATTGATATTTTATATTATAGTAATTATTTGTGAAATAGGATAAGGTAGAATGTGACTGTGAAATTTTGGATATGGGGGTGTGAAAGTGGAAAACAATCTGATTTTGTCCACAGACTGATGATTGCATATGCATTAGTTAATAACTACAATGCCTTTTTATTCAATTTAAGATTATAGATCAGAATTTAAAGAATAGTATAGGTGATAAAGTTCAATTCTCTCATTTTATAATTGTGGAAACTGAGGTGCAAAGAAGTTAAATGACTTGCTCAAGGTCTCACAAAGTAAGTACAGTGATGAGACTTTTCAAATTACAAGTGACTCAAGCAGGATTTGAACCCAGGTTCTTTGATTCCATAATTTAGTATTTTTTTTCTATCATATCATGCTGCCATATTCTTTAGCATCTAGATAAGCATGATTTCATTGCTCAGTGTCCCTTTTTTTATTCCTCTCTGTCTCTCCCCACTATTTTCTACCCCCATCTTCCCTCCTCCCCTGCTCTTAGTCTGTCATCTCAAACTGTCTGCTCCTGGCATTTCATGATCATCTACATCAATATTATCAAAGAAGTGGTAATAGTCTCAGTGGAGTTACAACATTCAGGTTCTCATAAATGGTCCAGATTGGTTATGTTTCTGTTTACTCTATAATTGGTTCATCTCTGGGCAATAAATGACTTTTTCTATGATCATGTACAGCATATTTTTGATGATTTAATGTCTGTGTTTAGTTTTCCAGATACTTCTACTTTATCCTGAATTCATGCCTCTCATATCATTTTGTAGGATCCAGAGTTTGACTTTGCATATAAACTTTCACACAGTATGAAATGTGACCTTTGAGTAGTTTTTTTTTATGGATAAGTCACAAATTAAAGATTTATTCTCTTTTGACGTATAATTTAACTGTCATAAGAAGAATGAATGAACACAATTCTCTTAATATATTTTTAAAAATTAAAAATTCAAATAAGAATTGATAAAAACTCATATGAGAAAGGAATATATTTTGCTATGAACATTTTAAATTTGCATATGCCTCTAAAAGTTAAAAATTTAATTTTTAATTATTGAAATAAAATTTTGGAGGACAGCGAGGTGACTCAGTGGATTGAGAGATAGACCTAGAGAGGGAGGTCCTGGGTTCCAATCTGGCCTCAGACACTTCCTAGTTGTGTGATCCTGGGCAAATTATGTAACCCCCACAACCCAGACCTTTCTACTCTTTTAAAATAGGACAAAAACAAATGAGTTCTAGATCAAATTAGGTCAGAGAAATCTGGCTAAATATACACCATATTTTATAATGTTAATCTCTGTCCTGGTGCTATAATCTCTTCTGAGAAAGAGATAACATTTCTTGGGGTTATCTATATTTCCTTCAGATAATAATGTAAAAGAAATAAGATTTTACCAAAGACTTCTTATGCATACTGATAAATGATTTAAAATATTTTAAAATATTTTTTAATTTTTATTATTATTATATTATATTTTATTTATGTAATAATGTATTATATAAATAAAATAATATTATTATTTTAATAATAATAATAATATAACTTTCAATTTGAAAAATCATCTTTAGCAACAGAAGAGATACTATGACATCGTTTCCAGGAATATCATTTGAAATTTCAGTGGGTAAATAGACATCATGGTACACATTAGGGGTAAGAATAATGAAAATTACCTTCACATCCACTTTTAAAGATAGAATTAGTTGGAAAAGGATGTTGCAAAAGTACTTTGTATAACATAGGACACAAAGCTCAGTGAGAAAAGCTACTCTGTGATACTGTCATGATATGTGGTGGTGGTGGTGGGAGTTGGTTTGGGAGAAAAGAAATCCTACGAAATCATCAAGTCATTGTAAAGTTATACATCTTGAAGTGAGGTAGCTGGTTGAGGTTAGGTCAAGTCAGGGAAGAGATTGGGTTTCATTGTCTAAGTAAGTCATTTGGAAACTTCCTATTTTAGAGAACTATTCTAATTTATTTTTCATTCTGTCCTCTAACATCAAGCTAACTAAAGCTAAATACTCTTCCACATGATAACCATTCACATATTTGAAGACAACTATCATGCCCTCCACTCCAACTCCTAACTCCTCAATGGTAAACATTCTTAGATACTTCAATAAATTTTCACATATTTGGTTTTGAATTCTCTCCTTCTGCTATCTTACTCTTGACAGCTATGTCTCCTAGATATCTATCTAGTTCCTCTTTCCTATATCATTTGATATTTATGAACAAATCCTAAAATTCAAGTCTGTTCCATTTTTGTCTTATATTTAGAGACAATGTGTTATAATTGATAAACTGTAAGACTTGGGATCAAGATAGTTTAATTCTAATCCTGTCTCTCTCAGATATTTTCTAGCCATGTGATCTTGGGCAGGTCACTTACCTTCTTTGGACTTCAATTTCTTCCTATTCAATGGTGTACTGGTAAATGTTTAACAACTCTAAGTTTGCATTATAGATTTTGAAGTTTAATCTTTATTATTAATGCTTTTTAATCACTTTTTATGTCTACATAAGCAAGAAACAATGTCAATCCTTGATTTTTATAAAATGTCATTAAAAATTCCTGAGGTGTCCAGACTCAGATTGAAGATTTAACAATTGACTTTTGAGAGCTTATTTGAGTTGGTCTCAGCATATATCTACTATGTAATGAAGGGGATAGATCAAATAACCTCTAAAGTAAATTCTAGCTCTCGATTTTACGATCCTTTGACTCAATTTGGCTGAGTAATCATTTGCAAAAGAAATTAATAGGTGAATGGCACTGTGCTAGATTCTGGGAAAAACTAGATTAAAAGTTGGCCATCCCTTCATTCCGACACATTTTATTATAGGAGAAAGACTATGAATACATATAAGATTTGCATAAAGTGGATGTGATCAAAGCAAAGGAGATACCCATGCAACATAATTTAGGAAAACTTGAGAGTGAAAACATTTTCACTGAGGTGATGAGAATATTCTTTGTGGAAGAGGTTAAATGTGAGCTTTTCCTGGAAAGAAGATGATCATTTCTTTTAATTGAAAAAAATTTATGTAATTAATTTAGAATATTTTTCCATGATTACATGATTCATCTTCTTTCCCTCCCATCCTCCCACCCCCCTCTTATACTCAATGCTCAATTCAACTGGGTTCTACATGTATCATTGATCAAAACCTATTTCCATATTATTGATACTAGCACTAGGGTGATTGTTTAGAGTCTACGTCTCAAATCATATAGCCATCAACCTATGTGATCAAGAAGTTGTTTCTCTTCTGTGTTTCTACTCCCACAGTTCTTCCTCTGAATATGGGTTGTGTTCTTTCTCCTAAGTCCCTCAGAGTTGTCCTGGATCATTGCATTGCTGCTAGTAGAGAAGTCCATTACTTTCTTTTGTGCCACAGTGTATCAGTCTCTGTGTACAATGTTCTCCTGGTTCTGCTCCTCTTACTCTGTATCGGTTCCTGGAGGTCATTCCAATTCACATGGAATTTCTCCACATTATTATTCCTTTGAGCACAATAGTATTCCATCACCAACATATACCACAATTTGTTCAGCCATTCCCCAATTGAAGAACATCCCCTCATTTTCCAATTCTTTGCCACCACAAAGAGCATGGCTATAAATATTTTTGCACGTCTTTTTCCTTATCATCTCTTTTGGGTATAAACCCAGAAGTGCTATGGCTGCATCAAAGGGTAGGTAGTCTTTTAGTGCCCTTTGAGCATAGTTCCAAATTGCCCTTCAGAACAGTTGGATCAATTTACAGCTGTACCAGCAATGCATTAATGTCCCAACTTTGCCACATTCCCTCCAACATTTATTACTTTCCTTTGCTGTCATGTTAGCTAATCTGCTAGGTGTGAGGTAGTTCCTCAGAGTTATTTTGATTTGCATGAGAATAATTTCTTTATAAAAGGGTTAGCTAGTTGATACACTGAAAGATATTACCCCTGAGATAGAATATTTTCACTTTAGTAGAAGATTTTCAAATATCAACAATTCTTTGTGAACTTAAGAAAGTATTTCTGTTCTTCATCTCATTGCTGCTTTTGCTGTTATTGGCTTTGTGATTTAGGGCAAATCATTTACACTCTCTGTATCAGTTTCTTGATCTATAAAATCATGAGGTTGGACTAGATGATCTCCAAGTCCTTCCAGGCCTGTAGTTTTCCGAGTTTATGAGCCTATGATAACATAATATTAGGCACTATATAATGGGGAAAATTAGAGGTTTTTAGGAGATGCTTGCCTTCAAATAACTCAATGGGCATTTATTTACTCTACCCATTTCTAGTGCCATCCTATTTCTATCATTATCCTCCAAGGCATATTAATCAGGTTCATAACTTCAATGTCATCAGATATTCTTCTTTCCATCTCTGTCCCTCATAATCCATAAGTTCTATCAATCTATGTGCCTTTGTACTATCTCTTCTCTGTGGCAAAAACATGCCTCTTCCTCACCTCTGCTTCTTAACAACAGGGGATATGGTAAGTTTATAGCAGGGAATGGAGGAGTTGAAGGGAGAGAGGGAATATGGCTGCTGGTGTGAAGGAGAGAGATGCCCCCTGCCAAGAGGCTATTTTTGAACAAAATTGGGTGTCCAAGAAATGAGCCACCTATGATAGCTTGCAGGGATATCTTCTCTATGGATTGGTGCCAAAGATGCCCCAGAGCAGATAAATGGACCATTCTGAGGGACAAGCCTTTCCCCAGACATTGGCCACCCAGCAGGGGTTCTATAAGGACCATTTGTAGTTATGATGACTGAACTGAGGTTCAGCATCCTCTATGGCCCCTGAAAAGACAGTCCACTTATCTGACTGTAATATTCAAATAAGATAAATTTTAATAACCAGTTTGGATTGGAGAGGTATCAGGGAAAAGGGAAGAGGGATGTTCCTAAATAAGGTTGGAGTCTTTCTCAGCTTTGAAGCTGAGGTCAGGACTCACAGGCTGGTGGAGGGTTTCTATTATTCCTGTCTATGCTATATCTGTGCTAGTTTTCTTAATTTCAAAATCTTAGCAGTAGACAGTAAGCAACAAGAAAAGTTCTGACCTTAAGAGCTGGTTGGGCCTGTCTCTTCAGACTGAAGAAAATAGAGCCATTTCTATCCAGATTGGGAAGGAAAGCTCCTCCCACTTCCAACACCAGGAAGGAAGCGCTAGTCACAAGACCCACTGCCACTCCCAGTTGCCCCTTCCCCCACCACTATCAGTCTTGTCAATTTCTTCTCTCTCTAATATTCCTACTATTGCTTGTTCCAACAAAGTGGCAGAAGGTCCAGAACTTGTTCTAGTTTCCTTTCCACAGTTCTCAATGTGTACAGCACTCCCAAATCAAAAAATGTGTTTGCCTTTTTCAGAAATACTTCATCATAATAATGTTGAGAGACAGGAATTGGGAATAATGATAATTTCCCTGAAAGTTTCTTTTCAATCAATAATTAGTGTTACATACCAGCAAAGTGTTATAATTAACAAATGAGCAATGTACTTTAGATTTAGCACAATGGAAAATGTCTCACAGCAATGTGACATCTTGGGGAGTAATTGAACATAAAGCCATTTGGGACCTATGTCTCACAAAGTTTGCTTCATTTCTCTTTACACACACCTTCCATATCGAATAATTCATTTAGAAAACTTCAATTCTCAAGACCAAACTGGAAAAGTGGCACCTATGTGACCTTACAGATGAACCATGAACAATCCTATCTTATTTTTTAAAAACATAGAAATTTCCAAGTTGATGACATAATCAGGGAAGCCTAGGGGATATATATATATATATATATATATATATATATATATATATATATATATATATATATATATATATATGTCAGAGTAAGTCAGAGTGAGTGATTTACAGGAGCATGTGACTAAGAGTCACATGGGAGCCTAAGGCTGGAGATCTGGGATAAGATTCTGTGCCCAAACAGACAGATTTCTCTGCTGGAAGGACCTTGGTTGAAGGCTTGGAGAAGACAGGTTTCTGGCTTCTCCTGAGACCAGCTAAAGAGAGAGAAATCTTTTGAATCTGGCTGCTGGCTGCTTCAGTAAAGAAGATTGAATAAAAACTTCATCTCTGGGCCTGTTTGGATACAAATCAACTAAAGATCCTGGCCCATTTGATTGGACTCCTTGTGTGAGATTTGGCTATTGGGAAATTTACTGCTTAGCTTAATAAGATAGTTTTAGATAGTTTATAGACATTAGATTGTAAGATAATGCGTAGGTTTTCTCCTTACTCCTGTTCCTTCCTCCCCTTCCCAACCAATAAATCTGAATTTTTTATATGTTCCCTCTTGTTCTTTCCTCACCAAAAATCCCTATCAAAGCACTGCCTAATAGATCTTTTGTTCTAGGAAATATTGCCAATGATTACATTGATGTTTCTTTTGCTTAATGACTTCCTCATTAGATCATTTGAGAGGTTTCCTTATATCTTCATTCTTTTAAAGGAGTAAAAGATAGTTTTTCCATTCCTGTTTTTCTTCCATTGACCAAAGTACACTAATTTTAATCTGCCCTTATAAATTAATATGTCTAGACCCTAAAACACAAGGAAAAAGTCAAACTGGCTTGGGAGGTCTAAGAAATTGTGAGATTTGTGACATTAATAAGGTCTCACAAAATAGGTCCAGTATTGTCAAATCATTGGGAAAGTTTCAGTAGTGAGCTACATTAATTCATAATAGCCTTTAATCTGAACAGTAGCATTTTTAAAGCCATTTCTATCTATCCCACCCAGGTGAGATAGGCTAAGGAGTTTGATGGGAATACTAACAAGGAACACAAGTAGGATTTACCTACAGGGTCTTGTAGTAAAACCATTTAGACCTGTCACAGTGATTGCCATTCAGAAAACATTTAAAATCATTTCCATCACATGTTTAAGTGAAGTTGTATTTAATTCAATAATATTTTTAAAACTCTCTGTAAAAACAGATTACTTTCCTAATTTGTGGTATAGTAAATGCATAAAGTAATAGAAGAAACTTTTTTAAAAGAAATATTAAATGTATCAGTATGTTCTTATTGTTCCTTTGTCAATCTCTTTTCTGTTTTTGTCAAAATCAGTAACAGATGCCTGAGTATTTAGCAAATGTTAAAAAATAATATTTTCATTTATATTCATCAAAGTTTCTCTTTTCCAATTTTCCTGGTTTTGTTCTATGAATTTTTGTTTCATTTTACTTAGTTATCTATAATTCAGTTTAACTTTTAATTTTAAGTTTCCTTTTTATTATTTCCCAATATATTAAAAAGTGTCAGTGTTGGGGTTTACTGTGTACTCTCTTCTTTCTCTTCAGTGGTGTTTATTTTTTAAAGCTTATTTTTTTCAGTTTAATTTGTGTCCTCTTTTAAAATTTTTATTTATTATATGATAATTATAGAAATGCATGATGGAAAAGTCTCCACATTAAGACATTTCCTTTGTAAAATTTTTTCTTTAAAGTCAAATTTTCATTTAGTATGAAGTAATTTTCATGGGGCCTTTATCTTCTTTGAATCCTTAAAAACTATTTAAAGTATGGATCTGATCCTTTCTATCTAAAAAAGAACTTTTAACTCAGGTCAAATGTTCATGTAATTGAAGAAAACAAAGTGGGCCATTTTATGTCTCTTTTAATCAAATAACTAATTTCAGAATTTCCCATCGAAAATTTTAGTTAATTATTAAGACAATTAAATGACTAATCCATTAGCATGTATAAAAGTTACCCCGAAGGAAACCAATTCAGACAGGTTAAATGTTTTCTATATATTTCAATTTAGATATTTAGATAAATTTTGATATGGTTGGATGATTTTCTGATCTGATTAAGGTGGATACTCCCAATAATTGTTTAGACCATGACCAATTCATCCCATTTCATCCTAGAAGACTCTTATCCACATCTTTCTGATGATTTTCCACTGGAGTTCCAAATGGTGTGCTGGCTACATTCCCTTTATTCAGGATTAAAATGAAGATTTTATGTGAAACCACAAATCTCTGTTACTTATGAAGCATTTTTAAAAGATGTCACTTTCAAAGCTGTCCTATTCATTTTATTGTCTCCTAAACTTCCTTCTCTTCCCTTTTGTATATTATTTATAAGCTTCAATAATGTACCTTTTTTATGGAGGGTGAATAATACTATAATTAGCTTTCTCTCCAAAGGTCTTTCCCCAGAATAAAAGGGAAAAATACAATATTTATAACAAATGAACCTATTAAAGTGTAACAGTTCCACCTAGAAACCATATCCTAAAAGCATATCTCATTTTATACTTGGGTCTATCAAATCTCTGCCAGCAAATGGATAAGCACATTCAATAACAGGTCCTATTAAGTTGTGCCTGGTCAAGTTGGTTTTTTGGTAATATTATTGCTGCTTCATAAATTACACTCCTGGTTCTGCTTACCTCATTTTGCATCAGTTAATTGCATTCCTTCCTGACATTTCATGAATATTAGTGAAACACATAGATTATATATTGATTACATCTTTCCCAGTATTAATTTCCCTAGGCTTCTTCTAAATGGATGTGTATTTCCAAGAACTATTACATAGTCTGGGCCTAAACATGTGAAATAAATAGACTCTGTCATCATCATTCTACATGTTATTTTTCCTAATAATTCCTGTGGATCACCACATTCTTGATTTAGTGGTAGCAATTGTCAAACTAGCCACAATTACTAGGTTGTCCATGTTGAAGTCCAGTTTGGCAGCCACACATAAACATAAACTTCAACAGCAAATATGGCCCAGATGTTCCTCCTCTAGGACTCTGAGAATGATTACTTATTTTTGTATTGTATCTTTAATCTTGAAATAAAAAAAAAACAATTTTATAAAAAAAAAAAGAATATCTAGAATTTAAGATGAAGGACTAGAGTTCCTGCTACACCTTTAGGGGAAAAAAAGTGAAATTCCCACAAGAAGAGATGATGTGCTAATTTCATATTCCTAATCTTAACCACACACACACATACACAAACACAGACACAGACACACAACACTTTTCCTATTTTTATTGCTTCTCCCTATTAGAATGTGAGTTCCTTGGTATCAAAGATAGTCTTCCAATTCTATTAATTTTGATTTATCTAAATGGAATTACAACAAATGAGCAAGGGTTATTACAGAAAAAAATCATAATATATTTCATTAAATTCCTAAATACATTCATTTCCCAACTGTCTTTTTCCCATGGTATTACCATTCTAGCTAGCATCCTCATCTCCTTATAAACTCAAACTTGAAGTCTACACTTAGTTAACAGGGGCTTATTCAGATGAGTTTCTGCTTTATCTTGCCTGGAACTGAGTGCTCAAATCACTTTCCAGTCCTTTACCCAAAACACTGTCCTGAACATATACTGACTGCCTTTTTTATTACTCTTTATGTGTTTTCTTTCCATATTACAATGTAAGATTCTTGAGGACTGTTTTGCTTACTTGTATTTCTGTCCTCAGCACTTAACAAAATTCTTGGCAGATGATACGTGCTCAATAAATGCTTTATCTATTACAAGTCATCTATGCTTTCTTTCCTGTGCAACCCTTGTCTTTATTCTCATAATTAACATCACCCAATACTGAGTTTGACACTGTGATCAGGCTTCTGATAAAACCTTACAGGTCTCACAATAGCTTGTGTTGATGGTCAGAATATTGAAGAAAGGTAGAATAATCTACCATTTGGATTTTGGTACTGACTGACCTAGTCATAACTTTAAAAACATGTATAATTTTAAAAGAATTGCAAAATTCATTTGGAAAAACAAAAGGTTAAGAATATCAAAGGTAATAATGAAAAAATGTTCAAGGCAGGAAATCTAGCAATACCAGACTTCAAACTATATTATAAAGTAGTAATTATCTAAACTATATGGTATTGGCTAAGAAATAGAAAAGTAGATCAGTGGAACATGATAAACATACATCAAATAGTCACAAAAGATTATGATAATCTTAAATTTAACAAAGGTAAATTTCAATGATTTTTGAAGGAAATTTGGAAAAATTGGAAAATTATACATTATTGGCAGAACTGTGAACTGATCTAACCATTTTGGAGAACGATTTGGAATTATACTCAAAGTGTTATAAAACTTTGTATACCTTTGGACACAGTGATAAAACAATTGAGTTTTTTCCTGCAGTAATCAAGGAAAAAAGAAAAGAAACCATGTATTCTAAAATATCGAGAGCAACCCTCTTTATGATGGCAAACAACTAGAAACTGAAGAGATATCCAGGAATTGGGGAATGACTGGACAAATTGATTGTAACAGAATATTATTGTGGCATAAGAAATTACAAACAAGATTATCACAAAGAAAACCTTAAAAGATTTATATGAAGTGATGCAAAGTGCAGTGAACAGAACCAGGAGAATGTTGTAACAGCATTAAACATACAGTAAACAGTTTTACAGCAGGAAAAACAGCAGGAAAAAATGATTTTCAATTGTGAATCACTTAACTATTATCAGTAATGCAAGGATACAGGACAAATTCCAAGGGACTCAGTATCAAAAAAGGATATTAACCACCACAGAAAGAACAGATGGAGTCTGAAGTTACATGGAAATATACCATTCTTCATTTTATTTCCTTCATGGTTTTTTTCTTAATGAAAGTAATTTGTGTCTTGTTTCACATGATGAACAGGGAAATATGTATTATGTGGTGATATATTTACAGTCTCTCTCATATTACCCACCTTCTTGGAAAGGCTTTAGACATTAACAGGAAGGGAAAGAAATTGAGAATAGATTTCTGGATATAGTTAATGTGAGAACTTATTTCTCTTGGGTAGGCATATTTATTATAATTTGTTATATGTTTAAAACAAACCATATGTATTATCTCATTGTATTAACTTTTGTGTTATTTATTAAAATATAAAAATAAATAGTAACTTAAAAAAAAGATAAAACTGTGGCCTGAGGTGATACAGTGAATATGGAAACATAGCTATAATGTTAATAGAGTAGATAATGAGCTTGTTTTAAATAAATCTATAGAAAAATGTGCTATCAATTTTTCAGTAGTAGTGAATTGATTGAACTAAGCAAATATACATTTTTCTGATCTTTTATTTGCCTAGGATATAATTATATTTGATTAATTCAAGACCCAAATACTTTTGGAAACCATAAGAAAGAGGTATTTTTAAAAGACATTGCTCAGGAATAGTGTGAGTTTAGATTTAATAATTTAATGCCTGTTAATGAATGTGTTGGCACTACTAATAATAAGTGGAAATGCTAGCAACAAGAACAAAAAATTTATGTCTCCAAACTTGTTCCTTACTATGACTTAGAATTGACATTAGATTCCAAAGGGCATTCTAACCTAACATAAATTTTGGTATTATGAATCAATTAGCATTTATTAAATGCCAACTATATGCCAAGTATACACTATCAACCTGAAGAGTGTAATCCCAACCATAACTGACAGGCAAGTAGCTACTTAGTTAAGTTAAAAAAGTCTTATGGAAGCTTGACTATCCAGGAGATTTTGTTTTAACGTTTTACTTCCACAGCATATGAAAAAGGAACAAAGACAACATTTATCCACTGAGATAAAAGATGTAATGGTAGAAAGGTCACTAGATTTAGCATTTTTAGAACCTGGGATTAAATTCCATATATCATACTCTTTTATTATTTATTTATTTTGAGTTCCAAACTTTCTCCTTTTCTCCAACCCTTTTATCACACATTGAGAAGACAAACACTATGTTACCCATTATACATGTGAAGACAGAAAATGTATTTCCATATTAGGCACATTAAAAAATAAGAAAGAAAAATTAAGAAATGGGAAAAAGTGTTTTTCTACACTCCAGAGTTCACCAATTCTCTCATGAGTTCTTCGGCATTGCTATGGATTACTATTGATCACAGTAGTTGTCATTCACAGTTGATTTTCATTACAATATTCTTGTTACTGCATGCAATGTTCTCCAGGTTCAACACATTTCACTTTACATCAGGTCATATAAGTCTTCCCAGGTTTTTCTGAAACCATCTGACCTTCAACATTTCTTATAGCACAATAGTATTTAATCACAATCAAATACCACATCTTATTCAGTTATCATGTAGTTTATGAGCATTACTTTAATTTCCAATTCTTTGACACCATAAGAAGAAGTGCTATAATTTTTTACTTATAGTTTCCTTTTCCTTCTTCTTTCATCACTTTGGAATATATATGTAGCAAGGATCATAAAGAATGCCAGATTGTTCTCTAGAATGGTTGGACTAGTTCACAACCAAAAATGGATTAGTATCCCTATTTTTATATTTCCTCTCCAATATTTAGCATTTTCTTTTTCTGTCATGTTAGCCTAACTTATGTTTCTGAGAATACACTTCATAAGTGAATTAGTTTTCATTTTTCTAATTATTAGTGATTTAGGGCATTTTTTCTTATTACTGATGACAGTTTTGACTTCTGAAAATTGACTGTTCATAACCTTTGTGCATTTATCAATTAGTAAATGAATTATTTTCACAAATATGACAAAACTCCCAATATATATGAAAAATGAGACCTTTAACAGAGAAAGCTGTAAAATTTTATATTACTTCATTGTTATCATATTTTCTTAGCAAAATATGGTTTCCCTGATTATATCTTTAAATTAAATCAATTTTTGCTTTTGCTTTATCTGAGATCGTGATTACTACCCTGCCCTCTTCACTTCAGCTGAAGAAAATAGGATCTGCTCCAGTCCTTCATTTCAACTCTGTATTTATCTTTCTGTACCAAATGTGTTTCTTGTATACAACATATTGAAGAATTCTGGCTCAAAATCCATTTTTCTATCTGCTTGTATTCTGGGGGTTAGCTCATCCCATTCACAGTTGTGATCACTAATTATGCATTTCTCTTCAACTCATTTTCCTTTGTTGATTCCTTCTCCCTTTTTCTTCTGACCCTTTTTAAATCTTTCTTGCTTCTGACTTCTTCCTCCAATCTGCCTTCCCCATTACCATCCCCCCAATATCTCTTATCCTCTTCCATTCCCCTATTGGATAAGACAGATTTTTACACATTTTAGTGAGTATATGTGTGTGTGTGTGTGTGTGTGTGTGTGTGTGTGTGTGTGTGTGTGTTCTTTGCTTTTAAAAACAATTCCTGGGAGAATTAGGTTCAAGAATTGCCCCCTTTTCCACTCTAAAAGGTCTATCTTTCTTGTATCCTAAATGTGATGAAATTTGTCCTACTCTACTCTCCCTCCCTCATCTGCTTGTACATCTCTATTTCTCACCCTTACAATCCTCTTTTTTGGAGATCATGCCCACATAACTGACGTATGCTACACTTTGTCTCTGTAGACTCTTTCTAGCTGCTCTAATAATGATAAAGTTTTTAGGAGTTATATGTATCATCTTCCCACATGGGAATATAAAGTTTAACTCCATTGAATCCCTTATGATTAATCTTTCATGTATACCTTTTTATGTTTCTCTGGTATATCCTGTTTTAATGCCTAATTTTTTATTTAATTCTGCTCCTAAGTTGTCTATTATATTAAATATACATTTTTCCCATAAAAAAATTATATTCAGTTTTTGTTGGGTAGGTTATTGTTGTTTGGAACTCTAACTCCTTTTCCCAATGTACTATAACAGTCCAAGCCTTCTACTCCTTTAAAACTTCCAAGATGCTGACAGTGGTTCTTGGGGTTTTATTAAAAAATATTTTCACCATGACCTGAGAGCTCTAGAATTTAGTTTTCTTATTCCTTTTAAGATCTATTTTACAAAGTGATCTGTGGATGATTCTTTCAATTTCTATTTGAACTTCTGTATCAGGGCAGCTTTATTTTATTTTATTTTTTAAATATGATGTCAAGGATATTTTTTATCATACCTTTCAGGTAGTCTAGTAATGGTTAAATTATCTCTCATATTTTATTTTCCAGGTCAGTTGTTTTTCCAGTGAAATATTTTACATTTTATTCTATTTTTCACCTCTTTAATTGCTTAATTATTTCTCTAAGTTTCATGGAGTGATTGGCTTCCTCTTACTCAATTCTAATTTTTAGAAAATCATTTTCTTCAGAGAGCTTTGGTCCTCTTTTCCCATTTTACCTATTTTGCTTTTATTGTAATTCTTTTCTTCAGTAAACTTTTGTCATTAGGCAAATTCTGTTTTTTGAGGTGTTACTTTCATTAGTGCTTTTATGCCTCTTTTACTGAGCTATAAATTTTCTTTTATAATTTTCTTTCATCATTCTCATTTCTTTTCTTATTAATGAAATTTTAAAATAAACAGACTTAGAGGTGGAAAGGGTTGTAGAAAACACTGAGTCTAAGTACCTACATTTTTCTTTTTATAGAGAAATAAACCAAGATTTTGTAAGGTTAATGGCCTACATAGCTAGTGAGTGTCTGAGGCAAAACTAAAGTACATCTTGCTGATGCCAAACCTAATACTCTAATTGCTATGTCTCCTGACTCTCATACTCTAAGTTTAGGTTAAGCCAATTATATCCACTTACCTGAATTATTTATTCATCATTAGCTATACTTTTTATTCCCTCTCCCCGCTCCAATTTTTCCTCTATCACAATTAATAAAAGAGAGAGCTCAATATATTTAAAAATACTTGATTGTTTTGGATTATGGCAAAGAAATGTATTCTTTTCAATAGAATTCTCTTTCTTCTAATGTCAAACCGATGGGGAATGGGATTATTAAATTATTACTGCATAATATTATGAATATCTTTTCTCATAATGGATTGATGGAATTAATAATTATAGCCAGAAATTACATTGTACTTTAAGATTTACAAAACACTTTACATGTAAATACCTTTTGAATCTCAAAACAACTCTTTGAGTTGGGTTATTATCCTCATTTAATAGAAGAGAAAACTGATTTTGAATCAATTAGGTGGACTATGTCTTAATTTTGAACCTGATATTAAAATTGGACTCTGCTCACTTGGGGAAAGGGAGGAAGCCAAGTTTCAGGCTTTTTTGTGCTGCTTTTTTCAGTTATTTATGGGGATATGCAAGTTTTCAATGCTTCCAAAGTGTTTTTTTCTGAAAAAAAAAATGTGGTTGCTGCTTTACTTATTTGTGCTCTAGCCTTTACCTAGGAAGGGCCCTTGTTCCCCATGTAGTCACAAGAATTAGTTTTCCAATTGGTTCTGAATCTGTTACCGGGTCCCTAGCTCTTCTGTTGTCACAAATATTAATTCTTGATCCTAGAATTATTACAAGGTCCTCTGTTCTCCTGATTCCATTAGTGTTAGCCTTTCTTTTGACCTCCTACAATAACTGGTAACCCTGCTCCCTTGTGAATGATCATAAACACTCCTCTCTCCCTGAAACTGCAATCCAGACCTGCAATCCAGAGCTGCGTATAGTCAATAGAATTGATTAGCAGTAGTTGTACGTGGTACCAGTAAAAGGTCTCCTATAATCCGTTTCTGACTAATTTTCTGACCCCCCTTACCATCTTTAAGCTGAGAAATCCTGAAGTTGCTCCTGCTGCTACTGTTGTTGTAGCCATCTTGAAGGTCCACTGCTATTACTCCTACTGTATGCCATACCTGCACCCAGACTTCTTCTTAGACTCCCTAACTTATCTTAGGAAGGAAAAATGCCTCCCTCCCTTCTTTTTATGGCTCTGCTACTCCAAAATTAGAATTGAAACATTATTTTAAATTTATTTGGAAGGGAATTTTGGGAGAATTCAAGTGAGTCCAAACCTATACCTTGCATCTTGGCTCTGGCTCCTTTATATTATTTATTACTGGAAAAAATATTAATTTCTTAAAGTCATGGACTGATTTCTGTTTTACTTTGTTATTAATAGTGTCTTGTGACACAGTAATTTATAAATATCTATTAGGGAAGTCAACTTCAAGAAGGAAGTCAGCTTCAAGAAGAAAGTCAGCTCAAGGAAGAAAGTTGGCCTCAAGAGTCACCTTCAGCTCAAGCCATCATCTTGACCCACTTGTTAGAATGAACTCTGCCTACTTTGATAGAGGAGGCAGAGTCAAAATGGCAGCTTAGAGACAGCAACATCTCAGACCTCTGTAAACCCTTCCTCACTGATCAAAAACCCAATGATTTGAGGGGACTGAAAACCAAACCTAACAACAGGACAGAGCTAGGGAACCCTCCTCCTGGACCCAACTTAAAAGGTACACCCCCCCCCCCAAAGCCTGAACTCTAGAACACGCAGGTTTAAGTGGAAGGAAGAAGGAAGGTCCCAGAACCCCTCCACCACCTACAGCTCTGAGCTTCCAGCTGTGGCTAGAATCTCTAGGCAGGCAAGGGTACTAGTCCTGAGAGAGTACCTGGCTGGCAAAACTGTGCCAGGCTCAGGGCATTGATTACAGGTGGTATAGAGGCAGCTGGAGAAGTACAGAGGAGGCAGCCCAGTTGCAATCAAGAGACTCCATCTTTCCCCCCTTCTGGAGGTTTTGGCCTCAGGGTACATACAGCTTTGCAGATCAACTCCTCCACCCACCCTGTCTCAATTTCATCAATAGGTCAGATAAGAAGCCTTCAGAGTACAGGGAAGCTCAAGCTCCAATACACCTCCCCCATAGAATGATGTGAGAGCCTTGCTGATTAACTCCAAGGTCAAAAGCTGCAACAAACTACAGAAAACAACCTTGACAACAGGACCAGAAGCCCAGCTCCTTTTCAGCTTCTGCTGTTAGCCAGGGAAGATCTAACTAACCTGATCAAACAGCAGAATAGAGAATTAGCCCATTCAGGACAGAGCAGCACAAACCCACAGATCCAGCAAATGAGAGGAACAAGATTACAGGCAACTAAAGGGGAAAAGGAAAGGGGAAGTATGATTAAACAACAGAAAGAGAAAAAAGAAATTACAATCAACAGCTTCTATCCAGGCAATGAACAAAGAGCAACTGAAATAGAGGAGGATCAAGGAACACCAATCAAAAACACAGAAACTCCAGTGAATTGGACACAGACTTTGGAAGAACTCAAAATACAATTCAAAAAAACAATTAAGAGAGACTTCTGGGTAAACATGGTGGCAGTCTAGATGCAGGACTCTTCCTCTCCTCAGCATCCACTAATACAGACTACCTCAAAAGACCAAAAAAAAAAAAACCAAACAAACAAATTCATAAGAAATAACAAACTCTACAGTAGGGCACAGCATTGAAAGTATGTGGGATTTAGGCATTTCCACACTATAAAGGGGTGAAAAAGCTCCCACCAAAACATGCACTGATCTACCCTCCCCCACCCCACCTACCAAGCCAGAGTCAGAGCCAGCTCATGTCAGAATCAGTGAGTGAATGAGGGGCACCTCTAGAGTGAGTGAGGGGCACTTCAAGATCCTTGGGAGCTGACTAAGACCATCAAAGACCTACCTCTGAGAGCAGCTAGACCTGAAAACCCAGCAGCCTGAAAAGCGCAGACTGTGGGCACTTACAGGAAGATAGCACAGAGAAGGGCAGCAAAAAGTAGAAGCTGCAGAGATTTGAGAGCTTGCCTTAGGCAAAATCCTTGCTTCTTAACTCCATACACAGAGAGCCTGCCCATCTCACTTAGGTTTCAGACTAAAAAGGGAAGGAAGAACCTCCACAGTGATGGCAAATAGTGCCCAGGAACAACAACCTCCCTCCAAGAAAAACAAGAAGAAGGGGTTGACCCTGGAAAATTTTTATGGAGGAAAAATCCAGGCAACAGAGGAAATAGAAGAAGAAATTCAAATAAATGCACCAAAACCTTACAAAAAATGGAAATTATCCACAAGCTCTTGAAGAATTTAAATTGGAGCTTATAAAAAAGATGGAAGTTTTATGGAAAGGAAAGTGGGAAACAGTTCAAGGAGAAAATAACAGTTTAAAGGACTAGAACTCCCAATTGGAAAAATAGTTGGAAGCCATGAAAAGCAGGATATACCAAACTGAAAAGGAAAGTCAGTCTTTAAAATCCAGAATTAGGCAATTGGAAGACAATGATCTTGCAAAACAACAAGAATTAATTAAGAAAAGTCAAAAGACTGACAAAATAAGAGAAAATATAAAATATCTCACTGAGAAGATGACAGATCAGGAAAACAGAGCAAGGAGAGACAATTTGAGAATCATTGGTCTACCTAAAAAGTCAAAAATAAACAGAAATCTTGACATCATACTACAAGACATCATCCAAGAAAACTGTCCTGACGATCTTGAACAAGGGGGCAAAGTAGACATTGAAAGAGTTCATAGAACACCCTCTACACTAAATCCTAAAAAACCAACTCCCAGGAATGTAATTGCCAAATTCAAGAGCTTTCAAGCTAAGGAGAAACTTCTACAAGAAGACAAAAAGAAACAATTCAGATACCAAGGAGCACAAATCAGGATCACACAAGACCTGGAAGCTTCCACACGAAAGGACTGCAAGGGCTTGGAATATGATATTCAGAAAGGCTAGAGAATTGGGTCTTCAACCAAGGATCATCTATCCATCAAATTGACAATATACTTTCAGGGGAAAGTATGGGCATTCAACAAAATAGAATATCTCCAAGTATTTGGAAAGAAAAGACCAGAACTAAGTGGAAATTTTGATATCCAAACACTAAGATCAAGAGAAACATGAAAAGATAAATAAGAAAGAGAGGGAAAAGGGGAAAATGTTTTTTTATTCAAACTTTCTTTTTTAAGGGCTACAATAAGATCAAATTGTATATTTTAACATATGGGAACATGTTATTTGTAACTCTCAAAAATTATATTCACTATAATAGTAATTAGAAGAATCATTCACAGGGAGAGATTGGGATAATAAGTACTATAAGATGATATTCAAAAAAAGAAAAAGGGAAGGAGGGAATCGAAGATGATACCAAGTGATACTTGAAGAAATAAAATAAATAGGATCATCTTTATCACACAAACTTACAGATGGGAAGGATACTCTTATAATAAGGAGAGGATGAGAGTGCTGAAAGGTAATTCTTAAACCTTGCTCTCAGTGAAATCAATTCTGAGAGGGAAGAGCATCTAAATCCATTGGGGTCTTGAATTCTATCTTATTCTACAGGGAAAGTGAGAAGGGAAGTAACAAATTGGGAAAATCTTCATAAAAAAACTCACAAAGGTCTAATTACTCAAGTCTATAAGGAGCTAAACCAATTATTCAAAAAGATCAAGCCATTCCCTAATTGATAAATGGGCAAGGGACATGAATAGGCAATTTTCAGTTAAAGAAATCAAAACTATTAACAAGAACATGAAAAGGTGCTCTAAATCTCCTATAATCAGAGAGATGCAAATCAAAACAACTCTGAGGTATCACCTCACACCTAGCAGATTGGCTAATATGACAGCAAAGGAAAGTAATGAATGCTGGGGTAGGGGGATACGGCAAAGTTGAGACATTAATTCATTGTTGGTGGAGTTGTGAATTGATCCAACCATTCTGGATGGTAATTTGGAACTATGCACAAAGGGAACTAAAAGAGTGTCTGCCCTTTGATCCAGCCATAGCACTGTTGGGTTTTTACCCCAAAGAGATAATAAGGAAAAAGACTTGTACAGGAATATTCATAGCTACACTTTGTGGTGACAAAAAAATTGGAAAATTAGGGGATGCCCTCCAATTGGAGAATGGCTAAACAAACTGTGGTATCTGGTGACAGAATAATATTGTGCCCAAAGGAATAATGAATTAGAGCAATTCCATATGAACTGGAACAACCTCCAGGAATTGATGCAAAGTGAGAGAAGCAGAACCAGGAGAACCTTATACACAGAGACTTATACACTGTGGTACCATTGAATGTAATGGACTTCTCCATTAGTGGTAATGTAGTGATCCAGAAAAACTCAGAGGGACTTATGAGAAAGGACACTACCCACATTCAGAGAAAAAAACTGTGAGAGTAGAAACTCAGAAGAAAAACAACTACTTGATTACATGGGTCAATAGGGATATGATTGGAGATATATACTCTAAATGATCACCCTATTGCAAACATCAACAACATGGAATTGTGCATCAGCTATGGGAAGGGGGAGGGGAGGGAAAGAATATGATTCTTTTAACCAAGGAAATATATTCTAAATTGACTAATTAAATAAAATTTTCAAAAATATAAATATCTATTAGATTAGATAGTACATTTCTCATTCTGATAAAAAATTTTCAATGGGAAATGTTATTCAAGAAGAAAAATGTTAGTTAATACTATAAACAATAATAATATGTTAGTAACTGCTACTAATAATAATGAAACTTGTATAAGTTTTGTTATTAAAGCAAAAGGTTTTGTTGGGGCACTAATACCACTCCCCTCACCCTCTCTACATTGTGCTGAGGACATTCCTCACATTACCTACACCTCTACCCAGACCAGCATTCCAAAGGGAGCAATTTCTCCCTCCCCTTTGTGGGGCAAGGGGGGCAGGGAACTAGGTTGTGGGAGGGGTATGGCATGTGGTCTCTGGGTGGGGGCAGTGTCCAACACTCCATCTTTAAAAGGTTTGCCATTACTCATGTGTCTTTGATCAAAATCTATTACCATGTTGTTATGACATTACTATGTCGATTAGTGTATTCAATATCTAAGGAAAAGGAGGGGGGGGGATGAAGGTGAGGAGAGATAGAAGGAGAGAAGCAGAGACAGAAAAAAAGGAAAACTAAAAAGTTGAGATTTTTTTTCATCCAGCACCCTTCATCCTGACATACCAGGACCTGTGTATAAAATATATGAATGCCCATGCCATTCACATCTAAGCTTCCCCCTCAGATTTATAATCATAAGAAAATAACCTATGCTTTGGTCTGTTAAAGAAAATTATTGCCATAGTTAGAAACTTTAGTTTGGGTTCTCATACATTCAAGATGAATCATGAGCTTCAAGAATTTGAAAAGGTTTATGATTCATTGTGTTCATTTTTACAATATACAATAAAGAGGAGGACAATAATCATTAATTAAATACCTCTTATGTGTCAACTGCTATGCTAAATACTTTACAAATTTTATCTCACTTAATCTCCACACCAATTATATGAGGTCAGTGCTATTATCATGCCCATTTTGCAGGTAAGAAAACTGAAGAGAACAAATTAAATTAAAGGTCTTGCTTAGAGTTACATAGCAAGCTAATATCTGAGTTCAGATCTGAATTCTTACCTTCTTGATTCCAGGCCGGTGCTTTATCGATATTAGCAATAAACTAGCTAATGAATAAATTTTTATGATAATTATATCTTCATTGGTTCCCTGTTGTCTACCAGTTAAAATGCACACATATTAGATTGGAATATATGGCCTGGTTTTATCTAAGTTTCATTTCCCTATTCAATTATGTTTCCCTATTTTCTTCATATTTCATGTACTCTATGGACAGGCCAAATGATACTCCTAGCATTTGTTCACTATTTGTTACACAAGTTTTATAACTTTCCTAATTTGCATACCATCTCTTCCACAAAGCCTACTTATACATATGTATTCAAATGAAAATGATCTCCCCTTTCCCAGAATTTTCAGAGCACTTTGTCTAGATTTTTCCTTTTTCTGTACTAAATTAAACCATGTATCTTATTCAGTTATGTATGTATCTTAACTTCCTTCTTTGGATGAAGATTTCTTGCTGGTAGAGACTGGCTTTTTTCAATTTTTATATCTCCCAGCTATTAGCAAAATGTCTTTGTAAGTGGTAGGTATGTCATAAATTTTTGCATATATATTTTTTGTGGAAATGAAGCCAGGGGAAATAAAATGTGACCAGACACTAGAATAGCAAAATGTGTTTTAATATCAACCTCATTTTTCTTGAGCCTATTTTGAGTTAAAGAATAGCAGAGTTGAGTTGGGAATCATAACATAATATAAAAGTAGCTCACTGAACCTTTAAAGTACATCAAAGAGAAACTAAGTGCTGGTAAGGCTATTGTGAGATTATGTGTTTTTATTGATTTGAAACTGGCAAATTTGATTTTAGTATCATTAATAAACACCATGGAAGTGGAAATTGATTCAGGAGTATGGAAGATTGTCATAAATAATGTGTATTTCCTTCACATTCAAAGTTTTATCCCATCAACACTTCTATTAAGAAATGTATTCTGTGGTTCCCTATTATCCACAGTAGACGTACATTTTCAGAGTTTACAACATTGCTCATTTTTATTTGATTTGGCAATATCTTTTCAACTAAGTATCTAAAAATTATTCTATTAAATATGTATACATATATATATATAATGTGCACATAACACTTTATATATAATTAAGAGGTATTGAAATTAATGGGGTTTTAAGTAATTATCCAAGGTTCCTTGAGATGTCTCTTGAGTAAGGAGGCAGAGTTTGGAAAGTCTGAGTTGGAAATAATTATCCTATAAAATATTCTCCTTGGCCTTCAAAACCTTTCACCAAGTTAATTTCAGGTGGCTTTCTGACCCAGATTCTTTATTCAAGCAAATGTGTTTGCCATCTTATAAATCCAACTGCTCACAACTGTCTCTATTCTAGGCACATCCATCCTCCCTAATTAGATTGTCCTCTTGTAGTTTCTTCTCTTGTGCATGACTTTTTCTCATTCAAAAACAATACCTCAAAGGCATGGATTCCATGAACCTTGCCTGGATCCACTCCTCATTCTTCTTTCTACATACTTAGTCCCTTTTCAGCCTTATTATTTGGCATTTAGGAGCTATTTAAATTCACTTTTAATTTACAGTATTTAAGTCATTTAAATCATCATTTAAATTCCATACCAGACTGATACATATTAGGTGATGCACACTATAAAAGGAATATTTAGAATGTTGAAATTTCCAGAGACCACAAAGTTTTGGGCTGCTTAAGGACTGTTTTCCTCATTATTTAAGCCCTTTGATCCTTTGTTCAAGTGTACAAGCTAGTAAGTCTTCCTTAAGGAAACAAAAATGTAGATAGGTTTCTCCAAACACAATGAGGGGGATTAATTTAGAACAAACATTTGGAATTAGCAACCACTGCACCACCTAATTGCCTATTCAATTTTGGCTCCTCAGGTTTCTATTCAGTTTATAGGATCAATGATTTAGAGAGAGAAGGAACCTCTGAGGCTACTCAGCATAATCTCCTTATTTTACAGATCTGTAAAATCACACAGGAAGTAAATATTGGAGGGAGCATTGTCAGTCCAGTTTTGAATCTGTTCTTAAGATGCCCCACCATTTCAGGTATGCTGGCAAACTGCCTTGTGAGTAACAGTTGGTTGGCATTTGATGGATTTAGTTGGCCTACTTTTTGTAGAAGAGATGGCTCTCCTGATGGCGAATTTGAGAGTGAATCTGGAAATGGGACTAGTGATCTGGGAGGTGCAGTCACTCACCAGGATCTTGTGTTTATAATAAACATATGTATATATATATATATATATATATATGTACATATATATATATATTTATATGTGTGGTGTCTATCTATCTATCTATCTATCTATCTATCTATCTATCTATCTATCTATCTATTTATCTATCTATCTATCTATCTATCTATCTATCTATCTATCTATCTTCCCCTCTTTCCTCCTTGGAATATAATCTCCTTGTAATCAGAAAGTCTCATTTTAATTTTTGTCTCCTGGGGCTTAGCACAGTACCTAGCTCATAGTAGATTGGCCCTTAATGAATGTAGATTGATGGATAGATTAACAGAATAAATCTAAGTGAATGCTTTTGAATAGAGTAAATGCTTAGAAGTTTAGAATTCTGGAAACAGAACAAACTTTCTTGAGGAAAAATAAATAAATATTAAAGATTTGTGATCGTGATAAAATTCCTTAGATGTTTCTAACTTTTTTGAAATGAAAACAAAATAGCAGTGTGCTTATCTGAGATTTGTTGTTATTGTTATTATTTAGATACTAATAACTGCCTGGAAATAGAAAAATATCAAGATAAAAAGACGTCATTCAAGGTGAACTGAAACATTTCCAGGAATGTTTCTGACTTTAGTTCAGCATTGGGTTTTAAAAAAGACTTAGTAAAATATCTAGTACAGTGTTTTCTTCCACAATTAGACAATCCAGGATTGTTATTTGGTGACTAATCAAGTCACAGAAAAAGGAGTTCTTTTGCTAAGGGAACATAAAGAGATATTCAGTTGATAGTTTATAGCTGTTTAGAGACTAATGATGGGAAATGTTATGGTTGTAGTCATCTAGGGAACATGAAGCAGGGGAAACTTTTGTTCTTGCTAAGTTTTCAAAAAGCATGATTTTGAGCATTTGTATATGCCAATGAAAGAAACACATTGACTCAAGAAAGTTGGCATAACTTGAAAGTAGAAAGCTAAAATTATCTATTGCTCTTAGACATGATAGCTCAGGAGAGAAGAGAATAATAATAATAAACATTTACATAGTTTTATTATATTCCAGGTATCATGCTATGCATTTTACATTTGATCATGACAACATAGGAAGGTAGATTTTATTATTACTACCATTTTATATATAGATGAGGGAACTGAAGCAAACAGAAGTTAAGTGATTTGTCCAGGATTGCATAGCTAGTAAGTGTCTGAAGTCAGATTTGAACTCCTCTTCCTGACTCCTAATTTGTCAACGTAACTAAACCTGAAAAGAATCAAGACACAAAGAGGGTGACCAGAGAAGTTTTATTGTACCTGTATTAGAATCAGAAATGAAAAATTCAAATATACTAATTTTTTTTTATGTGAACAAAGGCCCAGTTCCAAAAGGATCATATAATTGGTTTAAGTCTTCTGTTTGTTAGAGATAAGAGCAGAGCACATTCTAGCTTTAGAAAACTAATAAATATATTCAATATTTATATTTTGTAAATTTAAAAATAATGAATGTAAATGTAATAAAAGAAGGAATAATAAGCACAGTCTAAAAATATTCTCTATATATCAGTTAATAAGAAATAATTTGTATAGCACATTTAATTTCTTAAATAATATATATATCCATGCATACTGTAAAAATAATAACTCAATGAATTGATTGTGGATATAAACTGATTAGATACTCTGCTTACTGTGCTTACAAAGTATCTTCAGTTTATATAGTGAAGTGAAGCTGCATCACTTTCCTTTCTCCTTGTATCACTTTCATTTCTCCTTGCATCATTTTTGTTTCTCTCCCCTACTTTTCTTCTGCCTCTCTTAACTGATTTTTGAAGTCTTTTTGAGCTCTTTAAGAATTTGTATCAAATCCATATTTTTCTTTTGTACTTTGCATATATTTCCTTTGCTTTCACTGTCCCCTTCTTTGTCTATACTTTGCTCTTTATCTCTATAAAAATTCTTTAGAGTTATGTGCTTTTTTTTTGTTTGCTCATTTTTCCTATTTAATTATAGGTAGGTTCTGTTTTCTGGGAAGTTGGGGTACCATCTTAAACTTCAGTCCTTGCTTGATGTTATTCTCAGCGTATTTTCTGGGTCTAAAGACTGAGAGCTCTGAGAGCCCCTCCCCCTATTGATTCAATTGACCCTTGAGATGCTGATATCTTAAGGACTTGCCTCAGGCTTAGCCATAAGCTTTTGATTTCATCCTGACCTTGATCAGGTTAGGGGCTGATAAAATTCTAGTTCCAGGCTTTGGCTTAAGTTTTTGGTCTTGCTATGTACTTGATTCAATTGGGCACACAATTGACTGCCCTGTCTTAGAGCTCCACCCTGAGCTTTAGGAAGAAAGATCAGTACTCAGTACTTAGAACTAACAGCCACCAAGCCCAGACTATAAATCCTGGCTTCACTCTAGGTCCACATGGATCAGCCCACTTCAGATTTCTCCACAGGTGTGAAATTTCAAGGGATGTGGGTTGGCTTGTACTACTATTTGGTCAGGAAAGACCTCAGAGTCTAAATATTGGCTTGGGCTTAGTTCCTACACTTGGACAGGCGATGTGTGTGTGTGTGGGGGGGGGAGGTGACTTGCTCTTCCCTCCTTGCTGCAGCCTTTTGCTGCATCTGCTTCCCTTTCATCCCAGTCCTTTAGATGATCTCTGCCTACCTTTTTGGTTTTTCTTTTATTGAGTTGTTTCACTCTGTGTCCTTGTTGGTTCTTTCACTCCTGTATTCATTTTGTGGTGATATTTTAATCTTTGTCAGAGAGAATTCTCATGGTGACACAGAACAGCTCTGTTTGACTCCATCATCTTGGCTCCACCCCTGGAAGTGTCCTCAGACAGTTAAAAGCTGTATGACTCTGCACAAGTCCCTTTGGCCTCAGTTTCCTCATCTGTAACTTGAACTGGAAAAGGAAATGGCCAATCACTCCAGCATCTCTGTCAAGAAAACTTCAAATGGGGTCATGGAAAGCCAGACATGACTGTAAAAGCTGAACAATGCTTACCTTTTCTGAACATATATATGTTAACTGGTATTTTATGGTAATTTCTTGCATGTCCATCCAATACTGGTGATACAATGAAGTCGAATTAAACCTAACATTCATCTCTTCAATGCCTTTTGGATGCCTCACAAACTTAAATTCTTTGAAGACTGTAGTTATTCCATGCTTCATAATCATCTAACATTAGTAGGAACATCTTAGTATTTTTATTTTTTTTATCTTTTTTCCATTTGAATTAGTTTATTTAGTCAATTTAGAGCTTTGCCAGGAGATCTCTCCTGCAGTCTGTGGGGGAGGAGTGTTGGAGTTTGAGCTTCCTTGTCCTCTGGAGGCTTTTGATTGGATTAAAGTCCAGCAGTCTGTGAGGGAGGGGTGTTGGGGCTTGGGCTTCCCTGACCTCTGAAGACATTTGATGGGATTAAGTTCATCTGGGTTGGGCTGGATATGTTCTGAGGCCAAAACCTCCTGGAAGATGGAGCAAATGGAGGGTCTCTGCTGTTGTGACCAGGCTGCCCACTCTGCACTCCCTCTCTGGCTCCTTCCCCACCACCTGTGTTCAATTCTCTGAGCCTGGCACAGCCCTGCCCATGAGATACACCCTCCAGACCAGCCCCTTTGCCTGCCCAGAGGTTCCTGCTGCTGCTGGAGGCTTAGTGCTCTAGGTGGGGTACAGGGGGTCTTGGTACCTTCCTTCTGTCTTCCCTTAACCCCGAGTGTTCTCAAATTTCAGCTGGAGGGGTGCATATCTTTTGAATTGAGTCCAGCAGGAGGGTTCCTTGGCTCTGTCTTGTTGTTAGGCTTGATTTTCAGTCCCCGAGGAACATTTAGTTTTTAATTGGTAAGGAAGGGTATTCAGAGGTCTGAACTTTTGCTGCTTCTATACCGCCATCTTGACTCTGCCCATATTATCATTTTTAAAAGTTTTTTACCTAAGAATTCTATTACTATAAAATAAAAAAATAAAATAGATATTGTTTCCTGACACAAAATTCCACGTATTTAGTAGCAGTACTCTTCAACTGGTGCTATATGCTTACAAATCATGAAAAACTGCAATTTTAGAAGAATTAAGATTGTAGGCAATAAAAAGTGACAGAAAAATGTTGGAAGGTATTCTTCAGACCAAAGTCAAAAAACTGCAGCTCACCAAACTGAATGGGAGATTCATCAAATTTATCAAGGAATATCATATTCTGTTTCCCTTTTTTCTTTAAATAAAGCTGCAAAAAACCCCAACAATTTAAATTTATTTTTTCCCCATGCTTCTGTGTTTAATAACAAAACTCACAATTGATTGAGAAAGAACTGATCCTGGATTTTGGTTGGTCTTAGATGTAGCATCAAATTTGAAGCATGATAAACAATAGGGTAATTACAAATTCATACATTTAATATATGTGTGTACATGTGTGGGTAGGCAAATTATTTTCTTTATTTTTTTCCAATTTAAACATTATTTTATTTGATTATTTTCAAACAATATTCCTTGGAAACAAAGATCCTTTTCTTATCCTCCCCCCCTCCCACCACCCCTCCCCTAGCCAAAGCATGATTCCACTGGGTATCACATGTGTCCTTGCTTCAAACCCATTTCCATGTTGTTGGTATTTGTATTACGGTGTTCATTTAGAGTCTCCCCTCATTCCAGTCCCTTCCACCCCTGTAGTCAAGCAGTTGCTTATCTTCAGTGTTTTTACTCCCATAGTTTGTCCTTTGCTTGTGGATAGTGTTTTTTTTCTCCTGGATCACTGTAGTATGTTCAGGGACGTTGTATTGACACTAATGGAGAAGTCCATTACGTTTTCTTGGATCACAGTGTGTCAGTCTCTGTGTACAATGTTTTCCTGGTTCTGCTCCTCTCACTCTGCATCACTTCCTGAAGGTTGTTCCAGTCGCCATGGAATTCCTCCACTTTATTATTCCTTTTAGCACAATAGTATTCCATCACCAACATATATTACAATTTTTTAGTAATTCCGCAATTGAAGAGCATCCCCTTATTTTCCAATTTTTGGCCATCACAAAGAGCTCAGCTATGAATATTCTTGTAGAAATCTTTTTCCTTATTATCTCTTTGGGATACAAGCCTAGCAGGGCTATGGCTGGATCATAGGGCAGATATTTTTTTTATCACCCTTTGGGCATAGTTCCACATTGCCCTCCAGAATGGCTGGATCAATTCACAACTCCACCAGCAATGAATTAATGTTCTGACTTTGCCACATCCCTTCCAGCATTCATTACTATCCTTTGCTGTCATATTAGCCAATCTGCTAGGTGTGAGGTGATACCTCAGAGTTGTTTTGACTTGTATCTCTCTGATTATAAGAGATTTAGAGCACTTTTTCATGTGCTTATTAATGGTATCGATTTCTTTGGCTGAAAACTGCCTGTTCATGTCCCTTGCCCATTTATCAATTGGAGAATGGCTTGATTTTTTGTACAATTGATTTAGCTCTTTATAAATTTGAGTAATTAGACCTTTGTCAGAGTATTTTGTTATGAAAATTGTTTCCCAATTTGTTGCTTCCCTTCTCAATTTGCTTGCATTGGTTTTGTTTGTACAAAAACTTTTTAATTTGATGTAATCAAAATTGTTTATTTTACATTTTGTGACTCTTTCTATGTCTTGCTTGGTTTTTAAGTCTTTCCCTTCCCACAGGTTTGACATGTATATTATTCTGTGATCACCTAATTTATTTATAGTTTCCTTCTTTATGTTCAAGTCATTCACCCATTCTGAGTTTATCTTGGTGTAGGTTTTGAGGTGTTGATCCAAACCTAATCTCTCCCACACTGTCTTCCAGTTTTCCCAGCAGTTTTTGTCAAATAGTGGGTTTTTGTCCCAGAAGCTGGGCTCTTTGGGTTTGGGGTCACTTACCTGAAGTCTATTCCACTGATGCTCCTTAATGTCTCTTAGCCAGTACCAAATTGTTTTGATGACCACTGCTTTATAATAGAGTTTGAGATCTGGGACTGCAAGGTCACCTTCCTTTGTATTTTTTTTCATTATTTCCCTGGATATACTTGACCCTTTGTTCTTCCAAATGAACTTTGTTATGGTTTTTTTCTAAGCCAGGAAAAAAAATTTTTTGGAAGTTCAATGGGTATAGCACTAAATAGATGAATAAGCTTGGGTAGGATGGTTATTTTTATTATATTGGCTCATCCTACCCATGAGCAGTTAATATTTTTCCAATTGCTCAAGTCTAGTTTTATTTGTGTGGAGAGTTTTGTAGTTGTGTTCATATAGTTCCTTTTTGTCTCGGGAGATAGATTCCTAAGTATTTTATTTTGTCTAAGGTGATTTTGAATGGCACTTGGTCAGTGGCAAAAGATCAAATTTAGGACAAAAACACAGTAAAACTAGACTTTTCACTACAATAGCAAATTGTAGGGAAAATAGGGAAATGATCAAGAAAACCAAATTGAAATCAGAGAAGCTGAAAACATGTTGAGAAAATGCTATATTGTAGTTGGAAACAACAACTGATCTCTACAAAGAAAGAGATGTCTTTTTAGCTATTGAGGGCAGCTTGAGGTGGCTGACTATATCTGGCATGGGTGATGTTTCAAGTGATTATTTTCTTCTTCTTTTATCTTTTTATCTTTATTTCTTTTTTTTGATAGTTAAAACCTGTCAACAACCTACCTTTTATATTCTAGCCACTTGTTATCTTTCCCAAATAACATTTGAGCTCTGAACCTCCTCATATTTTTAAAGGTTGCTCCCCAAGGGGAAACTGAGGATATACTTCTTGGAATGCATGCCCTCCTTCCTTTTAAAGTGCATTTGATTTGTGGAGATGCCCCATTGGAGAGGAAACATAGCAGTTGATAAACAGTTTTAGAGTGAGTTAAGTATCATCTCTGTTATATACTAGAAGTGTGGACCAGGACGAAGAAATTGCCTTTACCCACATAGAATTATGCCTTTCTTGATAATGTATGGTCTTAGCAAGTTGCTTATAACAATGAGGTTAAATAACTTGCTCAGATGATACAACCAGATGTGGCAGAGGTGTGATTAAATCTGAATTCTTTCTGGTTTCAAAGCTAGCTCTCTAATTGCTATGCATGCTGCCACTCAAAGTACCAATGATGTGATTTATATAGTTCTTTTAGGTGTGTGTTAGCTTTGTTTCTCCAAAGAGTCTGAAAGTCACAATGTTTCATCAGTTTTTGTCAACTATCCCTCATGGTGCTTAGTAAACTATTGGACAGTAGTAGGTATTCATTAATTACTTGTTGACTGATTGATTGAAAATTTTCTTGATTTCCTGAGCCCTCAACTCTTTCAATTAATTTAATGTTCCACCTGGCCATTTGAAAAAAAATAAGGTGCCACTAAAAAGATGTGAGCATATGCAATTAAATTCAATTTATTCAAGAAAATAACTTTCCAGTTCACCTTTGGGAAAATAAAGTAAACTTAAGAACCTTGTTTTTTAGACAAGGGAAACCATTTCACAAGTCTGGTCCCAAGTTCATTCTAATTTATTAACAGGAAACACCTGTACCAAATTCCTTTTTCATCTACCAAATCCCAATTCTTTGGAGAACTTTTCCCTTTCCATGTAGATATAATAGTGATAGATGTTGTAATCACTAGTGTTTAGAAAATATAGTATTCTTTATTTCCATGGCTGATTAAAATTCTTTAATTAAAGGTGATTTTAATTTGGAAAGTCAAGATGTTGTAAATTAAACTCTACTGTATTTAACTTAGTTATGGGGAGAAGGAAAATGCTTGCAGTGCTGCACTGGGTGTTCTATAAGCAATGGAAAAAATGTCCAGTGTAATCTTAATTTATTCATTAAGCTAAAATTTCTTTTGTGGATTTCCTGAAGTAAATTCCTACATAGTGGCTGGATTTGAGTAGTTTTTTTTTCTTTCTTTCCCATCTTTCACATTTGAAATTTTTAACTTGGACTTTTTGATTTATGCACATGTATCTGGAATTAAGTATTTCTCATAAGTGACCCAAGGGGTTCTGATTCATATGCTTTCAAGCAAATGTGATTCTCTAGTCAAAATGATAACAAATCAAGCTATGGTTCACACATGTCTTTTTTATGGGGCTGAGGACCACACAGATTCAGTGTCATAGATCTTCCATACAACAGACAAAATATACTGTGTCTTATATAGAATATTATACAGTAAGTTTTATCTTCCTATGTTATTATATTGAGGAAAGCAACTTATCTGTTAATTAATTAATTCAATAACCCTTTATTAAACCTCTACTATATGTAGGGTAAGGGGTATCATGGATTAGTGGATTTAGTGATGGATTTAGAGTCAGGGAGACCTGCATTTGAGTCCTGTCTTTGTCAAAAATGGCCATGTAACCATGTCAGGTCAGTTTATTTAAGTATTTTAAGGTGCTCAAAAAACTCTAAATTATGTAGAAGTTTCTAGTTTTCATCAGTGGAGGAAGTTTCTATAATAGAAATTCCCCATGTCAATGAATAAAAGTCTGGACCAAAGGCCCTGAGGATTCAGAGATTGATACAATACCTAAAGCCTTGCTCTCAGAGAAACTTACAGTTACATGAGAGGAAGGATAGTTACAGAAAGAATCAAGTTAGGAGGGGGAGTGAGATAAGGGCAAAAGGGAAACATATTGGGAAAGCAGAGAAGAGCACTCTCATTCTTGTAAATTCTTGTGAATTTCAAGCAAATAAATCAAGGACTCTGTGTACATTGAATCTATGCAAATATGATATTCTGAGTAAAAACATGGACTTTGTATTGGTCTCATTTTCTGATACACAATAATTTTTCTACCCTCAAAGTCCCTGCCTTTCAACTCTTGCTCCTTCCCTTTCCCCCTCATATTCAACTTAGCCTGGATAAGGCAGAGCAGAGTTGATCAAGAAAGATTAGTTATGAATGGTGATGACGATTGAAAAATTCCTAGTGAGGGGCCACCTGCTCATGCTCTATGGTAGCCCATTAACTATTGGGAAATGTTTCCTTCCATCAACCCAAATTCTGCCTCCCCGTACTTTCCACTTTTTGCTATTATTTCTTATTCTGCCTTTTAGGACCAGAGTAAGTCTAAATTCTCTTCTACGAAACTGTCTTTCAAATATTTGATGACATCTATTGTGTTCCATTTAAATCTTTTTCTCCAAAGTGGACATTTCTAGATCTTTCAAATAATCTTTATATGTCACAGTCTAAAGGTTCCTCACCATACTGGTCACATTCCTCTGCATGTTGTCAGTATATCAATGTCCTTTCTAAAATACCAATGCCAAAATGAAAGCTAGTATTACTGATGTAATCTTATTAGGAAAGATAACAGTGCAACATTGCTCTGTATGCTACTTTTATTTTAATATAAATTTTTGTTAGTATTTTGGGGTTGCTACATCACTCTGTTGACTCATGTTGAATCCCAGATAATTTTCCCTCAAGTAAAAGATGCAAATGCCTTCATATCTCTCTTTATTACATTTAACCTTATTAAATCTAATGTAACATTCTAGCCTGTTGTCAATCCTCAATGTTATCTAAATTATAAGCTATCCCTTCCAGTCTGGTGTTATCTACAACTTTGCTAATTAGATTATGATTACATTGTAAATTCCTTGAGGGCAGGGACTATATTTTTTCTTTCTTCATTGGTAGTGCTTAGCACAGTGGCTGGGACCTAGCAAGTGATTAAGAAATGTTTATTGAGTAATTGATAACCATTTGGCTTATCTTATTTTCAAGCCATTAATAAAAATAAATAAAGAAATCAAAGGATAGAGTCAAAGACAGATGTCTAGGGAATTCATCTAGAGGTTTTCCATGAAGGTAGTAAGCTATTTGAATCAAAATGACATTTTTCAAGTGAAAAAAAAAACTACTTTGTTATTGCAGAGCCTTTTTACTCACATCTTGTTTTCAAGGATAACATGAACCACATTGTCTTATTCTAGAAGCAACAGAATCTTGGCTCCTGGGACCAGATTAATAGTACAATTGTAAGCATGGTAGAGGACAAAACCTCGGTGTCAATGATGTTGAAGATTTCCTTAAAGTCTCCATACTCTCAAAGAATCTCAGTATTATCTTTGTCACTCTAGCAGGTGTAATTAAGTCTAAGTCTAAGATTACTATAGGCAGGATTGGAGATAATAACTAAAACAAAAGGTTAATGCCTAGCTACATCATCTTGGACTCTAAAAAGTAGGGAATAATGGCATTCAAAATGAATGCCTCCTGAGGGGAACCAATGAATAGTAAAGAGGGCAACATTATATGATAAATATGGTTACTAGGGATTTCCCAACAGTAAATACGAATACCTTTAAAACAGGCTTGAGAAAGCCTTAAGATGGACAGACACAGACATATATACATATATTTATATATGAATATAGATTGATGATAGATAGATGGATAGATGGATGAATAGCTGGATAATTTATTTCTCCTGGATCAGAGACAAATTAGCAGATATTTAAATCCTTCCCCAGAGCTGGGTGCATGGTAGCCAAAGAACTAAAATTGAGTGTCTAGGTCCAAAGACTAGATAATGCAGACTATATAGCACCAGAGAGTTCCTGGCTCTAAGGCCCTCCTATTCCAGTATTTGACTGGGAGGTTGTTGGAGCAATACAAAGTCTACCCATGATATAAAAATAGGTATCCTCTATTGATGGGGCTCATTATTTGGCCAGTATTCAGGGTCAGATTTTGCCCAGTAGAACAAATGGAGAGTTGAGTACAAAACTGAGAACCAGGAATAAGTTACAGAAATAATGCAACCAGACTTCAAATGGATCTTTATGCAAAGGTATTATTAGCATTTGAGATCCATTGAGGAGGTAGTTACCTTCACCTGGGCAAGTTAATACTGGATTGGATTAATGAGTTCCTTCTGCAACTGTTTCATCGGTCCAGCTTCATTCTAATCCAGTAGCTCATATACCTAAGCACAGACCCTTTACCTTGTTGGAGCTGCTGCATAGGTTAGACTTATTATTAGGCTTATTTCTTTAAGTTCTTGTGTCACAACCAATACCCTAACCGTTGCCTCCATAAAAATTAGAATATTATATCCTTAAAAGCAATTAATACCATAGAAGGAGCAGAGAGAGTCCATTCAGATGTAGATTGATTGATACATTTGATTTCCTCCATGAGTTGTTATCTAATGTAAGCAAGATGCATCTTGTTTCACAACATGACAAATATGTATTATATGGTAACATATTTATAAACTATTTCATATTACATGCCTTCTTAGGGAGGGAAAAAGGGAGAGAAAAAGAATGAGATAAAATTTTAGACAGCTAATGTGAGAATTTATTACTCTTGCATAAGCATATTCGTTTTAATTTCATTACATATTTATAATGAATGATATGTAATATGTTTTGTCATGTTACACATTATATATATGCATATATAATAAAATAAATAGTAACTAAAGTATTGATATCATTATGATATTTTCTTAGCTTAGGAATAAACAATCTCAAACTATTTTTAAATTTTATTTTAAATGTATTTATTTTTTGAAAATTTTATTTAATTAGTTAATTTAGAATATTTTTCCATGGTTACAAGAATCATATTCTTTCCCTTTCCTCCCCCCACTCCTTCCTGTAGCTGACACACAATTCCACTAGGTTTTACATATGTCCTTGATCAAAACCTATTTCCATATTATTGATATTTGCACTAGAGTGATCATTTAGTCTATATCCCCAATCATATCCCCATTGACCCATGTGATCAATCAGTTGTTTTTCTTCTGTGTTTCTACTCCCATAGTTCCTCCTCTGAATGTGGATTGTGGAGTGTTCTTTCTTATAAGTCCCTCAGAATTGTTCTGGATCATTGCATTGCTACTAGTACAGAAGTCCACTTCATTCAAATGTACTACAGTGTATCAGTCTCTTTGTATAAGGTTCTCCTGGTTCTACTCCATTCAATCTGCATCAATTCCTGGAGGTCATTCAGTTCACATGGAATTCCTCCACTTCATTATTCCTTTCAGCACAATAGTATTCCATCACCAACAGATACCACAATTTGTCCAACCATTCCCTAATCAGAGGGTATCCCCTCATCTTCCAACTTTTTTTTTTTTTTGCTACCACAAAGAGTGTGACTATGAATATTTTTGTACAAATCTTTTAATCTTCTTCCCTATGATCTCTTTGGGGTATAAACCCAGCAGTGGTATGGTTGGATGTAAGGCAGAAAATCTTTTAGCACCCTTTGGGCATAGTTCCAAATTGCCCTCCAGAATGGTTGCATCAATTCACAACTCCACCAGCAACGCATTAATATCCCAACTTTGCCACACCCCCTCCAACATTCATTACTTTCCTTTGCTGTCATGTTAGCCAATCTGCTAGGTGTGAGGTGGTACCTCAGAGTTGTTTTGATTTGCATTTCTCTGATTATAAGAGAAAAAATATCAAACTATTTATTTCATTTCTTGGACATCTGACACCAAAAGAAGCTCCCAGGACTCTTTAATGCTTGAATGGCTCAGGTAAAGGAGTTTTCCCCATGTTAACTTGTGGCGTGCTCAATGTTTATTCTTATTGGAAATTTTTCCATTATGGTTATGCCAATCTATTCCTTTTAATAAATGCTAAAATGCCTACAGATATATAATTTTGTTCCATTATCAAACTTAAACCAGAAGGTTAGAGTAAGTTAGGTTCAGCACAGAATGTTATTGTTCTTCATTTGTTTCAGTCATGTCCAATTCTCTGTGACCTCATTGAGGGTTTTCTTGGCAAAGATCCTGAAGTGGTTTGCATTTCCTTATCCAGCTCATTTTACAAATGAAGAAACTGAGGTAAACAGGGATAAGTGACTGGTCCAAGGTCACCCAGCTAGTAATTTTCCAAGTCCAGTTTTGAATTCAGGTCTTTCTGACTCCAGGCTCACCAATCTTTCTAGCCCCATCTGGCTGCCCCCAGACTCTAATAATATCCTTGAAAACACAGAGGCATTTTATCATTCACAGGAAATATTACCCCTTGAGTAACCTTCTAAGTAAAGTATTTAATAAGCAATATTAATTTCAGAAAGTTAGAAAGTATGAAAATCTATTACCCTAAAGAAAGAACTACATTTCCCAGGAACCCACTGACTTCCTGTCCTTACATATTTCCTGTAGGCAGGGGATATTAGGCTAGGACATGAAGGGTCCTGGCTCATTATTTCCTGTCCTGAGCTTGGTGGTGTTCAGGTGGGTGTTTGAACTGGCTGATCAGTCATGGGCACGTGGTCTTTATTTTGTATCTTCTTTTATTCCTTGATTTCTAATGATCATTAATAAATCTCTTAATATTTAATTTTATTATTAGAGATATAATTTTAGATTTTACAATTGATGACCAAAAGGGACGAGAAACTCTCTCAATTTTTTTTAAGATAGCCTAGATAATTTTTTTGAGCCACATTTCTCCTGCCAAGGCTTTTTGCCCACACTACCCACCCTTGCACATTCCAACTCTCTTTGGAGGTATTACATTTTTCTTTTCCTACTTTTTGACTGGTTGCTTGTTCTCCTACTGGCCAGACTATTTTTAGTTGGGTGACTCTTGGCCAAGAAGAGATAAACCCTTCTCTCACCCGACTAGTTGTGTCCTTGTTCCTTGTTCCTCTTTTGTTCCTTGTTCCTTGCTGCTGACTCTGGCATTGCTGATACTGCTTTCTCCTGACCTTATTGACCCAGATCACTCACTCAGCCCAAGCCCCAGCCCCCTGCCTCCAGAAATTCTCCTCCTGATATCAAGCTCTGATCCTAAATTGACCTCTGCCCCATCTGACCCTGACGTGTTGCTGCCCCTGCTGGGCTGGTTGCTACCTCAGAGAAGCTATGGGTCTTGGAGCCACTCCTCAGGGCAGATGGTTAAAAAAAAAAAAAGCAAAAACAGGGGTGTCTTTTTCCTTAGGCAACAATCAACCTCCTAACTCCCTCTGAGGAAACTACCATTTTACCTAAGGGGGGACAGGGAGAAGGAAGAGACTCTTCCAAGCAGGAAGTTGATTACAAGCTTGGCATATTCTATGAAAGAGCAGTGCATTATCTATTTCAAATAGCTTCCAGCTTTAGGATGTTTTTTTCTTTCTATCACTGATCCTTTCAATTATCTTGCCTGAGATTCAGGGGAGAAATTCATCCCCCTACAACCCTTTGCCATTTGAGCCTGCCCAGGCTCTAAAATTCATCCAATTTCAGATTCCTCAAACCCATGTTCTCCCTCACTATGGGAAATTCCACAGTTCTGACAAAAGGAATCTGAATGGATAGAGAAAATAACTTTAAAGAGACTGGAGGTGAAATTTTAAGCCTTTTAAGACTCCATTTTTTAAAAATGAATGACTCTGTATCTTAATGTATTTTGCTGATTGTTTTGTTTATGATTTAATTTTGTTGTTGTAAATTCATATATTAATCTGATCAATATTATTCTGTTGCACTGAATCAGTTTAATATACTGTGTTTTAACTATTAGATATATTCTGTTACTTTTCCCCTATGACTACGGAACAAAATATTGTAAAAGCCCATAAACAGATTTTTTCCATTTGGCATTTGTTAATTGTCACATGGATGATGGATAGACTCAACCTGGCTAACAACCTTTGGAGAATTTAATGAGTTAAGAATTTAAATGGTAATTCTAAGGGGTCTTCAGAAATACTTTTAATTACTAGTGGTTTCTGAATGGGTGATTTTAAAAATATTTTTATTATCTATATTCCTACCAAGGTGTTTCTATAAATCAGGAAGCCAAAAAGACCTCCTGCAAAGTTCTTGTGTTTAATGTACTTCCACTAGAACAATATAGGTTTCTTGGTGATGTTCTAGATCCAAATAAGTTTTACTTTGTTTAAAAATATATTTGCCAAGGTTGAAATAATTGCTATGGCTATAAAAATTTTGACAAATATCCATCAGTTCTGAGAATTTTTTTTTGTTGTTGTTATACAGCAACTTATATGAAATATGATAGTGGGTGTATTTGCTATTTTAAGTAATTGGGCTCTTTTGAATTTTGGGGACTTTGGTACTTCTTTGAATGTGCATTATCTACTGTATTATGGTTTTATTCTGAAAATATTTTGTACTCACACAATGGTTAAGTTAAAAAGGAAATGGATCTCATTTTTTGGGGTGAGAAACCTTTATACTCTGCATTTCCTTAGCTGACACAGTGTGTCAATGATTATGAGGTATATATTTTTGAATTTTAAATTTATTTTATTATTTTTTGCTTGCCTGTGCAATATACTATTTCAGTTTTTTTTAATTTTTTCTCTCCTTTTTGTATTTGAAGCATATGTCACAATTATTGAGAAGATTTTCTTTAACTTTTTTTGAATTTGCAGTAACCTAAGTTTAAAATACATTTGCTATAATGTCAATGCATACCCAAAAAGCTTGAGACTATAAAAATGATGCTACTGATTTTTTAAAAAAATTATGGGACTTTGCTTAATGATTCTGTCTGATTCCAGGACAAGAGAATACAAAAAGAGCCACTGCACAGTGCCAAAGAAGCACAAAGCTAAAGTGGATAGTGCCAATGGAGCACAAGGTCAAAGAGACCAACCAATCCTAATGGGATTGATGAAAATTTTGAGCCAAGACAAGTGGACTTGAACTTGTTTGGCATTTGAGGTTATGACTGTTTAACATGTGTTAAAGGCAGGTCTTCCTTGTCCCATAGTCTACCAAGTATCTCAAATTTGGCTCTTACCTGGTTCCTATGATCTAGTCCCTTTTCTGTCTTTCATGGTGTGGCAAACTGTCTATAGTTTGGGCTACTAGTTCGGTAAATGCAGAATTGCTTAAATCACTTTAATTGGGCCCTGATTCAAGGACCTGTTATAAATTTGTTTTTCCTTTACTTAGAATTTTTATACATAAGACTTTGATATTTTATATTTCATACAGAAATTCTTTAAAAATTTTTTTTGATGTTTCTGATTTCTCTTGCCAATTGATTCATATACCTCATAACTCAGCCATGCATTCCTAAGTGATCCCTGTGTTTTTCAACACTTTCTTAAGGAGGGAATGTGTAATTATTCTAAATTGCAAAGTTTAAATTCTTTTTGAGAGTAATTTTAGGTTAACAGACATTCTACCTCTTGGAATCCAGAAAGTGAACTATTTGGAGAAGGCACCATGAAGATGCCTCCTCAGACCACAAGTTGCACCAGAAGATCCAGAGTAAACTTTGGAATATGGTGATTTGAACTGTGTGAGGTTGAATATTGTTGTTTTGTATGTATACTCTTATGTCAAAGGGGACTGCCCCCTAACTGGCTTTTTGTCAATGCTCCTAGCAATCATTAGTTTTGTTCTCTTTTCCTCTTCTCAAATTATTGTAATTTCAATGTTGGTTATGTTTACAAGATCCATTGGAGAGACTAGTCTTCCATGGATCTCAGGGGGTAATGTATAATTGAAATTCTGTTACCCTAAAGAAAGAACTACATTTCCCAGGAGCCCACTGACTTCCTGTTCTTACATATTTCCTGTAGACAGGTGATATTAGGCTAGGACATGAAGGGTCCCAGCTCTTTACTTCCTGTCCTGAGCTTGATGGTATTCAGGCAGGCGTTTGAACTGACTGATCAGACATGGGCATGTGGTCTTTATTTTGTATCTTCTTTATTCCTTAATTTCTAATGATTCATTAATAAATCTCTTAAAATATAATATTTTATTAGAGATTTAATTTTTATAAGAGGATGTCACCTCCTTAGGGACTCCTATACAGGGGCATCTAGGTGACAAAGTGGATAGAGTGCTGGACTTGGAGTCAGGAAGATTCATCTTTATGAGTTCAAATCTGACCTCAGACACTTATTAGCTATATGACCCTGGGTAAGTCACTTTATCCTGTTTACCTCAGTTACCTATTTATAAAATGAGCTGGAGAAGGAAATGGAAAACCTATCCAGTATCTTTACCAAGAAAATCCCAAATGGGGTTCCTAAAAATTGGACATGACTAATAATTTGAGCCCAAAGTCTAAGCAACATCTCCTTCTCCTCATTTTATTTTTCTAGAAAGTTAATAAGCAGAAAGTTGGTGCATAGTAAAGGAGAAGTTGATGGCTTGGAATAATGGTTGTATCAAGGATCTATGAAGTTAGACTAAGTATAAAATTTTCTTTTCCTCCCGCAGAACTGTTTTCTGTTGAAAGCATGCTCAGAAAGGAGGCTCAGAGTTCCTCCAAATCCATCAAGGAAGGCTGATAATCAGCTAACTATTATATTGAAGGGCTTTAAGCTCTGGGAGGTTAACTGGGATCACTGAAGCCTGGTCAAGCATTTATCAGCCAAATTGTGAAAAGAAAGGAAGCATCAGAGAGCGGGTTGGCAGTTCCCAATTAGTGAACTCCAGGATGTGAGGTTAAGAAAGGCTAAAGAACCAGCAACTCCAGGCAAAATTCCTTACTTGGAAAAAATCAATGACTAGGTTCATATTGAGTGGTCAAGGCCAAATTCTGGTAAGAATACAGAAAATCAGTCATCTGAAAAATAGAAGGGGTGCCAGTTTTGCCAATGTCAAGAGCCAAGGAATAAGAATAAAGTTCAAGAATGTACAGGTCAAACATGGTCATTGAGGCAAGAATGGAGCAGGGAAACAAACAGCTGTTTGGAAAACAAAACTCAAATTCTGTTTGAGTCTCTTAGTGCAGTTATATTCTGCAAGGCCCAATACCTTCAAGTTTTCTTAAAGGGACATATTAATATTAATTTATCATCTATCTATCTATCTATTTATCCACATGTGTATATATGCATATATCTATCTTTTATCGATCTATGTATGTATGTATGTATGTATCTATCCATTTATCTATCCATCTATTTATTCATGTTTGTCTGGACCTGTGGCTTCATCATTGAAGAAGCTTCTGAGGGAGTAGTCACTTCCTTTACTAATGGAGATCAGCAATTTCTCGGAAATTTAGTGCCTATGTCACTGAGAGTTTAAGTGACTTGCCCACAAATACAAAGTCAGTAGGTGTCAGAGATAGGGTTTGAACCCAGGTCTTCCTGACTCCAGACTAATTCTCTATCTACCACCTAGGATGTATCTACTTAGATGGGGCAGTTCAAAATTTTTAGTGTAGGTTTGAGCAACTGAAGTTTAAAACTGCACTAAGATTTTTGGGACCCCCTTTATGTTCCATCAGTTGCTATGCTGATTATAAATCATTTTTATGTATTCACAGATGGCAGGTTCTTTAAAAATACCTTTTTACGAGATAACTGCTATCCTAGACCAACCAAGTTTATAGGTGCTTCTAAGTGTAATAGGAGACAGTATGGACAACAGGAGACAATAAAAACAAAAAATAGGAGACAACTATAAAAAATATTGGAATAAGAGTCAGGAGAACTGGTTTCTAGTCCTAGTTTAGTTCCTGATAAATTGAGTGCCTTGGAGCAAAACACTTCACCTCTTTGTGTCTGTTTTCTCATGTTCTAAGTGATCTCTGAGGTCCCTTCCAGCTTTCACATTTTATGATTACACCTGACATTATATACCTATTTTTAGTAGTCTATAAATCAAATATTACTAAGTCAAACAGATGGACATCCCATTCCACAGGTTTTAGAACTGTAAAGCATCTTAGGGATATTCTGGGATATCTTCCTCATTTTATGAATTACACACATACACACAAAAGAGGAAATTGAGGCCTAGAGAAGTCAAATGATTTTTCCAAGACCCCATCTATAGAAGCCTCATGCAGAGATTCTCTGACTGTGACTTCACAATATCCTGCCTCAATCCGAATGAATTATATTTTACTGTAAGCATTTTCATACTGGGAGGATAAGTTGGTTCTTGAACGAGAATGTTTCCTCTTACTTAGTTTTCAGCAATTTAGAGTACAAAATGGTATTGTTTATTTGCAGGGGATGTGCTAGTGGTTCTTCTGTGCTCTTCTCCAGGATTATTATGAGTCTTTCTGACTTCAGGCACTTGGGTGGCTCGGGGGATAGAGATTCCAGTTTGGAGCAGGAAGATCTGAGTTTAAATTTGGTTTCAGACACTTACCGTCTGTGTGACTCTGGGTAAGTCACTTAACCTTTTTGTAGTTGTTTATCCTTCATTTTCAAAACAAGGCTTGCAATTGAACTAGATTTAAGGGAGACAGAGCTATACAGAGTCATCAGTTTCACTATCTCTTCCAGAGACAATGAAGTCTAGTGGACAGACAAAAATAAGAATGACTGGAGATGACCCACGATGCTGTGGAAGACCTTGAGCTCTTCTTTGTTTGCCCAGGCTTTAAGAAGTCCACATCACTTACTCCAGCCACATTCAAGGCAATTAGAACCAATTGTTCCCATTCCCCTCTTGTACTTGGGGAAGTCTTTACACGCTTGGGAGAGGCATCCCTCTAATTCAAAAATGGGGTTGGAGGTCTGTGGGTTACCATCATCCTGGTTAAGTACATCTTCCAAGATGGTTTTTACCATGGTGTATCTTATGCCCATGTTATAGTTTCTTGGAGGTGATGGTTTGGTGACGGATAGACAGCAAAGGTAGATGAGCAGCCCTAAAAAAGACTCAGCAACCTGCTCTTTCACAGAGGTGCTAGTCCTATCTGAACCCCCATATGCCCCTTGTTTGCCTTAATCCAGAAGAGAGGGAAAAGGCAAATCACTCCATTATCTTTGCCAAAAAAAAACCCAAAACAACACACACACGCCATAGACATTAAGGTACCTGGCATCATGAATGCTTGGACATGACTGAACAACAACCACAACAACTCTACCACCACTTCACTTAGCTGCCCTTTGATACTCTCCATCTTCTCAACTTATCCCTGGTACGTCTTGTCCTGATCTGCACCCAAAGCCTTTCTTCAACAGGTTCACAACTTTCTGGTCAACTCCATTTTCTCTCAGCAGCTTTACTTGGCTCCAACTGCCAGTTATTCTCTGGTGGCTTCCCCTTTCTCTCATTTTTCAGCTTCCTTTTGTGTGTTCACATCCCCTATTAGATTGTAAGCTCTTAATGGGCAGGGACTGTCTCTTTTCTCATTTATATTTACAGCACTTGGTATAATGCCTAACAAATAGAAAATGCTTAATAAATGTTTATTGAATTGAATTAAATATTTGTCAAATGAGTGAAAATCTCATTAAATGGCAGCCAAACATTATACATTTTCTTGTCATATGTGACATTTCATCTCCCCTCATCCTGTTGTTGTACTGTCGGTCCTCCATGCCTGATATTCCCTCTCTCCTGGCCTCTACCTCTTAGAATCCTTATTTTCCTTCAAAGTTTAGTTCAAATTTGTTATTGCTTTGATGCCTTTCCTGATAAATCAAGGGATTAGCACTTTTCCCAAAAACATAACCTTGCATTTATTTTGTAAATATTTAAACATTCATACATCCTCTCCCTTAATAAAATGTAAGTTCTTTTAGAGCCAGGACTTTATTTGGGGGGTGGGTGGGTTCAGGATTTGTATTCCCAGGTCTTATTATAGTGCCTTGGACAAAACAAGCATCTAACAATTGCAAGTTGGTTGATTTGATTTACTTCAAAAAAAGGAAAGATGCGCTTCTGGAACAAATGCTCAACGTAAGAATCATAGGTTGAAGAGCAAAACTGATAGGAATAACAAGCAATTCAAGCAATGGAAACTATTTTGAATATGAGTTTCTTCAGCATTCTCATCTACCACTTTTCACTACTGAATCAATGGAATCCAAAATGAATTCAATGACATTTAAATCACATTTTAAGTTTTTCTACTGAAAGTTATTCTGAAAGAAGGAAATGTATTAAGTCATGCATTTTCCTTTTGAGAACCGTAGCTTTATTTGTGCTACCAAAGTCTGGATCTGAGCATCCAAGAGTTAGCATGCGAGTTATATAGTTATAATGCCTTATAAACCAGCGCCATTGCACTTTAATGCTATCACTGGGATTCAAAGGATGAGCTCACCCTCCAGAAAGAACTGAGAATTTATGTGTAGGAAAAAGATTTTTCAATATTTACCATGTGCATAAGAAACCTATTTTCCATATTAATTTTTCTTGCAAACCTACTGCAGATTCAGTGGATATTAATGCTATATGGCATGCTGCTGAGATGTGAAACAATGACTAATATCATATCTCTCAGATGCCCAAATTCCTTTCTTATTCCAAGTCAAATGAAATAATCTCCCTTTGAATCCAAAGGCTTGTTCATGAGAGAATAACTTTTGCCAATCACAAGGGCCTCGGGGCCTGTATTTATACAGATGTTTTGATTTTCCTAACAGATGGCTATCTAACATTTATTACTGTTGCAGTTGCTGCTGTCACTTTAAGTGTTTCCTGAAGTCCTTTGGCATATCCTTCTAAGATTTCCTTAGGTACAAGAGTCAAAGGTCTCTTCTATTGGAATACCATTTATTAATTGTTTACAAGGAGATGTTAGAAAGGAGAAAAAACATAGAATAGCAGTGATTTAAATATTTTACACATGAAAATGTATTTATGAAGGCAATGATGAAGGACAGAATCATAGATTTAGAGCAGGAAAAAAAAAACAAACTTAAAGACCATTGAACCCAAGCCTCTCATTTTATAAATGAGAAAACGGAAGCCCAGATGATTTAAGTGACTTTTAAGGGGTCTCACAACCAGTAAATGTTTGAAGTGGGTTTGGAACTCAGCTCTTCCTGATCCTGCTCTACACCTTATGTTTGCTCTTTCCCCCTAAAGATAAACTATCCCTTTATTATGGTATAGGGACTTCAATCCAATGGAAACCGACAAGGATTTATTAAATGTCTACTGTATGTAAGATACTGCCCTAGGTACTAGAATACAAAAGATAAAAATAAAACAAATAGTCCTTGTCCTCAAGAACCTTATATTTTATAAACACATCTAGTACTTTGTATGTCTCACTTGTCTTATTGCAAATGATAATCTGAGGATGCAGAGAGCACTAACAGTTCAGTATATGTTGAACAAGATGTAGAGCTGTCATCTATACCCTTTGGAGTCAATTTTCAGTCTGACTGCTAATTAGGGGAGCAATGAGGTTGCACACCTGAAACAGGAAGACTTATCTTCCAGAGTTCAAATCTAGCCTCTGGCATTGACCAGATGTGTGTCCCTGGACAAGTCATTTAACCCTGTTGACTCTGTTTCCTCATCTGTCCAATGAGCGAGAGAAGAAAATGGCAAACCCCTCCAGTATCCTTGCCAAGAAAACCCCAGATGGGGTCATGAAGAGTTGGAAATGACTGAAATAACTGAACAACTACTAAATTCAAAGACTATGTCACAAAGTAAGAAATGCAAATATCTTGCTGTGTTTGAGGCTGAATATTCTGCCAGTCTCAAGAAGCCTGAATATATACCTTCTATTGGTGTTTTTAAACCACCCCAACCCTGCTTTCAATTTCAATTTCTTTGATGAAGTAAAGATGCCAGGACTTCACTTCCCAGTGTAACATTAGCACTTTCAACATCTCCCCAAGGTGACTGTCTCAGGCAAACAGTCTATTAGTCTCCAATTAGTCCTGAGCATACTGAGGTCTTGCAAATTCTGGAGTTGCTTATATAATTATACACAGGTTTTTGCTGTTCCTGGAAATGTGCAGGCATCTAATGAGAGTTCCAATCATCTGAAACCTTAACATGTGACTTTTGTCTTCCCTAATACTGAAGCAATCTCACTACTGCTGATTTTTTTCTAGCCCCGAAAGAACCATCCAAAATGGACCTAAAGCTTATTCCATATATAAATGCTTCTAGGGGTATCAGGGGCAGGTAGGTGGCAAAGTACATAGATCCCTGGGTTGAAAGTCAGCAAGACTTATCTTCCGGGGTTCAAATATGGCCTCAGACACTTAATCAACTGTGTGGCCCTGTGCAAGTCACTTAATTCCTGTTTGTCTCTGTTTTTCTCATCTGGAAAGTGAGCTGGAGAAGGAAATGACAAATGATTTTAGCATCTTTGCCAAGAAAACCCTGAATGAACTATTACCCAAAGGGTTATAAAACTGGGCATACCCTTTGATTTGGTCACACCACAACTGGGTTTGTATTGCAAAGAGATAATAAAAAGGGGAAAGGACCTGCTGGTACAAAAATAATTATAGCTGTTCTTTTTGTGGTGGCAAAGAATTGAAAATTGAGGGGCTGTTCATCAATTGGGGAATGGCTGAACTAATTGTGGTACATGCTGGTGATGAAATATTATTGTGCTATAAGAAATGATAAGCAAGAAGATTTCAGAAAAAGCTGGAAAGATCTGCAGGAACTGCAGAATACTGGATGATGAAAATCTGTAAAAACTTGACCATTTTCAGCAATCTGGGACAATCCTGAAAGACATGATGGGGAATACTATATGTCTCCAGAGAAAGAACTGTACATCAGTATTATTTATGGTTTTATTTTGAGGTTTGGGTTATATATGACTTTGCTCTTACAATAATGACCAATAGGGAAGTGTATTTTGCATGACAATCAAAATAAAATAAAAAAAATTAAAAGTAAGAAATAAATGGAGTCACAAAAAGTCAGGAACAATTGAAATGGCTGCATACACACAAGAGCAAAAGTATTATTAGTTTGGAGAATTCAAACTTCTGGAGATTTCTCATCATTATCTCATCATCAATACAAACATTTGAGGTTTGATTTCCTTTCCAAATCTTTCTAAAAGAAACATGCCCAATGTTTTGTATGCTTCCTTTGGTTCATGGATGAAGCAAAGAAATGGAAGAGAAGGAGAAGATGCTATTGCATTAGGAAAGCCTTTAAGTTGAGTAGTTAAATTCATTGAAAAGAGGTTGTTACATGAAAGTATAATGTAAAAAAGAAATATTGGGGACAAAAGAAAAATGAAGACATTGAGAGGAAGAAATGATATTAAAACACAAATTCATGTTAATAGACATACTCTTAAAATAAAACAAAAAATCTTCTAAGTCCTAATTGAAAACTCACTGCAAGCAGTATTCAAAGCAACAAAACGCCAACACAACCATAGTATTGGTCATAATTGATTTGGAATGTGTAAGTTATGAATTTTAGTCACTTTTTTGTCCATTTCTTGTTTTAGTACTTCACTTATACTCCAGTACCAACATATGATCATCCAAAGGTTAAATTAATTATTGAGATTTAGGTGCGAATGACAACAATGGCTCATTTATATAACACTTTGTTGTACAAAGCATGTTATATCTTTATCTCATTTGATCTTCAAAGTAATCCTAGAGCCAGGTTGTACAGGTATAATTTTTTCTAACTTGAAAGGTGAGGAAACAGCTGGGCATAGTGGTGTACATCCGTAATCCTTGATGCCAAGGAGGCTAAGGCTTCATGTTGAACTTGGAATTTCTGAACTGTACTAAGTACACTAATCAAGTATCTACTTCAGTTTGGTGAGATTCTAGTTACAAAGGACCCCTGAATAGTTTAAAATAGGGCACACTTGACCAGGTTCAGACAGAGCAGATCAAAGCTTCTGTACTATCTTCACTGGAATCAAGCTTCTGAGAGAATGTGAGAGAGACAGGGAGTGAAAGAGAAAACAGAGAGAGAGGCAGGTAGGCAAGAAAGAAGTATGAAAGGAAGGAAGAAGGAAGAGAGGGAGGGAGGAAGGAAAGAAGAGAGAAAGAGAAGGAGAAAAGAAGGAAAGAAGGAAGGAAGGAATAAGGGAAGGAAGGAAGGAAGGAAGGAAGAAAGGAAAGAAGGAAGGAAGGAAAGAAGGAAGGAAGAAATAAGGGAAGGAAGGAAGAAAGGAAAGAAGGAAGGAAGGAAAGAAGGAAGGAATGAGGAAAGTAAGGAAGGAAGAAAGGAAAGAAGGAAGGAAGGAAAGAAGGGAGGGAGGTAAGAAGGGAGGGAGGTAAGAAGGGAGGGGGGAAGGCAGGAAGGCAGGAATTGGGAGGAAGGAATGAGGGAAAGAAGGAAGGAAGGAAGGAAGAAGAAAAGAAAGAATATTACTATATGTGAGCATAGCAAAGACCTATTGGCGATTTCATGTATCATGGAATGGACTTGAAATTAGATTAGGTTAAAACCTGCATCAAACACTTGTTTGCTGTGTAACCATGGATAAGTCATGTTTAACTCTTTCAGCCTCAGTGTCTTGATTGGTAAAATGTAGACATTAGTAACATCTTCCTCCCAGAGTTGTTGTGAGTATCAAATTATATTTATATAGCACTTTATAAACCTTAAAGCATTATGTAAATTTTAGGTGTTTCTAAAGACAATTTTTTTTAACTATAAGTGACAACGTTTGGGAGGTATAGCTGCTGAAATATATGATTTTTTTAAAATTATGTTTGAATGTGATTTCTTTTCAGAATTCAAGTCCCTATCTAAAAAATCCCTCTAGGATTTTGTCAGAAACTCTTCTGATACTTCTGTTTTTGGAGAGGTGCCTAGGAAATGGGAGGATAATTGGCTTAATCTTAGTCAAACAGTCAGAGTCTGGACTTGAACTCAGATATTTTGGACCCCAGGACTGGCACCTCTTCCCACTACATGAGGCTGACATTCAAAATATATGATAAACAAGCTTTAAATGTCTTCATTCCCTCCCTTCTGCCAATTTGCCAGTTTCATATGTGGATCTAGCAGCTTCATTATTCAGAAATAAGTGAGGTGTAATTATATTTTCAATTTGTTTGTTAGATGATAAGCCAAAGTAACAGGAAAGCATATGATGATACCAATTAGATATTATAAATGCATAAGATGATAAGCATCAAGTCCTGTTTTTCAACTTTGTCAAAGGACATCACCTCTTCTAATAAGTGGTCTTACACAGCTGAGATTAAGTTCTCTACCAACCAGGTCAACACCTGCAGTAATCTTAGTGTTTGATGGTGACATTCAGTTGGAAGCATCAAAGTATTACCTGAATGAAAGAATAAGCCAGATGTTGGTTTACCTGACACTAAAGCATGTATAAATAAGCCACCCCCAGCTTTCAATAAAAAGGCTGGTGCTTTGTTCTCAAAAGGTATTCGAAAAGAAGTACCTCCTTTCTAAAGGTTGAGTTAGATGGAGGGACTGTGGAGGAAAAGAGAAGAGATTAAAGGCCTTTATTTATACATTGATAAATTATAGCAGCTTGTGTACACCATTCAGTTGTCATCTAATTGAGACGCTCATTCAATGAAGGCAGGAACCAAATTCACCTTGACACATGATTTGTCATGGGAGATAAAAATTAAACATTGTTTGGATCAGTTTTAAGAAGCTGGTTAAAGAGGATTTCTCTCATATCTTTTTTTTATCCTTTTTTTTTCTTTTTTGCTTACAAAAAGCATTCACTATAGGTCTGTGAATAATGATGATGGCACATGAAAGCTCTTCCCTAACAAACCTGATTATCCAGTATTCCCAAAAGGAATTTCTTTGAAGTTGCATCAGGTTGTGGGTTGGCTGACAAAGGTTAAACACATTAAAACCAAAAAAAAAAAAAGCTTAATGTAGATTTTTGACTAAAATATTATAGTTTTAATCACTGGAAAAATAATTCTTGACATAAAATGTTGTTCCTAGGTCAACAGGCCAAGAAAAAAATTGAATGTTTTAAGATTCTCATTCTGTATTTTTACTGGACTGCTATATTTTCAATTTTCTTACCTGACACACACACGAAAGAGTAGAGATGAGGGTTCCTTTACTCAAGGGCTTAAGAGTCCCTTAAATGTCCCTATCCCATCTCTCTTTTCTTTCTTTCTCTTTTTAAGCCAAAGGAAACTCTATCTACCAATATAGATCATGAAATGCTCTACAGTATCGAATCTTAGAGAATTACCAAGTGAATTGAGAATGAATGTGACTTAACCAGTATGTATCTGAGGCAGAACTTGGACCAAGGTCTTCTTGACTACTCTACCCACTATGTCATGTGAACTGACACAATATCTACAAATTTAAACCCAAATGTATTTTAAGTTTCAGACACAGATCAAGTCAAGACTTCTACAGGAATTGAGGTCTACTGTCATCACCATATGGGTGACTGGATTTTTTTCCATAAAGCATTTTCATGTTGGATAATGATTTCCAAAGTCCGGCTGAGAAAATCTACCATAAAAATAGACACTGCTGAAAAATAACACTCTTTGAAGAGAAATCTGGAATGATGTCCAAAGAATTATAAAACTGTGCATACTTTTTGACCCAGCAGTACCACTATTTTAGGTTTGTTTCCTAAGGTGATCAGGGAAAAAGGAAAAGAATCTATATATTCTATAATATTTATAACAGTTCTCTTTGTGATGACAAAGAACTAGAAACTGAGATATCCATCATTTGGGGAATAGCTAAATAAGTTGTGGCATATGATTATAACAAAATACTGCTGTTCCACCAGAAATGATGAGCAGATTAAGTATAGAAAAAATGTGAAATTATGAAGAGTGAAATAATTCAAACTAAGAGAACATTGTATATATCAACAGAAATAGTTTTTGATGAATAACATATATATCCACCTCCAGAAAAGAACTGATTAATGGAAACAAACAAGACATAATTTTATATATAATATATCTTTTTGTGAAATGATGCTCCATTCTCTAGTGCAAATAGGGAAGGGAGGATGAGAGATACCTGGGAATTTTAATGTAATAAAAAAATCCATGTATTAATTATTTTAATTGCATTCTGATTATTTAGCATGCTGGCAGAATTTAGATTTAGCCACAATGGCACAAATTTAACAATAATGATCAGACAACTTGTTGGGTATTTTCCACTGGCCTCCATATTGTCACAATAGATTCCCCTTTCCCATGAGCTTTTGCCATCCTTACTGCTATAAGTGGATTAAGATTTCCAGAAGATGACCATGACTAAATGAGAAAAAAGACCTAATTCTGCCTCACACTTAGAGAGGTAGAAAAAGTGCAATGGCTAGATTGGGACTTGGAGTCAAATGACCTGGGCATGAATCCTGTCAAAGATACTTAAAGTCTTTATGATAGTGAACTTTGCCTCTATAATTCAAAGACAATAAGCATTTATTAAGTGCTTATTATGTGCCAAGCACTTTGCTAAATTATGGGAATACAAATATAAGTTAAAAAAGATAGTTCCTACCCTCAAGGATTTTATATTTTAAAGAGAGAAAATAACATATAAAACACATAAAAAAAATTAAAAGTGGAACTGCAGGTATAGTTTGGTAGATAGGGTTGGAAATGATCCCAAAGGCATGGTCTGGGAGAGTCAGGAGTGCAGAATGGAAAGCCTCAGTTTCCTTTTCTAGAAAATGGATATAATAATATTTATAATACTAATCTCAATGGACTGTTTGATAATTCATTAAAGTGATAGTAGTACAAACTTCTAATACAGTGGGTATGCCTGCCAAGGAGAATTTATGGGAGGACAAAAAAAAAGAATGACCTAGTGTTAGAAGGTGTGGATAAGTACCCAACTTCACCAGGAGAAAAGATACTGAAGTTCATTCTAAGAACGTTAGTTTCTTGAGTTTGGTTTTTTATTTTTTCCTCATGATAAGACCTTTGGTTTCTCTAGTATAGGGAAACCTTGGAGAGGAATTTCTACAATCGATACAGGCTGGCACTTTCTCTACAATTTATAATCTTAAAGAATTGTATGGACACACTGATAGGTTAATATATAGGATCACATGGTCAGTGTAAGACAAAAACAGAGCTTGAACCCAGCTCCTTCTGATTCTGAGGTTAGCTTTCAATTCATTCTGCCATGCTTCCTCTTGATTCACTGAAATTCTGATGAACAATGGTTGCAAATAGATGAGCTCGAAAGACATTTGGGACAGGGAGTTAAGGACGGTTTCTGGAGGAAACGTTGGGATTCATAGAGGATAGGGAAGGGTCAGGGTCATGTGTACCTAATCCCAAGCACCTGCTCTACCTCTTAAACTATGTTCCACCTGTCAACTGCTAGAAACCTGTCAAACCTCCAGGCAAATATTCTGTGAAATCCTAAACTCAGTCATGCCTAGACTACCTAGTTATTCATGAACTAATCTTAAAAACATTGAGAAGAATTCCTCCAATTCTAACGACTCCAGACTGTACCTTAAAATGCTGTTTGTATTCATGCTTATTTTCAATGTCAGATTAATTTCACCTAAAAGAATTAAAAAGCAGAACCTTTAATTTTCTCCATGTGCCTTAGAGGAGAAACTAAGAAAGCTTCCTTCTGAAGCCATGAGCATTCCTGCTTTAAGAGTACATATTATCATATGGAGTTTTATGCATTTGACTTTAGTTCACTCTGTCCTTTTAACACTAAGCCGCCTTTTCACTTCACCCAGTGCAGTTCTAAATGAATCCCCCTTTTCTACTAGCCATATGGTTCCAGGGAGAGAAATCTGTCCCTTTCTACTGCTTACCACCTTTAAACAAGCAGTAAACAAACAATCAGTGCTATGCATTCCAAATCTCAATAAAGAGATTTTTTGGATTATCCACATTTTAGGTAATCTGTGCCACTGATCTCCTCCATTAGCATGGATAATTGAGAATTCACTGTATTTAACTTGACTTCTCTATAAAGGAGCCACAAAAATTTCTGGCCCTTAAAGCAGTTTCAATGAATGAAATTAATTAAGAGAAAGAATTTGAGGTCCTGGGATAAGAGTCATTGCAAAGTACTTTTAAATTACAGTGCCATGGCTGGACATTATAGTTATTTCTTTGATCTGTCTTTTAGCTAACGAGATGATATGATTTTTTTAAAGGCAATCATTCCATTCTGAAGCTTTGCTGACATCACAAAGCATCAGGGCAAAGTATGGAAATAAGATACCCACTCCTCTCAGCTTCCTGTGACTGATTTCATGGTATGACCTTGCAGTTATTAAATATAGTCCAACCTGCAAACCTGCACTTTACTACCTCCGGCAGCCTCTGTTTTAAGTGATCATTTACCCCTCCCCCAACATTTCTGCTATAATTTGATGCTTAAAGATCAGTTAATGGAGGCAACCAATTTATCCTGGTCCCCGGGGTGGTCACCGAGAGGAGGTTTCACTGTTTCAATACAATTAAAAAATGCTTCCAGGGCTCAGTGAACTTGGTTATACAAGAAGGTTATGGCAACAAAGTCTGTTTTCTTTGGAAAATTGTTACTAAGCACTGACCTTAGTGAAGTCTACAGCTTTCTGAGAAGAATAAAAAGCCCAGATGCTGAGCAGTTGAAGAAGCAGGGACAAATTTAAGCAACACGGGGTATGAGTTAACACAAGGTATGCGTTGGAACCAAATAGAAAGAATAGAAACTTTTCTCAGGAATGTGCATTTTGTGTACTGCGGTTTGTGTTCAAACAAAACTTTTTTTAAAAACTTTTATGACTTTGAAGTATGTTCAAGAGAAAATGCCTGAACATGGCTTTTGAGACATTAATATAAAGCACGGAATAAGATTATGGCCAGTAATATTTGGGAGAACTATAGCAACGAAAATTTAAAAAGCAATCAAATTACTGTGTTTGGTGTTGGAATATCCATGAAGTCCCAAGTGCCTAGAGTTGAAAAAGTAAAATTCTTACTTCAAGATCTAAGTGACATATATGTGTACATATATAGTATACATAGATAGAGAGATAGATAGATTGATTGATTGACAGGCAGACAGACAGACAGATAGATATAGAGATAGATAGAGAGATGGAGAAATGATAGATAGATAGATAGATAGATAGATAGATAGATAGATAGATAGATAGATGGATGAATGGATAGATGATAGATAGAGGGATAGATAGATAGATGAATAGATAGATAGAGGGATAGATAGATAGATGGATAGATGATAGATAGATAGATAGATAGATAGATAGATAGATAGATAGATAGATGGATGGATAGATAGATGGATGGATGGATGGACAGATGGATGGATAGATAGATGGCTGGATAGATAGATGGATAGATAGATGGATGGATGGATAGATGGATAGACAGATAGATAGATAGATAGATAGATAGATGATAGACAGATAGATAGATAGATAGATAGATGGATGGATGGATAGATAGATGGATGGATGGATAGATGATAGATAGATAGATAGATAGATGGATAGATTATAGATAGATAGATAGATAGATAGATAGATAGATAGATAGATAGATGATGGATAGATAGAGGGATGGATAGATGATAGATGAGGTAGATAGATAGATAGATAGATAGATGGATAGATAGATAGATAGATAGATAGATAGATAGATAGATAGATAGATGTGTATATTTGTATGTAAGGCTGCTAGATGGTGCCATGGATAGAGTGCCAGATCTGCTATTAAGTCAAATCTTGCCTCAGATACTGGACAGATCAATTAATTTGCTTCAGTTTCCTCACCTATAAAATGAGATGGAAAGAAAATGGCTAACCACTCCAGTGTCTCTGCCAAAAAACAAACAAACAAAAAGGGGTCATAAAGAGTCAAACACAACTGAAAACAACTGAACAACAATATATAGGGGTATAATATATAGTATATAAAATATACAACATCCAACCGGGATTCTATGGAATTTGAACAAGGAAGCAAAGAAATCAATTTTGATTATTGCTCCTTCCTCAAATTACCTTAGAATTACTTATTTGAGCCTATGCTGTATTCCCCATTCTCCACCTCAGTTGCTCTTTTGTCTCTGTCTTTCACAGGGGTTTGTTATAAATTGTGTAAAACCTAAATTATAGATAATACTGATAACAATGTCTTGTATTTATATAACAAAAATGTTAGTTCACTTCATATTTTTCATAACAAATTTAAAATATGGGGAAATCAAGAGCCAGAGAAAAGATGAGACTTGATCCAGTTCACAGTACCCCTTATAGGGAGAGATAAAGATTAGAACCAGAGTTTCCTGGAAGCACTATCTGTATTATTATCCACTAGATAATAGCTAGCTAGCCAGAAACCACACCGAATTCTTTGACCCTAAGATGGCTTTGAGATAGCATGCTTTCAAGGGCTTTAGTTTAAAATGTTAACAATTCAAAGATATTTACTTCAACTTACAGGATACCAATATAGATGAATCCTGCACATTCCATCTAGCTGACCACTCTGGTATTTCTTTTCCCCTTATCCTGCCATTGCATTGTCCTCTGAAATCCGCCAGATCTTACCTTTGCCTCTTCCCCTCCAGAATTAATCAACTCAGTATTGGAACTCCTGCCTTAGGGTCAAATTATCATGACTGGACAACATAACCCACTATATATAGCTGACACCAGATCAACTAGAGCATGCCTCATATCCCGTAGTGTGCTTAAGTTAGTTCCTACTAGTCTAAGAGCCAATTGTTAAATTTTCAATGTATTTATAGGTAGGAAATACACAATTCAGGACTTGATTTACTGTTTAGTTGATTGTGTAGACTTGATGAAATGTTAAAGAAAATGTTAACAATACAGATTAAACTTCAATATTTATTGGGGATGCATTTTTCTTTCAAAGAGTCAGTTGTTAACCATTTACCACCATCTTCTGGTCACATACAGCTATTTACTCTAGTCATCTTTCTCTCTACCCTAACTGCTTAGGATACACTCCCTCCTTTTCCCTCTTTTGTTCTGGGAATCATAATAATATCAATTCTACCTTTGTTTCTGTAGAAGGTACCCTGTGGCTTCACTAACCATCTCTGTGACTTCCCACTAAAACTTCCTCCACTGACTATACTATAAACACATATATTTTGTTGATTCCTTTTAGAATTTAAATTTTTTAAGGGCAGAGATTATTTCATCCTTGCATTTTTAATTCTAATGCTTAGCATGTCAGAAGTGCCTAATTAATTATGTTCATGTCTATATATGCATTCATTTCAGTCATTCAGACCACACAGATTCCACAACAGACAAAAAATAAAACAAAGAATATCAAGAATTTCACAGTGAAATAGTTGTACTCCCATAAAAATTCTGCTAAGTGATCTTAATGAATGTTATTTCAATTGAGTGTAAACTCTTATAGATTTTATCAAGTTGGAAAAACTTTGGATAAAGACTCAGGGACAGACTATGTTGACTTCCTGAGAAACAGTATGACTAAATGGAGAGATGCTCATGACCAGTAGATTGTCCATTAGGTTATAAATCCTTTGTTGAGGGCAATTCGTGAAAGAAAGGAAAATAGTGTAGGTCAGACAGATCAAGGCCTGGGAGACTTGTGACAAGCCACATGTATACAATAAAAGCAGAAATTTAGATCATTAGATTGAAGCGGAGTGTGACACATTATATCTATTACATTTGGATTTTTTGTTCATTTTTTTCCTATTTGCTTTCCCTACTCCCTTTCATTTTCTTTCTTGTTTTTTTTTTAATTTAATTTTTAAAAAAATTATTTTTTTCAGATGATATGTTAATACAATTTTAAATAATAGTTTTCTACACTTTATAATCTGTGGTTTTTCTCTCCCTCCTGCCACTGCCTCTTCTCCAAGAAGGCAGGTAATATGATGTAGGTTGTATATATATTATCATACATATATAACATTATGTGAAATGAGACACATATCACAGTAGGAAAAAATTCGTGGAGGAAGAAAAGTGAATAATAGTATGCTACAATGTGCATTCAGATTCTGTGTATCCATTTTGGTGGTGGCTAGCCATTTTTTATCATGAGAGTCTTGTCCTGGATTGCTGATAATAGTTCAGTCATTCATTGTTGATCATTTTACATTACTGTTGTTACTGTGTACACTATTCTGTTAGTCCTGTTCACTTCGCTTGGCATTAATTCATATAAGTCTTCCCAAGTTTTCTGGTTATCATCTTGTTTGCTATTTCTAATAGCACAATAGTATTCCATTACAATCATATATCACAAGCTTGTTCAGCCATTCTTCAATTGATGGATATCTCTCCAGTTCTTTACCATCACAAAAAAGAGCTGCTAGAAATATTTTTGTATAAGTAGAGTCTTTTCCCCTATTTTTAATCTTTTGGGGATACATTGTTATTGTTGGATCAACAGATATGACCCTTTGGGTATGGTTACAGATTGCTCCCCAGAATGGTTGTATCAATTCACCATTCATTCCATGGAGTGTGTTAGTGTCCCAATTTTTCCACATCCCCTCCAAAATTCATCATTTCCTTTTTTTGTCATGTTATCTAAACTGAAAGGTGTGAAGTGGTACCTCAGAGTTGTTCTCCCTTTCATTTTCATGGAAGCCCCAAAGAATCCTGAAATACTGAAGGAAAAAAAAAAACCAAGGCCCTTGGTAGTTTGTTGCAAGGCAGTTGTCCCTAAAAATTGTTTCAAAGATATGAAAGTTGACAATTAGAAACTAATAGCAGTCAAAATGACTTTCTAGCTTCAAGTCAAATAGAAGTTTGAAACAAAAGTATTTTTTTTATTTTGGGTAGGGGGAAGTAGAAATCAAATATAGATAAATTCCTATAGGTTCTACTTAGCTGACTGGCAGTTCTATTTTACAAAATTTCTTATCTCCTAAGAATAATCTTCTGGAGAGAAAAGTAAACTACACTTTATGACTTTCAAAACTGACACCTCTCCCACCCCTTATGGAGAAAAATGAGGTGAAGGTTTTTTTTTCCCTCTTTTCCCCTTCTCAACTTTGATACTTAGTATTTGAAAGCCCTGCCTCTCTCATTAAAACAGCTAATGCCTATTAGACCATTAGAATCTAAGCTAAATGAGAGACAATAGAGCCCACTCTTCTTCTGGGAAAGAAGTAGTGCCTCTGCAGAGTCCTCTAGTTAAATTCAGAAGATGGAAGCTCTACAACTATTTGCTCATCCAAATAATACTTAAAAGAAGTGATGTACTGGAGCCAACTAGAAACAACTTGGGAGAGCCAATTGTTAATTTTTCAATTCAGGAAATGCTACAAATTAGGGCTTTACTTTGTTGGCTAAACTTAGGAAAGTGGGAGAGATGACAAAGATGAATGAGTAGCCTTGAAAAGAGTTTGGCAAGCCCTCACATCAGAGGTCCTAGTCCTTCTAGAACATCCCCCTCTTCCCCCAACTAAACACTGTCTTCCAGATACTGTACCAAATATGATAGCCCTGTTTGTTTAGAGTACACTTCTTTAATCATGGTAGTAAAAGATTTAAAAAATAGTCACTGCCCTTAAGAAGCTTATATTTTTCTAGGGAAGATATGACAGCCAGGTTAATTAGGTTCAAAGAAGAATGTTATGGGTAAGGGAGAATCCAGAAAACATATTCTAAGAAAAATCATGGAGGGAAAGAATTTTTCCAAAGGGAGATATTATGGATGATTTATTTTTTCTTTTTCTTTTATTTATTTCATTTTTATTTGAAAAAAATATTTAAATAATTAATTTAGAATATTTTCCCATGGTTACATGATTCATGTTTCCTCCTCTCCTCCCACCCCACTCCTATAGCCATTGGGTTTTACATGTGTCATTAATTAATCAAGACCTATTTCCATTTTATTAATATTTGCATTAGGGTGATTGTTTAGAGTTCACATCTATGGATGTAGTTTACTTGGAGGAGGGGGGGACCTGCAAGACATTGTGAAAAAAGTTAAGGATTTTAATATACAAAAAGGTGACTAAGGAGGGCTTTCTAGGCATAGAGTACAGTCCCATACAAACCGGCCAAAGCAATTCAAAGTGGTGGGGTCCAGCAGAGAGATAGCATCAACACAAAATGGGTAAAGAGAAGTAATATGAAACAAGAACAGAAATATAAATTTGAAATTATAAATTAACTGAAATGCCAGAATATAGAATTTATAATCTCTTTCATAAGCAATAGGGAGCCACAGAAGGTTTTTGAGCAGAAAAGTGACCTTGTCAGAACTCTTTATTAAGAAAGATATTTTATAAGAAATCATCATATGATAAAGTTATTTTGATAAATTTGACATGGTGATATGGTATTCCATTCCATACATCTCAGGTTCAAACTTTCATTATCAAGGGCTAGATGGTCTCTGAATTTCCTTCTGAGATTTTGGGATTTGTTCTTCTTTGTTCATGGTACTGACTTTGTCTTCTTATATCTATTTGTACTCTTTCTGATTCCCTCATCTGTCTTGTGTTTGTAATGTATAGACCATTTTTCTGAGACAAAGTTATAATCAGTTAGGTCACCAATGACGAAGAGTAAAGATGCTGCTGACCACTATGATGCAATGAATCCTGTGTGTATGAAATAAATCCTGTTTATATCAGTAATCTAAAAAAAAAAAAAGGTCTTTCAGAGCTACATGAAAGAAGTATGGTTGAGGGAAGTGATAAGAGATAGGATGTCAAGTAAGGAAGTTATTATAATCATTATACAAAGAATAATTGGACATGGAACTAGTGTATATGTAGACTGGTCAGTAGTGAAGTATTATAACCCTGAAAACTTGTTCATGTATTTATTATGTATTAATTAATTAATAAGTCAATAATCTATAATAACTATTTTAATTGGAAAATTGTATTTAATTAATTAACTTAGAATATTTTCCAAGGTTACATGATTCATGTTCTTTCCTTCCTCCATCCCTGTAGCCAACACACAATTCCACTGGATTTTACTTGTGTCATATAATAACTATTAAGCCCTGAAGTATTTATGGGTTTACAATTCATTAAAAGAGTACAGTATTTTATGGCTGTGATTCGCATTCATATCTCATTTGATTCTCATGACAATCTTGGACATTTAGTTGTGCAAATATTTTGTTAAAGTTTCACTGTAAGCATTCACTTAGAGTATGTATAGAAATAATAATAATAATAATAAATAATGGTAATAATTAGCATTTTATAGCACTTTTTCAACCTACAAAATTTGAAGTTAAAAAACATTACATTGATCTATTCTTTAAAAAAAGAACCCTAAAATGGAAAAGAAAACCCCTCCATTTAAGAAGCAGCCTCGACGCAGAGTGAGCCATCATCAAGGACAGCCGCTGGAGCCGCGTCATAGAACAGGCAAAGAAGAGCAAGGCGATTTCCACACAGGTGCCCTATGACATCAGCAGCGTGCACACGTTGCTCTTTTACAGCAGGAGAGAATCATCTGCTTCCATTTTTCCATTGATAAAAACCTCATGTCAGCCTTGGAGTCTGATGACTTGAGCTTCATTTAGCCATAAACACGGAAAATGACAGGCCCTTCTGACCGTACCCAAGAACTAGATGCCTGAGAAAACCCCAACCACGACGTGCTGCTTTCTTTGGCCTCCATGGGAGTAAACAAGACTTCATGTGCTGCGCTTGCTTGGTTGGTATCTGACAGGCCACCTTGGAACCCTTTCAGAATGTGTGTTCCTCTCACAGTTCCATCTGTGGCCAGTTAGCGGAGTTGGTTCGAGGCTGGTGCTAATGAGGCCAAGGCTGCGGCTTTGGCCAGTGAAAGTCCCTCTGTTTGTTCCCTGGCCACGGGCTTCACCCTTCGCCCCGGCCAGCTGCTGTCCCAGAAACATGTGCCCTTGGTCACAAAGGGGACCGGGTGAGAATGTGCAGATGGATCGGTACAAATCTATCAGCACTACTGGAGAAAACAACTCTGAGCACATGCCCCGCTGACACTAGGTTCGTTGCATCAGCTCCTCACATGGGGAAACCCACAGCCTTGCTACTATTCATTTTAGCTTTGAAGGGAAGCCATGGCCATGTGAGAGCTTCCTTCTATGAGATAATTGCGTTCTTCTCTTTACCGCGTGATTCTTTCCTTGACCTTTTACTGTCCCAAACATGTTTTACCTTTCAAATGTAGTTTTTGTCCCATTAGATCATTATTTTGGTTTTTTGTTGTTACAATTCAGTTAGTTTGGTGTTCCCTTTTCAAAAGGGTCATACACATTTTCCAGGGACGGAGAGGAAAAAGTTGGCCAGTTTCTCCCTTCCAACATCCTCTCATTCTCTCACAGTGAAATGGGTCTCTAAACAGAAAGCGTCCAGGCTCGTGCTTTTATTGGGCAGTGAGAAGCTTCACAAATACCCGTGACATGCCAGGAAGGAGGCTAGACCCACAGTATACAAAGGCATGCCCTCAGAGGGTTTCCATCTTCTTCATCTGCTGCTCCCTGGAACAAGATGCCTCTGCTAGAAAAAGCTCATTGCTCAAGCGCGTCACCATGCTGCCATCTCAAGTTTTGATGGTCATCCCTACCCTAAGCCCCTTCTCTCCGAGTGGAAGCTCGGAAGGTGAAGCACTAAACTGCTTCCAAAGCCTCCCTTGATCAATACTGGACCCTCAGATGACTATTTCGCATCTGTTCTTCTGCCTGATTCCAGATAGCCCTGCGATCTTGCCCCTTGCCCTCCCGTTCCTGCTCCCTCCTTTCTTCCCTCCTTTTTTTTGTTGTCTCTCTGCCCAGATCCTTCCTTGCGGGGCTGGGATTGTCTTTTATTAATTGTCTCCCCAGGACTTAGCCCAGTTCCTGGCACATAGTAAGTGCTTACTAAATGTTTACTGGAGGAAATAACAGAACAAAAAAAGTAAATATAACATATAAAGGAAACAAATGCAGAGTTATTTCAAGAAATGTAGAGGAATGCTAACAAGTGGAAAACTCAGGCAAGACTTCTTGAAATGCGGAGCTCTTGAATTGGGCCTCTTGAAAGGAGTTAGGGTAACTTTCCAGCTACCCATCATGAACTAGGGTGACTAGAGAAGTGCTGGCAAATGCTTAAGTACCACTTTTTGTTTTAAATATGCCAACTTTTAAGCTTAATAAGCATTTTAAACATATTCTCCATCACTTAAGTCTTTACAATTAACAAAACAATGAATCAAACTCTAATTAGTATTGTTTGTTATTTCAAAGGTATAAATACTCTCACTGAAAATTTAACAACTGCCTGTTCCTAGCCGGTGAAAACTGGCTTCTGTATACCCTTAAATGTCTCTCTCACCCGGCTATAAACACTGGTCTGTGGTCTCTTCTCTTTTATTTCTTTACATTCCCCTTCAGAATAAGACTATTCAGATGGCTAGAATACAAAGTGCTTTAATTAGCGGTAAGAAAACTGGGGAGACAAGCATGTTATAGATACAGAGATTAATTGACAAGAAGGCAGCTTCATCCATTAGGTTGGTCCTTAACAATTCCAAAGCAGGTCTAGCTCTCCTGAATTCTGCCCAGCACTTATGTATTAAGTCAGCTTTTTCCATGCTCTTTCTGTCAGCAAAGACAAATTCCTCTCAAGGGGCTGCTACCACTTTGGAGACTTTTTCCTACAGTCAATCACAGTTACTTTCTGCTCTTAATGAACCGCATCCTACTTTCTTCTCCCCAGTTTCTTTAAACAGCTCTCTAGCCCTGTCTCTCATCCAAGCCTCTGATGTGCTTTTCTTAGAGGCCACCTGGACTCTTCCATTGTCTTTTTGGCAATCAGGAGACCATGGTTCCTGGAACTCACTTTAACATTGTATAACATTCTTCATCCTTAGTTAAGCAATATAGTCCATGCTATACATTTAGAGATGACAGTTTAAAACCATAGAGCTATGCTTAGGAATAGAGAGAATCATTAGATTATCCCCTGATTGGATTAACTCTCAAATTAGAGTTTTGGACTAGAAGAGAGGCAAACTACAAACGGGGAAATTAAAATATAAAAAATAAAATAAATGATGATTTAAAAATTAAAATTTGACCCCATCACATGGCAAGAAAATAAAAGTGAAATCTTCTTGCTAAAATTCTTGCCTTTTAAAGATAATCATCATTGTCGACTGGCATAGATATGAACTCTCTGCCATCCTCTAAGTAGATTGGATTATCACTACCCACTATTCTAGAAGAAAAGAAGTAGCCTTAGATTAAACAATTATTTCTAAGGGAATTTGCTTCGATTTCTTTTGAAATGTTCTAAGATTTCATTTTATAAGAGGTGAGGAAATCCCATTAGATGTTTATCTACTATTATAGTATAGCACATCCAGAAAGGATGTTGCTTAGATTTCTCTGGACAAAACTTTCCAGTTAGGCACAAGGGGGGAAACTTGAGTAATAGTAAACTGAGGAAAGAGAATACAGGTAGAATAATGTGCTTTTGCCTAGCACTGTGGTTTGCTGTACCAGGAGTATCAGTTTGCACCTCATGCAGCTAAGTGAAAGTTGCAATTCTAGGTGAAATAGCTCTTTGCAAATGTGAGGTGGGCTAATCAAATTGGCATTTCTGGTTTGGTTCAATTAGTTTCCCAAGAAGGCTGAGCTTTATTCATCCCTAAGCCAAATAATACTTTTGGGCAGTAAATGTTAGGGTTTTTTGATGTACCTGGGTAAACCATGAAAAATATTTCTGTATGTATGTATATGTTTGCTAATGTGCTGAAGCACTGATATAATGCCATTGGTAGTAGTATCTCTCCTAAGAGGTAGAATCATGTTATAGGTTAAATATACTGACTTTATTGTGCATATAATTAGGTCACCATAGTACTTCCCAATGATTTTTAGCTATTCAGCCTACCCTCTGGCAATCCTTCTCCTCTGAGTAGAATTTAGTCTCTGTCCCTAGGACTCTGGTTATATATGGGAATGTTTATCTTACCTTGCCCAGAATCACACCACCATGCCATTTCCTGGCCTTTCTAAATTATGCTGCCCTGTACATATACTATTTCCATTTGGGGACCAGGAAAACTTAGAGCCAGATATGTGTCCATTGCTGACAGCAACCTCCAATGTTATCACTTTTTGTCACTGACTTATAAGCTAGGCTAAATGAGTTTTTGATTGTTCCTCACCACTGGTTCATCACAGTGGAATAGAGGCCAGGCCTTTCAGGCTTGTGCAGGGTTTCTTTTATTCCTGTCTATGCTATATCTATGCTAGCTTTCTTAAGTTCAAAGGCTTTGGTAGTAGTTAGCAAGAGGGAAAAGAGAATCTGACTTTCAGAGCTGGTTGGGCCTGTCTCTCTGGGCTAATGGCCCTAAAGTCTAGCCTTACAGTTCAAACCACTCCCCTTCAATCTTTTTGTTTGATGATTTGATCACAGGAATCCAGGTAGAGTGATCAGTTGGGAAAAATCCAGGAATAGAGATATTTTTTTATGAGAGGCAGGGAGAGCTCCTTCTAGTCCAAGGTCTAGGAAAGAGTCCCACTCTAGAGCAACTGTCACTCTCCAAGTCTCCCCTCCCCTCTCCAACTGCTTTCTCTGTCAATCAGTCTCCACTCTCACTTTCCAAACCCTTTCTGTGCAATATTTCCCCCATAATCAGCATTTTACTTCATTCCTAATCCCAAGCTAATCTTCAGTTCTTTTTTATATGGTCTTAATTTTATGGATAGGATCACCCCACATGGAGGTTGTTTGCCAGATGAGCTTACATGTTATTTATCAATCTAGTGACCCTGTCAAAAAAAGGAAATAAGAATAGACTATCATGAGTTTTAATTTTTATTAAATAATACATGCTCTTAATTACAAATTATTAACTTTCCCCATTAGGTTGGCAAAGGTCTCAGAAGATATGGGAGAGAAACACACTATGGACTGTTATAGAATTAGTTTAAATATTCTGAAAAATAATTTGGGACTATACTCTTAAAAATCATTAATTAACTATTGCTTGGTTATTTTCAAATAGTAGCACCTACACAATGACCATCCTCTTTTTCCTTCAAATACAACTCAGACTCTATCACTGCAACACTAGAATCTGACATGTTGCAAATAAAAAGGGGTCTGGCCAGAGTTATAAGCATTTATTAATAAAAAGAGGGAGAGAGAGATGAGAGAAAGATAAAAGTATCAATCTAAGTAGAACCAATTCTTCATTTGGCTAGCTAAGGCCCTATACACACTACAGTAGCAGTGTGGCTGCCATATCTCAATCACAGAAGAGAAGAGAGCCTTCCTTCTTCCCTTGATTACATTTTTAAATCCTACTAACTCCTCTCCCCACAGCTCACAGAGACCTCAGAGGATGTCAGGCCATTAGATATGACATTACTCTGTAACACTCACTCTTGGGGTGCTGCATGATGGAGATATTTCCTTCACACAGATAAATAAGTTTTTACATTCTCTTCTCTGAAACCAGGTCACTGTGCCTTTTTCTAACCTTTATAAACCATGCCACAGAAATAGTAGTCTCTTCTCTTTGCTTTTGAATTCTATTTCCACCTTATATTTTGTCTTCTCATATGAGAATATAAGCTCCTTAAGTACAGGGAATCTCTTACTTACATTTATTTGTACCCTTAGTATTAAGCATAGTGTGTAGCATATAGCCAGTGTTTATGAATACTCCCCCCCATTCATTCATTTATATATTTTAATCCAATGATACCACTGCTGTGCAAATACCCCTAAGGATAGAAGTCATATGCAAGGGGGAAAAATTAGTCTCACTTTTTGAAGCAGCAAAGAACTAGAAGGAAAATGCTTAGCCATCAACTATGGTATGGTTGACCAAATTATTGTGTATGGCTATACGTGAATATTTTTACACAAAAATGATTAATAGGAAGAATTTTTAAAAATTTGGTAAGACTTACATGAATTCATATTGAACAAAGTCTACAAGACCAGGAGAATTACTTTCATAAGGAAAATGATATTTATAGAATTCAAAATTATAATGAATATACTTACTAACAGCAATAAAAATGAGGGTGATGCATTGTTAGGCATGCCTCCTATCTCTCTTCAGAGAGGTTGGTGTACTATAGGTCCAAAATGAAAAAAAAAATTTTTTTTGGCTATTGGAAAATATATTGATTTATTTTGATTAAGTTTTTTGGTAATGAAATTATCAATAATTTTGAAAAAATAAAAATAGAGATAGTAAGTTTATCAGGGAAGAAAGGAAATGTGCTTACTTATGCAGTGCTCTATCTACATAGATCCATTAGAGCCTATTTTTCTGACATTTAGGACATAGATCACAACACATCTTCTGGAACAAGTATATTATTTTAAAAAGTCATAGTTTTTGATACTGTTGTAAAAATATTAGGAAAATTACCTGGGATTTTCAACTAAGATGACAAGAGAGGTAGTAGTTCTCTGTCTGTTTTATATGACTCATGAGCCAATAAAGTTTTATTGTACTTGAACATGTAGAAATCATTCCTCACTTATGATCCATAGAAAAACAAGTGGTAAGTCAGATTTGAACCTTTTTTTTATTTGATTTGATTTGATTTGAACCAGATTCTAATTTGAAAATTACTATTTTAGACCATAAAAATCATTAGAAACAAATACAGGAAAACAGAAATATTAAACAGATTAATTAATGACCATTATAAAATATTAAATATCATCAATGAAAAAAGTTTTTAAAGTCTTCAAACTAAAATAGAACTAAATAGTAGTATGAAGAGATTAGTAGAGCAAAAAACAAATTATGAAGATGATAGAAAATTTTTATAAAAGAAAATTAAGGAAATATATAAAATTCTTTGTATGCAGTTAAAATAACCTTTGGGGGAAATTTACAGCTCTTACAATTTCATTTAATTAAAAAGAAGTGTATTGGTGGAACTGTGAACTAAAACAACCACTTCAGAGCAGGGAATAATCTAGAATTATGCCCAGATTATATATACACATATATCCTAGAATTATGCCAAAATTATACACACACACACACACACACACACACATATAGTCAAATGATGCATTCTCTTGTGTGGCAAGAGAAATTTTACTTGGGCATTTTAATGTAACCAATAAATAAGTTGATTAATAAAAAAAATAACAAATGATATCAATGAGTTGGAAAAATTTTTTAAAAACAAATAAAATCCAAATAATTTACAAAAACAAAAATTCTTCAAATTAAAGAAGTAAACAAAACCATGTGTCTCTGGGCAACTCACTTAACCCCTTTTATGTAGTCCCCAATGCTCTTCTGCCTTAGAACCAATATGCAGTATAAATTCTAAGACAGAAAGTAAGACTTTTTTTTAAAAAAAAGAAAAAAATTGAAAGGAAAAAAGCATCAATTGATAAATAAAACAAGGAGCTGACTATTTGAGATATAAAAACTACTTGCTTAAAAAAGAAAGCCAAATTGATAATATTAAAAAAAATGAAAAAGAGTACTTAAAATTGGGAAGGAAATAAAGTGTGTCAAAAACTATTTTACAAAAGTATATTCCAGTAAATATAACAAACTAAGTACACTAGTATTATTTTAACATATATAAATTATTCAGTTTATCATAACAAGAAAGAGTGAAATTAAAAAACTCAATCAAAAAAATAAATTGACATCTTCATAAGTAAATAAATAAATATAGGACTAAATTGATTTTACAAGTTAATTCTCTCAGTTTAAGAACACAACTATATTTCTGCAAAAATAAGGAAAGAGCATACTACTAAACTCCTTTTATAAGACAAATATGATCTTCATAGACACAATAGGGAAGGATGAGTTAAAAAATTAAATTATAGATCACTATTTCTAATGTATAAAAATTCAAATAAAATGTTAGCAAAATATTTTAAAAGATGATATGCTATATCCATTAGGTTTATAGCATCACTTTTTATTGGAAATAAACTATGTACTCATAAATTACAAAATGGCTATATAAATTGTAGTAAATTAATGCAATGGAATATTTTTGCAATGTAAAAATTATTAAAGAGAAGGCTTCCAACAAACTTGTTTCAACTGATGATAACAAGGTATAGTTGATGACTATCAAGGAGAGCATATCTTTATTTTTATTATTTGAAATGGTCAAAAAGTTGCAAGAACATTAATAGTGCTTTTTGTTCAACCCCATAATTTCAGGATATGAGATTGAGAAAAGAGAAACTATCCTATGGAGGAAAAATTTTCCCAGATTTTTCTCTAAGGTGGGAGCTGAACTGATTTAAAATATTTTGTAATTTTTAGTAATTTTTATATAGTTTTATTTTGAAATCAGGGAGAGGAAATTTAAAAGGAGATGAAGCAATATAAGATTATGGTGTATGGAGTGGGAAAGGGTTTGCTGTATTTGACTCTTAATGAATTGTGCTTAGCCTAATATTACACACCCATACTCCTGTTATTTTTTAACTTCCTTAAATTTGAAATCATAGCCATGATAAGTCAAGAATTAAATATATATATATTTTGTAAACCAGAGCAGATACCAACTTAAAAGAGTATCTGAATGCTCATAAGTCTTCACATGCTCTAGTCCAACAAGATCAAGATCAAAAATATGATTAAGAATTACCTCTACAACATTCCTGCAAGTCATCATTAAACTTTTTCTTAAAGACTTCTAGTGAGAGTGGGGCTGCTATTACCTTAGTTAGCTCATTTTGTTCTTGGATACTTTTAGGCATAAGAGAATTTTCCTATATATCAAGCCTAAAATTGGCTATTCACCTTCTTTCAATTGCTTGTCATAGTTCTATCATATGAGGGAAAATAGAAGTCTTTCCTCTTTTCTTGGACAGAAGTGAGAAGTTTTTCTAGACTATATTTCTTATGAAAAATTAGGGTTCAGTACAATTCTACAGGTACATGACAGCCAAAAAAAGTTAATGTTATCAGAAGCTTCATGTAAAGAGGAATTATCAAGAAAGATTCCATAAACAGCATTTCCATTATACTGTATGTTAGTCAGGGTATAGAGGGAATAATAGTATTCAGTCATGACCAATACACTTAAGGAAAGCTATAAATAAGTTAGAATGGATTGAGAAGAAGACAACCAGGAGGGTTGAATACATAGGAGTAGATATGTGGACATGATTTATAATTTTGATGGTATGAGGATATTGCCTAATGAAGATTGGCTTCTTTCTCACAACATATTGGACTTAGAATTACCTAGAGTTCTGAGATGTTAAATGATTTGGACAGGAACACAGGAGTGCAAGTCAGAAATGGAACTTGAACTCATGTCTTTTTGGCTTTGAGGCCAAATCTCTATCCCTTAAACCAATTGTTCTTAGACTAGTTGGTCTCAGAATCACTTTAACTCTTAAAATTTATCAAAGACTCCAAAGACCTTTGATTATATATGCTATAGACCTCAATATATACCACAGTAGAAATCAAAACATTTTCATATTATTATGGAAATAATGTTGACCTCAAAGACTCCCTGAAAGCATCCTGGGACAAGACCCCAACCTATTTTGTCCTAAAGACCATGTAACATTTAAACAAATCAAAGGAAATGGGGATGTCTAGCATGGAGAAGAAGAAAAAGAGATATAGGGGCACATGAAAATTGTGTTTGAGTAACTGAAGGATTTTCATGTAGAAAAGATTAGATCTCTCTTTATCCTCATGGGACAATACTAGGACTAATGTTTAAAAGTTGCAAAGAGACAGATTAAAGTTTGATATAAGAAAAACTTTCTTACTGGAGGTATCCAAAACTGAATGAGGCTTCTTCTTTTTGTTGAAGATATAGGATCAGAAGCTACATAACCTCTTGAGGAGGCTGAAAAAGGGATTTTGATTCATGTTGGAATATAAGGCTTTAGAACCTTTCTGGCTCTGAGGTTCAGTGAATTTGTGATTCTCTTTTGGTTTGCTCGAATCTTTTTTGTATCCTGACTACCCTCCAACATGTTTGCATCATCTGGAACTCTGATAAGCATTCCACCTATAACTTCATCCAAATCATTCATTAAAACAATGTTGAACAAAACAGGGCCAGAAAATTGTTCCCTCAAGCACATTATGAGAGACCTCCCTCCAAGCTGACAGTGAGCCATTAGTGATGACTCTTTGGATCAAAATCAGTCTTTCAACCAATTCTGAGCTCACCTAATTATACTATTGTCTAGCTCAAATTTTTCCTCTTAACTACAAAGCAGCATAAGAGACTCTTTCATATGCTTTCCTGAAATCTAGGTATAACTACATACATTATTGGTTTTTAAAGATATACTGAATAGAGGCAAATTATGTGATTTGTATGTACTACCCTGTAGCATATTTATATCATGTTGTCAATATTATTCTTCCTTTAATCTTCACCCAAATGTTTGTCATGATTGTCCTTTCATTTGCCCCTCAGACACCCATAAATCTATTTAAACACACATAAATATATATATATATATGAACAGATATATTGTATATGCTACTTCATGACCCTACTCTTTAATATATTGCATTTGAATAAAATACATTCTTTTTCATTCATTCTTTAATGACCAGTTCAAGTTTCGCATAATTGTTAAAGTCTTTCTTGACTATCCCAATCAGTTTTTATTTCTCCAGTTTCAGAACTCCTATAGTTCTTACTGATTGTATCATTTTGGGGGCCCACTTTGATGTTTTATTTATACATAGAGATATATGTATATATGTACATATTTCATATAAGTGTATAAATAAACATATTATTTCATTTACATAAAAGTTAAATAGGATATATGTATATATTTGTCTATGTATCTACCCATCATCCATTTATCTATCTGTCCATCTATTTCTGTATGGGTGCATGTATGTGTTTCTGCACACATGTGTATATATCTCCCAGTTAGATGAGACTTTTAGAGCAAAAAGACCATATTTAAAGTCGTGGTATTTTAAAGAATCATTGGAACACATCTTCAAATGGTATTAACAAGTACAGTTTCTGGGAAATAATCACAATAAGTAGTCACAGGTGAGTGATTAATTTAATGTGTGTCTATAAAAAATAAAGCTTTTGTTGGAACTAATGTGAGGTTAATGTCAATTTTCAAATTCAGTATTATAGAGACAGAGATGGGCAAGAATTTATAATCAAAGGATATATTTGTTATATAATGAACGTGGAAGGAACTGGTTGTTCCAATTCCTTAGCAAAACATAAACAGATCATTATCAATAATTGAGAGGTAAAATTGACCTTAGCCATCACCTAGTAAATCAAAATTCACCCTCAAATTGTGGCATCTTTGAAAGTTGAATGTTTGAAAATCTCTTATTAAAATAGTGTCCTCGTGGCCAAAAAGAGTCTGATGAGAGAAATTTGGTCTTGGGGATAATTGAATTGAATATTTCTACAGATTTTGTTAAAATGTAGTGGCTAACTACTATAAAATTATGTCATTTTTGGGGAGGAAAATTGAAGCACAGTGTGATATATCTGATTTGTCTCTCTCTCGCTTCTCCTTTCCTATCTTTTTCACTTTCATTTCATTTTTCTCTCTGTTATTTTCTATACTTTTCTAATTTCTTCTATAATCCTTTCTAAAATAATTTATTTCTATTCCTTTCATTTCTTCTCTTCTTTTCCTCTTTTCCTTTCCCATCCTTTCCTTTTATTTTTCTCTACTAATAGTGACAAAGTGTTGGATTTTATAATTTATGTTTGGCTCTCAATAAATTTTCATTCAGTAATAAGAAGTTAAATTTTACAGAGTTGATTCATATAATCAACATTTTAGAGGTTATAAATACCTAAATGTGAAGCAAATATATTTTCAATTTGGGATTTCTGGTGGAACGTATAAGAGTGGGGGAACTTTGGTATGGCATTTCAAACCTTCTAGTCTTTTGGCTGATGTTTTAAGTGAATGATTAGTACAGTCTAACAATGGATACATTAGTTCTGGGAGCAGTGAAGTTGTCAAAACTCACACTGCAAAAAAAATTTTTGGCATACAAACTTCATGGTAAGCTTTCTTATACAGCACAACATTTTGGGATTTTTCCAGGGCATCAATTTAAAAACATATGCTTTTAATTTCTATATGTTCTGTTCCCTAGAAAACTAAAAATACACTGAGTTCAATATAAACTTATTTTTTTAGTTCTTTTTATTTTTAACAGCTATGTGCTTGTCTTGGATTTCCAATAGCTTTTCCATATTTTGATTTTTTTCTGAATGACAATGAGTGACAACATAAATTTACAGAACATTTTTCTCAAAATTCAAACTTAATGAATTTGGTCCATACCAAAATATTTACCACTTCAGTTTGCAGAAATTCTGTTATATTCTTTTATCAGCAGTGTCTGTGGTAAGAAGTGGAGTCCAGATGACCTCTTGAAAGGGATTTCCCTTGGCTTTGACTCTCACCTAAAATATGAAACGTACTCAACTAGACATGAAGCATCTAGGTGGCACAGGAGATATGAAAGTCAGAAAGAACTGAGTTCAAATCTGTCCCAGGAGTGTTGCTAGTTGTATGACCTAATTAAGGCACATAGCCTTTACCTACTTTAATTTCCTTATATGGTGATAATGATAACACCTACAATTGCAATGAAGATACCCTGAGCTGAGCTATTCTCCATCAATTTGTTCTTGTTTTGTTTTTTGTATGAATGAAGAGATTTCTTCTACAAACTCTTTCTGGAATTCTATTTATTTGATTCCTTATAGCAAATAACTTGCAATAGCTTTGACACGAAAGGAATTTTACATTCTCCTTTCTTTGTCTTCACAGGTTCCTCATTATAGATAAAAAAACCCACATCTTCTCCCTTACACATTAGGGAGAAGCACTTCAAAGCAAGCCATTTACTTAACTGTCACCTGAAAATTGCCAGCTCAAATTGCTTCTCTCAAGATTCCATTTGGCTCTATTTGACTTTCTAAGGTATAATCATGGTATTTGGAGACTTTGCAAGATGGGCATTCCAAATCAGGGGTTACATTATAAAAATATATTTTAAGTTATATTAGTTAATTAAGAAAAAAAAGAATGAACTGTGACAGTAAAACTCTTAATTTCTGGTTCTAGTTCCAAATGTTGTACTAATTTTGAACTCATAGTAAATGCAAATAATGTTATTTGAATCCTTTACATTTCTGCCTCATTCAATAAAAAGTAAGTTAAAAATAACTAGAATATGCTACCAAATTATTCATGGTTTGTCAATTATTTTTGCACAACCACATATACAAATAAATGAATAGATAAATGGATAAACAAATAGATAAATTAATTATATTTATATTATACAGTATATGAAGATATAACAAAAATCAGTGAATGGTAAATAAGTAGATAGTTGATAGATAGATAGATAGATAGATAGATAGATAGATAGATAGATAGATAGATAGATAGATAAACAAAAGAATGAGTGGGCATTGGACATTCTTCAAAAAACTACAATCTGACACAAACTATACAAGTTCAAGTAAAGAATGTCGAAGGAAGAAAGATTTAAAATGTCTGATAGTTTAAGTGAAATCTTACATGTATATTCAAGAAAGCAACTCAGTTCAACAAAATGGTTGTTGAATATTTCTTTAGAAGGCTCCTAGGCTTTTAGCATTAGTACAAGTTACTTCTGAAATGCTGATTGCCAAAGTTGTAGGGGTAAAGAAAGGAACTAAGTATGGGATGGCAGAAAAAGTACATTCTCTCAATCAGCTGCCAAATCTTTAAAATGAGCAACATTTACAGAGCTAATGTCTATCACTTTATTATATGAGTTTTTGGAGCTGTCTAGAACATTGCTAATCCAGGGATGAATTACAGATTGGATAAAGTCAGTTATAAGTGCATATAGTAAGTTGTTGCCATCAGACAAATCCAGAGCATTCTTCACATCTGTACAAGGATTCCCTAGGTTTGACTCCATTCCCCACTCTGATCAGTTATGCAGCAGATCTTATTGCAATGTTTAATAGATTATGGGGAAAATGTGCCATGAATGTCTTTGGTTCTGGGATGGTTTTTATTTCCTTACAATAAGAAAAAATTAACTAGTCTTTTCTATTGGGTTTTTTATTTTTTTTTAATGAGTATATAATGGCGTATACACAAAATTTTAAATCTTTGAGCATAATTCCAGATTGCTTTCCAAAATGGTTCAGTTAACAGCTCTACCAATGTTATATTAATGCTCTCATTTTTCTATATGCCATCACACATTTATCATTTTGCTCTTTATCATTTTAGTCAATTTGATAGGTATGAGATGTTTTCTCAGAGTTGTTTTGATTTGCATTTCTCTAATCAATAATGATTTAGATGGGGGCATCTGGGTAGCTCAGTGGATTGAAAGCCAGGCCCAGAGATGAGAAATCCTAGGTTCAAATCTGGTCTCAGACACTTTCCAGCTGTGTGACCCTGAGCAAGTCACTTAACTCCCATTGTATAGCCCTTACCACTCTTCTGCCTTGGAACCAATACACAGTATTGATTCCAAGATGGAACGTAAGGGTTTTTAAAAAATAATGATTTAGAGTATTTTTCATTATAGTTATATATAGCTTTGATTTCATCATCTAAAACTGTTTGTTCATACCTTTTGACCATTTATAAATTGAGGAATGGCTCATATTCTTATATATTTGATAAAGTTTTCTATATTTTCAATGTGAGACTTCTATATAAGGAACTGTCTATAAAATATTTTTCCCAACTTACTGCTTTTCTTCAGGAATACAACTATTAGGTTAATTTCCTAATATAATCAGGGAATGAGGAAAAGAACATATATGTTCTAAAATATTTATAACAGCTTTCTTTGTGGTGGGAAAGAATTAGAAATTGAAGTAAAGCTCATCAATTGGGAAGTGACTAAACAAGTTGTGGCAAATAATTTCGATGGAATACTATTATCCTGTAAGAAATGATGAGCAGGTTAATTATGGGGAAATGTGGAAAGGCCTACATGAAATTATAAAGAGCAAAATGAGGAGCAGCTAGGTGACTTATTAGAGAACCAGGCCTAGATACAAGAGATCCTGGGTTCAAATCTGGCCTTAGATACTTCTTAGATATGTGACCCCAAGGTCACAACTCTAATTGCCTAGCTCTTACAGCTCTTCTGCCTTGGACCCAATACATTGCACTTGATTTTAAGACAGAAAGTAAGTTTTTCTTTAAAGAGTGAAACAAACAGAACCAAGAGAACAATACATGCAGCAACACAAATATTATTTGAAAAATGGCTTGTGAATGTCCACCTCTAGAGAAATAACTTATGAAAAGGAATAAACAAGACAAAGTTTCATATATATAAACATATATATATATATATGGATATGAAAAGAAAGAAAGAAAGAAAGAAAGAAAGAAAGAAAGAAAGAAAGAAAGAAAGAAAGAAAGAAAGAAAGAAAGAAAGAAAGAAAGAAAGAGAGAAAGAGAGAAAAAACAGAGAGAAAGAGAAAGAGAGAGAGAAAGAGAGAAAGAAAGAAAGAGAGAAAGAAAGAGAGAGAAAGAGAGAGAGAAAGAAATAGAGAGAGAAAGAGAGAAAGAGAGAAAGGAAGGAAGGAAGGAAGGAAGGAAGGAAGGAAGGAAGGAAGGAAGGAAGGAAGGAGGGAAAGGAGGAGAGAAAGGAGGAGGGAAAGGAAGAGGGAAAGGAGGGAAGGAAGAAATGAAGGAAGGAAAAAGAAAAAAGAAAGGAAGAGAAAATGGACAGTGATAGAGAAACAGATAGATAGACAGATAGATATAGTGATATAAATGCATAGTTATAGAAATATATCTATCACCAACTACCTGGTGCAGTGGATAATGTCTGTCTCAGTTTCCTCATCTGTAAAATGAACTGGAGAAGGAAATGGCAAACCATTCTGGTATCTGTAAAAAAACCCTCAAAGGGGATCACAGTCATCAGACATAACTAAAAATGACTAAACAACAATAAATGATGATACAGCTATAAATTAGATTTATATCTCATTCTGAACTCTGAATCCTTCATTTCTCTAACTGGAAGCAGGAAGCATCTTTTTCATCATTAATCCTTTCAAATCATGGTTGCTCATTATGACAATTGGGATTCCTTGTTGGGTTTTTATCATATTGTAGCCCTTGTACAAATTGTTCTCATGGTCCTGTTCATTTCACTGTGCATCATACAAAACTTTCTATGAAATAATCCAGACATCCAAACAATCAAATGCTATTGGACTCAGTCCCTATCAGACAGCTAGAAAGCTCTGCTGCCTCTGAGTGCTAGAATTATAGCTGCAATCCCATTGGTCTAATTATTCTTGTTCTAATTATTCTCTTAGATTTTCTTAAAAGCTGGAATTTACTTTGCTACTGGGCTCAGAGTCATACCATTACTGTTTAATTTGAATTTCTTTCTCTCAGCTAAGTAACTATGGCCACGACCTACCTTAAAAAATCATCCCTGTCGCTGAAATATTGTGGCTATATGATTTTGTTGTTCAATTCTTCAGCCATGTTCAACTCATCTTGATTCCATGGACCATAGTACACCAGGCTCATCTACCCTCCACTATCTCTTGAGGTCTGTCCAAGGTCATGTTTTTTGTTTCCATGATATCTACCCATCTCATCTTCTGCCAAACCCTTCTCCTTTTGTCTTCTTCCCAACATCCGGGTTTTTTCCAAAGAATCCTATCTTCTTACTATGTGTCCAAATTATTGAAGCTTCAGTTTTAGTATTTGGCCTTCCAATGGTCATTTAACCTCTCAGAGTTCTAGGCAACTTTCTAAGACTAAGTTTTAGAAGAGATGCTACCCTTCAACACTATGGGATGTTTTCTCACATGAGTTCTCTATATTAACAAAATCATACATTTGTAGCCTCTATGCTACTGGAGGGGATTGGGGCATGAGATCTAAAAAAAAAGATAGAAATACCATTTTTGTTTTTAACAAGGCAGAAGCTTTAAGAGTAAGAGTAATATCAATAAAAGTATGAATGGAAGCTAGCAGGAGTCAGACAGGTCCTCCACAAACAAAATTATCTAAGTATTTTTGAGTGGACAACAGTAAGCTAAAAACTCATGTGAGTGAGAAAATCCACAGACAAAATGATTTTCAGCTCTTCCCTCTCCTCCTTTATTCTTTGATGTCTTCCTCCCATACTTTTTCAGCCTACATAATAATTCCCTTTCACTCATCAACACAGTTACTTTTATTAAATTTTAAATTGATGCTGGAGGGGATGTGGCAAATTTGGGACATTAATGCATTGCTGGTGGAGTTGTGAATTAATCCAACCATTCTGGAGGGCAATTTGGAACTATGCCCAAAGGGCAATAAAAGAATGTTTGCCCTTTGATCCAGCCATAGCACTGCTGGGTTTGTACCCCAAAGAGATAATAAGGAAAAAGACCTGTACAAGAATATTCATAACTGCGCTCTGTATGGTGGCAAAAAATTAGAAAATGAGGGGATGCCCTTCAATTGGAGAATGGCTGAACAAATTGTGGTCTATGTTGGTGATGGAATGCTATTGTGCTCAAAGGAATAATAAAGTGGAGGAATTCCATGGGGACTGGAACAACCTTCAGGAAGTGACGCAGAGTGAGAGGAGCAGAACCAAGAGAACAATGTACAAAGAGACTGACACATTGTGGCACAATTGAATGTAATGGACTTCTCCATTAGTGGCAATGTAGTGATTTGAACAACTTGGAGTGATCTACAAGAAAAAACACTATCCACATTCAGAGGAAAAACTGTGGGAGTAGAAACACAGAAGAAAAACAACTGCTTGAATACATGGGTGGAAGGGGATATGATTGGCCATGTAGACTCTAAATAAACATCCTAGTGCAAACACCAACAACATGGAAATGGGTTCTGATCATGGACACATGCAATACCCAGTGGAATTGTGCATCGGCTATGGGAAGGGTTGGGGGAGGGGAGGGAGGGAAATAATATAATTCTTGTAACCAAGGAATAATGTTCTAAATTGACTAAATAAATTAATTTAAATAAAACATAAAATAAAATAATTTTAATTGAATTAATAAAATTAAAATTTGCTTACATATATATTTTTCTGATCTAACACATGGAACTACTTGCTCCTCTCAATTTCTCTCCCCAGATTAAAATATTCAATTGATATATAAGCAATACTTTGTGGGACGCTCAGCTTTATAAGATGTTTAGTTTCTGGCCGCCATGATGGGATTTTGTGGCTCCTTTAAAATGCCATGAAAGAGATCTCTATAGAAGGCTAGACCTAAATAATAACTGAAGTAGTAAATGGAATGCTGGAGTTGGAGCCCAGAAGAATTGAATTTGAATCCCACTTCCAACATTTTATAATTGTTATGGGCAAATTATATCTTCTGTCTTTAAAATGACAACCTCAGGTCTGTAAAATGGGAATATTTAGAGTTTTGTTAGGCTCAAATTATAGACATAAAACAAATTTTAAGTATGAATTATATTAACTTTAGAATGTATAAATACTTACATTAAAATATATACACATACATAATTATTATAGTTTTATCATAATGGTTGCTTTCAAGTTTTTTAAGCCTTTTACACATGTCATATTTGGATATCACAGCAGTTCTTTGAATTATCATTTAAGCATCATTACTCTCAATTTAGAGGTGATAAAACAAACTTTGAGAAGTAAAGTGACTTATCCTGGGTCTCACAGATAGGAGTAGCAGAAATAGGACTTGAGGCTTGTTTGTTCTAACTGATATTTCCATGCTGCATCCCAATATACCTTATAGTGTTGGAGGGGGTGCCTATTTACGTATGTCATGAGTTTCAATGAATTCATGTGCCTAAAATACTTGTGTTTTTACAACTACTACATATCTGTTGCTTCTCAAGATTAAAATCAATTAAAAATATTACTATGTGTCAATAATAGGATTTTAAAGAGAAAATTGCAACCCTGATAAACAATATTAAACTTTCAATTTTAACTATGGATGATTATTTTAAAGTCTTTCTGGAATGCAGGGTAAGTTGAACAACAGTTACATTTCCATTTACCAGTGCAGAATGACAGTTTGACCTAAAACAGACATTGCACATCAGTAAAAATAATATCACATTTTAATTTCCAGGAAATTAAATACTATTATCCAGAATTGCTGAGGTTTTGGAACTATTGGTTCCTTCACCATCCTACAATTATCCATTTAAATAACGGTTGTAATAGGCAGGGTGGGCTCTTGTTCAAGGAAACAGAGTGGAACAAAGATAGGTCTGAGCTTGTACCCACCAGTTAGCTGCTTACATTTGTCTGATCGACTCTAATGTAGGGGAACAGAGCAGCTTGTGTGGTGGAAGGAGGTCAGCCAGACAGCACACATGCCAGGGGAAAAAAGAAGAATGATAAAAGGAGGCAACTGAAAAATAAAAAAAAAAGGTGAATTCCAGAGCCAAAGCAATGTGTATGCTACACATCATCTTGTCTTCTGGAAAAATAATTTACTGATGATCAAGCAGCCTTCCCACCTATTGGAAGGGAGATGATTGACCAAGATAAGTGCAAAATGAGACATACTCCCAGACAAGGCCAATTTAGTGATTTATTTAGCTTTACTTCTTATTTATAAAGATGGGTTCTGGGTTGGGCAGTGGGAGATATGGGAAAAGTTTGAGGATGTCCACAAAATTGAAAGTCCCAATAAAACATTTTCCTGAAAATATTTCTTCTATTAAATAATTTGGATAAGTCCACAGATTTGCTAATCTTAAGAGAGGGAGGTTGGTAAAATGGGAAGAAGTATTGTATGAATAAAATCATTTCAGTTTCAATTAGAAGGGAAACAATTAACTCAGGGAAAGTCTTTGCAATAAATTTCTGTTAAACAACTCATATCCAAAATATATAAGGAATTAATTCAGATTTATAAGAATTCCCAAAGGGATAAAAGTGAACTCTGAAGGAAGAAATGCAAAATACAAATAATTCAATGCTCAAATCCTTAATAACTAGATAAATGAAAAATAAAGTAATTTTAAGGATGCATCTCATAGCCCTCAGATTGATTAAAGATAAAAAATAAAGAAAATGACAAATATTGGAAGAACTGTAGGAAGACATACATATTGATGAATAATTGGTGCCAGCCATTCTCAGAACTAATTTGTAAACTTGCTCAAAATGTCAATAAATTGTGAAAACTCTTTGACTCATGATTTTTTGCTATGCCTTTAGTTAGTCAGTCAATAAGCATTCATGAAAGGCTACCTGTGGTGCTGTTGGGAATACAAAGAATGGTATGTTCTTTTTTAAATTTAATTTTTTTTCCTGATCACCTTAGGAAACAAACCTAATGGTAGTATTACTGGCTCAAAAGATATACACAGTTTTAGAACTCTTTGGGTGCAATTCCAGATTCCTCTCCAAAATAGTGAGATCAAATTCATAGTTCCACTAACAGTGGAACATTTTCCCACATCTCTTCCAACATTTGTCATTTTGACTTTTTTTTATCATTTTAGCCAACCTGTTAGGTGTGGCTGATATCTCAGAGTTGTTTTAATTTGCATTTCTCTCATCAATAATCATTTAGAGCATTTTTTCATATGATTATATAGGGCTTTGATTTCTTCATCCAAAAACTGTCAATATCTTTTTTACTACTTATTAATTTGAGAATTGAATCAAATTATGTAGATTATTTTAATTACCATTTTATATATAACATAATAATATCATTTAATATTCTTAAATAGAATGTAAAGGGGGAATGAAAGAGATGGGAGGAACAACTATATGGTGCCTACTATTTTCCAGGCAATGTGTGAAGTATTTTACAAATATTACCTCATTTGATCCTCACACTAACTCTACAAAGTAGGTGCTATTGCTCCCATTTACAGCTGAAGAAACTGACTCAGAGGTTAAATGGTTTGCCTAGATCACACAGCTAGTATGTGTCTAAGGCCAGATTCGACATAACTGCTTCAAGGAGCTCATATTCTAATGGAGAAGATAAAATGCTTCCAATTTATTTCTGATTGGAAATAAGAGTTAATCTCAGAGGAAAGGTACAAGTGTGTGTGTGTGTGTGGGGAGACCTAAAAAGATCTCTAGCAGCAGGTAGAATTTTAGCTGAGTCTTAAAGAACCCCAGGAAGTGAAGGTGAAAAGAGTATTCAAGAGGCACCATCACTGAAAAGCATGGAGTTGGAAGGCAGGATGCTATATGCTAGGAAAACAGGATTGTCAACATTGCTATGTCATAGAATATGGGAAGGCAAGTATAGTATAAAAAGATGGAAAATATATGGATCCAGGTTGTGATGAATTCAATTCTAAAAGTGAACAGAAGATTTTATATTTGATCCTTGAATTAATATGGGGCCCCTGTATTTTATTAGGTATGGGAATGATATGGTGAAGCCTGCACTTTTGTAAGGAGTCTTTGGCAGCTGATTGGAAGATGAACTGGAACAGGGGGAAAATGAAAACCAAAAAAAACCCCAAAACTTGAGACAATAATGCCAAGCACATAGCAATTGCAACAGCCCAGATATGAGATTGTGAGGGATCTGTACCAGGGTAGCAGCTGTGTGAAATTGAGAGAAGGAAATGTATTTAAATTATGTGAAAGTAGAGATGAGTTTTGAAAATAGAATAGATATACAGGATGACTGCAAGTGAGTAGTTGGGGATGCTAATGATGTTGAAAGCCTGGGTGCCCTGCAGAATGATGGTGACCTGGATAGTATTAGAGAATTTTGAAAGATAGGAGGGTTGGGCAAGGGAAGACACTATACAAAATGAGCATAATTGGAGAATGCTGAGTTTAAGAAGTTTATATATTCAGTTCAAGATATTCAACAGGCAGTTGTTGATATGAGAGTAGAAATCAAGCTAGAGGTTGAAGCCATATAAACTAATCTGAGAACCACTTGTATATATATATATATATATATATATATACATATATATATATATATAAACTTGGTTGTATGGCCAATGAGATCACTATTGAGGAAGAAGAGAAGAGGATGTAAGACAAACTTGTGGGGAACATCCAGGGTCTATACATCAATTGAATCAAGAGAATAAAAGAGCTCATATGTGCAAAAAGATTTCTACCAACTCTTTTTGTAGTGGTAAAGAACTGGAAACTACTAGATACTCATCAGCTGAGTAATGGTTCATCACATTATGGCATATGAATGTAATATAAAAGTATTAGATTATAAGAAATTATGAAAGTAAGAGAAACCTGGGGAGACTTGCAAGAACTTATATTGAGTGAAATGAGAAGAAACAGAAGAACAATTTATACAATAAAAACATTAAAAAAAAAAACTTTAAAAGACTGTGGAATAGATCCCTCTTGAAGGTGGGGAGGTAAATTTCGTTTTTCCTCTTATCCTCATTGTCCAAAAAGGAAGCGTCATATACAATAGTCCTAGAGTTCATTGGTTTGAGACATTTTGAGACAAAAGCATGCTTCAGAAGGAAGACAAGGACACTGAAAAGCAATTGCTACAAGGTAGAAGCAGATTCAAAGATCCCAGTAAAAGAAAGGAGACCTGGTTCTGGATTTATCAATGAACTAGCATTGGCAATTAAGAGTCTAGCTGTTAGGAATTCACATGTATACCTCACCATTTTAGTCTTTGTATTTGTGGGAAGAGTTTTCTGTACTATTGTTTTTACTTTGCCATCATAATAAACACCTATGCTAAAAGTTGTTTTTTTTTTTAAGTTTTATGGACTTATCAAAGACATGACTAATCAGGACTCTCAAAGACTGATAATTAAGCATGCTACCTATCTCCTGAAAAAGAGGTGATGAACTCAAGGACCAGACTGAGATAAACATTTTTGGCATGGCCAATGAGAAGATTTATTTTGCTTGCTAATCCATGTTCATTACAATGATTTTGTTTTCTTTTTAAGTGAAATAAAACAAAACAAGAAATATTACATGAACTTAGGCAAGCCACTTAACCTCTTTATGTTCATCTATAAAATGAGGATAGAGATCCTTGCATTATTTCCTTTATAAGGATGTTGGGAAAATGAAATAAAATTGCGTATATGTTACCTAAATTTTGTGCATGGGAACAATAATCAATGACTTGAAAACCTTGAGGGAGGATTTTTCTCCCTAGTTCCTGGGGTCTGCCTCACACCTTGAAGAGGAATAGGTCTGTGGGAAAAGGAAGATACCAGGAAGACATCAAAAGTAGGTACTAGAGGGGCCCAGGTGGGATGAGAAGGGAGATCATCATAGTTAACTGTATAGAACAATTTTTGTGAGGGTTGGGACCACAGGCTATGCCTGACTAAAAGAAAGTGGTGAGTGCAGAGGACTGGATGATAGGAAGCAGAGCTTTTTAACCAGAAAGTATGATAGAGCAAAAGGCGTCTTGGTGTAGAAGAAAAAGTACTAAGTTTCAAGTCATGGGCAAGATCTCGATTTGTATCATACCTACAATATTTACTAGTTCTGTGGCCATCAGAAAGTCACTCATCTTTCCTTAGTCTTAATTTCCTCAACTGAAAAAAGGGATAATAATACTTTGAGCACCTACTTTGCCAAGTTGTTATGAAACTCAAATGTGATCATGTATAAAAGATATTTAATAAAATTTAAAATATCATAGCAATGTTAGCTATTATTATTGTTAGAATGTATTGTTACCTCATCTTTCAGAACCATAATAACAAAACCTTTTAATATTGTCCTATTATCATGCATCTCTCCATAAAACTTTTAAAAATTTATCTGACATGTATATACCATTTTACTGTTTACAGAATTTTATCCTTATTTTTTATTACAAAAGTGAAATAAATTATAAATATAATTATTTCCATTTTATAGGAGTAGAAGTTGAGCAGAAAAAGGCTGTCATAAGAACAATTTCAGTAACATTAGCAGGTATCAGAGCTGGAACCCAAAAACCCAGCTCTGACTCTCAGTTTAATAATTTTCCACTTTAGTATTCAATGAAATTCAACAACAAGACCTGGTTTACGTGGAATTTACTTGATCAGGACTACTTATGGATTGTGGTTTGATATAAATGCAGAACAGCAAAGTTGGGACAAGTTGGAAACAGAGACAGAATTTCATTGAAAATAAAGAGTAGAACCAGGCCAAGAATGGAAAGTATGATTGAATGAGTGAATGGGTGAGTGAGTGATAAAACATTTATTAAGTGCTATTATGAACTTGGATGTCAACCCTCATATAAAAGAAAGACATGAAGAACACAAGGAGTTGTTTTTCTGTACAAAATCATTCGATAACCATTTTCAATCTGTTGGGCTTGTGTTATCTCCTTAGAGCTTACCATAATCGCCTAGAAAGTGTTTACCAAATAGCACACATGTATTTGCTAATATGTTTCTATATTATATGCTAAAGGGAAAAAAGCACAATAAATCATTTTTTCTCCAGAATGATTGGAGATGAGCAATTCTGATAGACAGATATTTTGGTTAATTGAAGATTGTCATAATTCTCATATAAAAATTAGACATTTTCAAAGAATGAAAAACACACATGTACAAAGTAATATAAGCTCCTTGAGGTAAAGTTCACCTTTTTATTTCCAAAATCTAGCAGTGTCTGACACTTCATAGGGGTTAATAAATACTTTATGAACTTAAATGATAGAAAAATTAACATTTGACACTATAACTAGATTAAATATAAGTTAATTTCTTAATGGTTTGGCAAAGCACTTCCATATTTTTTAAATTTCTTCAGGGTATTAATTATAAAAATTTCTTTCACTTTATTCTCATAATTAATATAAAAGGCATAGGAAAACAGGTAAAATTTGTGCTAATCTGACAATATACACTAAACTTTTTCTTTTGATTGAGTCTCTCACATCAGTTTTATTATTCACAGTCATCTTTTTCTCAAAAATGTGGAGTGCAAAAAATTCCAGATACATATTAATTTGTGCCTTCTTACTATTTGTGTTCTGAATCAAAGGTAGTTTTCTGTAGTCATTTAAAAATTAATCTTCCTGTATACCCACCTGACATAGTCATGTGACTCTAAAAGAAAATCAAGATGCTTTTATATTAAGATTATAGCTAATCTTAGGATCTTACTTCAAAGTTTTGTAATTCAGAGGTGGGAAGTGGGGAGAGAGAGAGAGAGAAAGAGAGAGAGAGAGAGAGAGAGAGAATCTAATGGAATTTTCCTTATCTGAATTCCTTTTGTAAAATAAAGGCTACTCTAAAATGCAGAATGTATGTCTTTAAGTTGTGTCTGCACTGCACACATAAAACAGTCTCTTTTTTTTTTTTGCCAGAATCCAAACCAGGAATATGTAAACCTATCCAAGTAGCAAAAATGGACTTGAAAATAAAATTTTCAACAAAACATATTTAGTTCATTTATTTTATGTATTAATAACTTTATTATATTTTGACTGTTCTTTTTAAGCTTAGTAAAAACTCTTTATTAAGGATTCCTTGCATGCAACCTTTCCTCTTTCAGAGTAATTTGAAACGAAACTTAACATTCTATTTTTTAAATGAAGGAATGCCAAGAGTTTTTTTTTCAAATTATGCAAGAAAATTAAATCTACCAAAATTGAAATGTGAATAGGTCTTAAGAAATACATGTTTACTGATATAGGAAACTTGGAAAAGTTTTAGTCCTAAGTGAAGAATTTGAAAAAAAAAAAAGTTGTTAATGACCCTATATGAAGAGTTGTCATGGAAAATGTTTTGTGTCTTGAATTAAAGGATTCGATGCCACAAACTATAATAATAGATTGGACTTGCCTCTTTTTAGTTTCTGGGAAAACAACTTCACAAAGACTAAACTGTTCAGTAGTCCTTTGAGGTAAGAGACTTTCGTTGCACAGAAGACCTGGGTTCAAATTTTCTGCTTACCACTTTGTGGGATCTTAGACAAGTAACTTTTGGAATCTGCTTTAGTTTCCTCCTCTATCAAATAAAAAAGTTGGACAAGATGATCTCTAAGGAATATTCCAACTTTAAATCTAAATTTGTTTTTTAAAAGATATACAATAGCAGATTTTACAAGGGAAGAAAAATAAAACCAGTGATAAAATTTCACAAGTGGTTTGTCTGATACAGGTGAAGCCCACATGGGATCAGAGGTGAAGAAGACCTGGCACAAAGATTTCTGCCACATTTGGGGTTTTTTTTCCCCTTTTCTTGTGCAAAACTATAGTCACCGTAGAATGTAATGGAAAATTCTCTATAGGATTTGTTTTGGCCTACTATAATTATCTTTAAAAAATTTATGCTAATATTTCTATTCACTTATTACTTAGAGAACATGGTTATTTTTCTGTTTCTTTTCCCCCCAGATTAAGTGTTATTTTCAGCGAGAGATTGTTTTCAGTTCTTTGACAGTATTCTGGAAACCACCTACTCGTTCTTGTTTGATGTGGTCAGCGTGCTGTGGTAAACTAAAGACCATTATTACAGTTTGTTTAGTGTTTACATTTTGTTTAGCAGAGGTTTTATATTAGTGGCCACACTGTTGAGATGTGTCTGAGATAATTATGGCAGGAAAATGGCCCAGGGAAGATTGAGTGATGCAAGCCTATTTGGAATTCTCAACCTTTGCTTTGCCTTATGTTGAATGAATTAAAAAGTCTGACTTTTCTCTTTATCACATTCATGTCTTTCTCCAGACTGTTGCTGAGGGCAGAAAAGTTCTCCCAAGGTACAAATAAACATACCCATTTGAGCACTAGAGAATACATCTTATTCTTCCAACACTTCCAGAAAATGTATTTCATGATGATTTAGTGAAGTGATTTTCAGATTCCATTTGGTTGAAATCTTTGTAAAATCTTGATTTTTTCCCCCTTCTTCAATCCTACCTCCATTTTCTTTGCTTTTTGCTTTGATGACAGAGGAGGGGAAAAGAAAGGAAGAACCAGTTAGATTCTGGGATCCTTATTTAGGTCTCCTATCGTGTCTGTTTAGCTGGTTGCATGGGTAGCTCAGCAGAACCCAGTAGGCCATTAGGAAAACAAGCTAATGCTTATCTGGAAGTCATTAACTGGGCTCACTCATTCCCTTTCCTTTCTTGCCTGGAAGTTGGTCCTTTTCCCATCCTGAAAAAATATTTTGATAGTGAATTAAGTGCTGGTGAAAGGTGAAGATTTGGCAGGCAGCCGGTATGGGGGTGGGGAAGCTGAAATGGGAATTGCCTGTTTATTCACAGAATGGGTGTATCAGAGATATCAGCAATTTGCATTCCCATGCAGTGGCTCAGTACCTTCCCCAGTGTTGACATGGCAAGAGCAAGTCTCCGGACATCCAAGCAGCCTCTCTGGTGAGATTTCCATTGCGATAAACCAACAGATGGCAACAACTTAAGGGCCTTAACAATCAGATTGAAACTTGAACTAGTAACCTCCCATTAAGATGGGTTATTAGCCTTTACAAATTCACTGGATGGTCCAAGCCTATTCAGTGAACCAACTAAGAAGGTCCATCTTATTGCCGCTGGCAGGGAAAGACCCTGCTCCAAAGTCACTGATGCCTTCTCAGGGAAAGGTGAGGACAGATTTCTTCCCCCTTGGTCAGGAGAGCCTTTGTGCCTGTGTAAACTACTAAATAAGAAGGGTTTATGGCATCCTTGTTAGCTTTTTTTGTTCTACATAATGAGCGGGAGTAAGATAATATATTTGTTTCCATGACAGCCATATCATCCCCTTAACCTTGGTTCTCATATATAAGGAACTGTAAGGGGGAGAAATGTGAGGGGTTTTTATAAAAGGTTGGACTGGATTATTTAGGAATAGGGAACAGAACCAAATCTAAAAGACCTCCCAATTCTTTTAGTCCATCCATCAGTCTTTGAAGATGGTCACATTCTTGTTTTTGTTGATGCACGCAGCTGAGATGAAGCAGAATCCAACCTACATCTCAACTAGAAGTTAAAATTCCAAAGCCAAATTCCACCCATAATTGTCTTTAGGGGACTGCTGGGTAGCTCAATGGATTGACAGTCAGGACCAAAGGCAGGAGGCCCTGGGTTCAAATTTGACCCCAACTACTTCCTAGCTGTGTGACCCCCGGCAAGTCACTTAACTCCCATTGCTTAGCCCTTGCCACTCTTCTGTTTTGGAACCAATATGCAGTACTGATTCTTAGATGATTAGGGTTTAACAAAAATTGTTCTAAAGCAAAACTAACATTTTGGCATGGAGTGTTCAAGATAACATTAAGAAACAGATTAAAACTTGAACTATTGATGTATGTATTTATATTTAGCATGATAGATTTAGAGACTAGTGCATATTTTAGGGATCATGAAGTCTCTGACCTTTTCATGCTGTAGACAAAAAAACTGAGAAATGGGACAGTGATGAGACTTGTCTAAAGTCACAGAAGCAATAAGTACCAGGGTCAGAGTTTGAACTTGACTCCAAATCTAGCATATTTTTCAGCATACTCTGCTACCTGCAATAAGAATTAAGTCTTATTGCAGGTAGCATTTTATAATTTAAGAATTAAAAGCATATTGAGTCTAATTCCTCATTGATTTATTATTTTATTTTTATTGTATTTATTATTTTAAACCCATATTTTCCATCCTAGAATCAATACTGTGTATTGGTGCCAAGGCAGAAGAGTGATAAGGGCTAGACAATGGGGGTTAAGTGACTTTCCCAAGGTCACACAGTTAAGAAGGGTCTGAAACAAGATTTGAGCCCAGGACCTCCCATCTCTACTTCTGGCTTTCAATCCACTGAGCCACCCAGCTACCCCCAATCCATTGTCTTCAAGTGGTACATCTATACTTCCTTAGTAAAGAGGAGAATGGAGTCTTTTCATACCCTTTCTGAGGTCTTATTCAGACACCTACCAGAATTGCAAAGGAAGTTTTGCTCTTTCAGAGGCAGCAATGAATACTTCTCTGCCCATCTTCAATAGAAGAAAAGAAACATGAGATGGAGAATCTTTTAAGCCAAGTCACTCTATTTCCTCAGAAGGCCCTGAGTTTTAAGCAGGTCAATCTTTAACTTTCCCTTTTGGAAGGACGTAAGAATTTGGAGATAATTTATGAGTTTAGGGAAGCCCAAAGCTGTAGGGCTGGAAAGGACCTCAAAAGCCAGCTGGTGCAATGCTTGAAGAAACTGAGGTCCAGAAAGGTCACATGAGTGGTCGGCATCAGAGCAAGAATCATTTCCATTGATAAAAGAAATAAGATGTTATTGCTTATCTTTTATTAAGAGTATTGCAAAATCTGTTAAAACAAAGCTATGAAAGCTTAAAAGTTAACTAAGACTTTTGGTACTCCTACTACATCATAACTGCACTTTCACATGGATTTCTTGATAGATCTTCTAGCCAGTGCCAATAGAGGGTCTGTGCTTATGGAGCTGTTGTAGCAACTTATGGACAAATTCAAAGTCTGAGAGTAGCTGGACCTGAGGGAATCTGGCTCAATCTATTACTCAGATGGTTTAATAGATCACATTAGCTCACCTGATATTTGTTTCTTACATACATTACCATAATCACTTAGTTAAGATGAGCAAGACCATTATCGAGGATCAGAGAGATATAAATCATGAAATTATCAATGCTGAGAAGATGGAATTGAGCCAGAGCCAAACAATGTCAGAGAAGAAAATTGTGAGCCCAGGACAAAGATGATTACTTGTTATGGAAAGGCTCATAAGTCTGGGACAATAGATATGAGGGGAAAGAGTGCATCATGAGCTCAACAACTCAAGATGGAAGGATTCCTCATTCAGTTTCCCTGATGAACTAGATACATAAGCGCACCCTGGGGAGGGAGATGAAGTAATGTTGAAAGCCTCTAGAAATCCCTTGAAATGTCCTCATTTTGAGAAACAGAAATAGAAACCTTGGTTTCATTATCACCAGCAAAGTGAACCAATCATAGCTGAGGGAATATATAGGTTCAGGTTGAAGTGGAGCCCTAAGTGAAGATGGAAATACAAAGCATTATTTCTTTTTTTGTAACATAAAAACTGTGTCCTCCACAGTAAATGCTATGTGAGAAACCATGGGCTCGCACCATCAAGACCAAGTCCACAAATGCCCACAAGTGGTAATGATTTTTGTTTCTTTAGTCCTTTTTCAGTCATGATCCCTTTTGGGGTCTTCTTGGCAAAGATCCTCGAGGCATTTGCCTATTCCTTCTTTAATTCATCTTACAGGAGAGAAAACTAAGAAAAATAGGGTTAAGTGACTTGCCCAGGGTCATACAGCTCATAAATTTCTGAGGTTGGATTTAAACTCAAGGCTTCCTGACTCCAAAGACCAATACTTCACAGCACCATCTAACTGTCAAAGTGGTAACTCCCACAAATGGTAGGAAAATATGGATTAATGCACTATGTAAATGAGGCCATACTTTTTGGTTCAGCCTATATGTGGGCTGGGTCTATCCTACGTCCCCAGACTAATTCATACTTTCATCCTACTATGTAATAAATATCCTGTTTACCATATGGAGGAGCAGAGACGAAAAATGAATCAACAGAATTTACTATAGTAACAGGGAAACCAACTGGAAAATGTATTTCTACTTCTAGACAGGTAGAACACCATATAAAGTCTAGCATCTGAAAATCCCAAGTTCAAATCTGAACTCAGTCACTTAGTTGGTATTTGAACCTAGGCAAGTCACTAAACTTTCATATGCCCCTGTTTTCTCAACTATAAAATGGAGATAATTTTAGTATCTACCTCTCAGAGTTGTTGAATGGATCAAATGAGATAATGCTTATGAAGCACTTAGCATAGAGCCTGGTACAAAGTAGGTGCTTAAAAAATATTCCTTCTTTCCTTTTGGATTAAAAAAAGAGCAAGTCCTATAAATAAAGGACAGCAAAAAAATGGTGATTTCATTTAAAAATGTTAGTATCTACAATAGCTTGAGCTGAATCCTAGCTACTGTACTAATTATTTAATTTTTCATTTATTTGCAACTGTATTTATGTATATGTCAGTACAATATCATTTACATGTATATGTATTTGAATATGTGTCCTCTGTATGTTTCCTTTCAGTAAGACCATATTTCATAATGGGCTTAGGACCACAGACCACAGACAATATTACTACCAAAAAAAAAGCAATTGAGAAAACACCGGAAAGCATCTATCCATGTAATTATTTTCAAATCACTACAAAGATCTTTTGAAATAATCTCTACATATATTGAAAACATCCTTGGTAAGGGAAGGAAATGGGCTATCTTTAGCATATGGCATAATTTAGGGGTATCCAAAAGTCTTAGTGCACTTTAAGCTTCAGTAGCATAAAACACACTTACTAAACACTTTTGGGATGTTTTATATAAGCCATTCTTATATACAGGTTATAGATCAAATATAGTATCTCCCAGAAAGGACATTTTATACATACACATTTTATGCATATACATTATATGTTATATATGTGTTATATATGTATTGGTACACATTACATATTTCATATTTTATATTATATAACTGGGTATATAATGTATATATGTGTGTATATATGTATATGTATATATATATATCATTCCCAAAGCAGTTATGTATATATAGTTAGACCACTGACTTGTTGGAGCAAAGATAAACATCAAATTAAAAAATATAATAATAATGGGTAGAAAATGTGGCTGTCAGTTAAAACAACTCCAAATTGATCGATCTAAACAACTTGAAAAATAAAATTGGAAATCAATAAAGGAACAGAGCCTAAGAAATACTTTGACAGCATATATTTACTCTCTTTGTCAAACAGAGACAAATGGCGATCAAGAGTAATGTTAGTTTAGATCTTTTTTTTAATCTTACCAAGGAGAATGTTAGAATATTATGATAATAACATAAGATAGTAAGAATAAATAGAAGGAAAAACCAACTTACAGAAAGCTTGGGGAATGGCGCAATTATCTAGATCATCTTGAGAACATTTAACTTGAGTGCTGAAACTAGCAGTACAACAAACAGCTGAAAAATGTTCAAGATCTGTCCAGATTAGTATAACAAACTATCTTTTCAGCAATGACAGTGTAGCTGCTAAATATGGACTCTAATATTATAATCCCCAATATACTGCATGAGGTAGTGGAAATGATACTAAAGAAAACAAATATAGGAAAATCTGCTAGACTAAACCAAGAAAAAGTCCACATTGGAGACAACACAATTTTGAGGACAGTGAAAGATTGTCTCAAGAAATCTGTGGAAAAAGAGAACATTTAAGTCTTATTAGCAAAAATAATAACAACAACACAGACAACATTGTTATAGAAAAAGGCAACTGGGAAAATATCAGAAAGTATCTATTCGTATAACTATTTTCAAATGACTACAAAGATCTTTATGAAAAAAATCTCTCCATGTATTGAAAGCATCCTTGATAAGGAAGAAAGTAGTCAGTTCAGTTTACGCTATTCTGTAGCAAAGTGCATTTTTAGAATCATGCAGCGACAGAAAGTCTTAGAGTTTACATTGCTTTTACTATCATTTTTTTAAGAGAAAAAAACAAACTTCTTAAGCTGTCACAAAATTCTACCGTGCAGCTCTGCTCTCATAAGGAGTCTCTCCTGTGTAAGTTAAAGTCAAACAGATCCCTTGAATGGTGCTAAAAACAAAGATAATTGTCATCAGCATTGCCTGATTACTAATGTTAAAAAAGGAATAAAACAAGAAGGGATTTGCTCATCAAAAAGTGATTCCCCAATTATGGAGAATGTCCATGGAGCCCCAGTTTGAGGTTTTTATCCAGCTGACTGCCTGGAGCACTGAAAAATCATATAAATGAGATCCATAATCATTCCCAAGATTTTGGTTTAACTTTCCACACAGGAAAACAACACCACTGAGGAAAAAAATAATTTTTATTTTTCAGACTGTGGCATATTGTTGGATGGATATCCCATGCAACTAATCCACCAGTGTACAGATCTTAGACAAACAGAATGGATGAAGTATCACAGGTCCTGGGTTAAATAGGAAGAAAGCAAACTCGATTGCCTCTAGAAAACAGTATGCTACTTTTCATGATTCCACCATTTCCCTGAACCAAAGGCCCCTATTTTTTAAATATCAGTAAACTTCTACTATTGCTATATTGTTGAGAATGACAGTTTTTAAATATTTAAGCTGTCAATGGAGTGTTGCAGTTGGAAATCCAACACTGTGGAAACTAGGTTGTAATATACAAATGAAGAATTGTATAGAAGAAGCATGAAAGGGATGAATAAAGACAATATGACTACAGAAGAGTGAAAGTTTATCAATGAATAACTTTGACCTATTTGTATCTTCACAATTTCAAGACATTTAAAGGGAAGATACAATTTAGTTTGATCCTCTGTGAAGGACTTATAGAAGGATGTAGAAAAGAGTTGCACAGGTTGAATTAATGGGGTTGAGGGGGCTTCTATCTTCTCCACTGTTGGAGAGAATATTAGGAAATCACAACTATATCTAAGTATGGACAACTTGGAATATAGCCAAAGGACAGAGACTGACATGGTAAAGGGTCTGGAAAATTTTAGAGAAATCTGAAATTAGTTAAAAGGACTGTATATGTTTAGCTGGGGCTAAGAAAAAAAATTAAAAATATATGATAGTTGTATTTAAATATTTTATGATATGTTATATGGAAGAGAATAGATATTCTTTGCCATTTGAGCGGTTGGTCTTAAGACAAATAAATAGAAGCTGAAGGGAGTTAGATTATGATTCAATATTAAGTACTTTTTTAACAAAAAAAGGACTATTTCAAAAAGTAATGAGTGACATTTGTTGGACTAGCTGGTGTCTAATATGTATGCTAACTCTAAGATTCAGCGAGTCCATGAACTGGGACACCAGTGTAGGAAAGTAAGAACTCAACCACAGGCAACTGAGTTGGGATTGAGTAGTCAAGGGAGTGACTGGGTTTAGAATAGAAGTAGTAGCTTGCTGGAGCATGAAGATGGATAGTTAAAAAGAAATGTGTTGGGAGTAGCTAGGCGGCTCAGTGGATTGATAGTTAAACCCACAGATGTGAGGTCCTAGGTTCAAATCTTACTAGCTATGTGACCCCTTGCAAGTCACTTGGCTCCCATTGCCTAACCATTTCCACTCTTCTGCCTTGGAATCAATACTTAGTATTAGAAAGAAAGTAAGGGTTTAAAAAAAAAAGAGATAGAAATATGTTGGGAGAAGGTAAGCATAAGCACAGAAAGAGTCAAATGATGTGATATATTTGAAAAACTCTCTTTAAAAGTGAATGCTTAATACTTGAAGAAGTTATTGAAGAAAATGGTGGAATCTTTCTTTGGAGTTCTTTAAATATAAAGTTGGAACAGCTTTTTGGGTAGAATACTAGCTATAAGCACGTACATAGAAAGAGGGAAATGGATCACATGACCTATTTTATATTTAAGAAGAATCAAACATTTCCACAAGAAAAAAATTATTGTTTAGGACTGAAATTATGTACCAAAAAATTAACATTCCAATTTCTAAATTACTGTTTGGGAGTAAGAACATTTGAGATCATTTAAATGCATTAGGTGTAATACCTTGCTTTTCTCTTTAATGTCATACCTTGCCTAAAGTGAATACTAATTTATTCAAAGTTATTTTTCCTTGAATAATAAAAAATACAAGCAAAATAAAAATCATCTCTGACATTGTTCTGTGTTTGACCATCACAAGTTTCCACTTAGCTAGGGAGTCACATTTGTCTTTAATTCAATTTCCATGCAAATCCACATGGGTGTGAATTCAAGCAAACATTTTCCCCAAATTGGCAAAAGCTTTGTGAAACCCCAAACACTTGAAAAAGAGTGTAGGGGGTTTACAAAACTGAAAACCGATCCCCAAAGAATATAACACAGTGGTTTCTACTACACGTGTCTCAAAAGTCAAACTCTCTTTAGAGCTGGTATTTGAGGGTATATTAGTAGTTTAGCAGTGACATCTAGTGGCCTATCTTTTCTTCACTTTGGTGGGGAAAGGATTTTTGACAATGTAGTCTTGCCATTATAGTCTCACAAATCTAAAGCCAGAAGGAACCATTTGGACCATCTAGTCTAAACCCCTTTGTATATAAAATGTGCTCTTTCCTCTTATTGGCTAAAATGCTCTATTTCTACTCACCTTTCCAAATATTTTCTTCACAGATTTTTTTTTTTGGTACAGAAATGAAACTTGGAAGTTATTTATCCTCCTATCATCACTCCTTTCATTTTCCAAGTAAGGACACAGTCTCAGAGAAATTAAGTGACTTAAATAAAATGATCCAGCATCTGCGTCCTAAGGATCTAGTCCTCAAATTAGTGACAGAGCTAGGAAAATGTCACAGGCTGTTTGTTTTTTGTTTTTTTTTTTCCATTTCATTTCTTTGTTACCTTCCTTCATCAACTCAAAGGCTGAAAAGTCCTTCTATTGTTGGTGAGTTACTGAAGTCTATCAATCTTAATTTGGTAGAATATATGTGTGTGTGTTCCTTAAGCAATAAATTTCTAATCCTAATCTATATCATTTATTCTGATTCTACAAAAATTTCCCAGAAGCTTCAACTTAGCTGCAAGTCCACAGAAAATCTATCCCAATGTCTGACAAGCTATCCTCAAGCACAGTGTACTCCAAGTTAGAGACTGACTATGTGTGTTTGACAAGAGCTAAATTTATAGAGTGCATGGATGATTTGGTATAATCTAGAGCAGTGGTTCTCAATTTTTTTAAATGCCAGGACTCATTTACATTCCCAATAATTATTGAGGACCCTCCCAAGAGCTTTTGTTTATTTAAATTATATTTATTGATATTTATTGTACTAGAAATTAAAATAACTTGATACTCATGAAAATATTTTTACTTCATAGACATATGAAAAATGCTCTAAATTATTACTGATTAGAGAAATGCAGGTCAAATTAATTCTGATACATATAACACCTATCAAATTGACTAAAATAATAAAAAGGGAAAATGACAAATGTTGGAGGGAATGTGAAAAAATGGGGACATACACACTTTTGTAGAATTGTGAACTGATTCAGCAATTTTGTAGAACATTTTGGAATTGTATCCAAAGAATTATCAAACTGCATATGCCCTTAGACCAGTCTCTTTCCCAAGGATATCAGGAGAAAAGGAAAAGAACCTATATATTCCATAATATTTATAGCAGTTCACTTTGTGGCAGCCAAGAAATGGAAATGAAGGAGATGGTCATCCAATAGAAAATCATTGAACAAGTTTTGGCATATGAGTGTGATGAAACACTACTTCACAAAAAGAAATGATAAGTAGGTTTATTTTTTTAAAAAGCTTGGAAACACCAACCTAAAATTATGAACAATAGAACCAGGGGAAAATTATTTATAGTTACAGAATTAATATTTGAAGAATAACTCATGAAAGTACAACTCCAGAGAAGGAATTAATAAACAGAAACATGAAAGTCAAAATTTATGTATACATATTGTTTTGTTGGATTGTTGGATTGTTCTGTGGTGCAGAAAAGGTACGAATTTTGATGTAGCCAAACAACAAATAAATTAATAAAAATAAAATTAACAAATCCTTCTAGACAGCAAGAATAAGGCCTAAAATACTTACCCTCCTCTGAATTCAGTTCTTTACATTTCTATTTTCATCTCTATTAGGTATAAAACACCCATGATTCCTGTTAATAGTAATAGGGGATCAGGGAATACTAAAAGAAGACAGAGCCGTCAGGGTTTTTGTGATCCTTTGAAATGTTCTTCTGAGTGAATTACTGAATATCCAGAAAGCAGGCAGTAGGTGAGATCTTAAATAGGGGAAAAAATGACTTGATAATTGAGAAATGGCAAATTGAGAATGAGGCCTAATTACAGCAAAAAAAAAAATGAATATAGCAGTTCCATTTCTATTTGGCATGTGTTAAAAATGTTTTAAAAAAACATTTAAAAAATTTATAGCACAAATGAAAAATAGAAATTGGCATAGATCATTTTATTTTGCTGTGCCACTACTGTATTTTTTTTTACAAATTGAAGTTTTTTTGCAACCCTGAATCAAGCAAGTCTTTATATTGTGTTATTAGGATTAATTAAGCCATAGGGCTAATGAGGACCATTTGGAGTTAGGATCTTAGCAGCTAAGAACATGGTAAAGAATAGTGTGTAAGATTTCTTTAAGGCCAGACAGAATCTTGGTAGAGTTGTCGGTTGGAATTCTGGGTAGCTGGAGTCAGTTGCAGTTTTCCAACTGCCAACAGACTCCTGAAGGGTTTTTCCCTAGGAGTTTCTGTTCCCTGGAACACTGAAAAAACCCAGTGGCAGGTGAAGGAAGAGAACAGGTTAGAGTTTCTAAAATAAGCTTATAGGGGAAACCAACAAAAAAGAGAAAAAGAGGAACTGTTTTTTCCTCTGTGTGGCTGCTGAGAGAGCTTTGAGGCCTACCAAAGTCCCTGGAGCCTGACTAGGTTGGGAAAGTACTGAAAGTTGTAGAAGTGATTTGAAGAAATACAAGGAGGCAGTAAAGTTAAATATAGATAAATAGATAGATAGATAGATAGATAGATATAGATACTATTTAATATAGGATATTTGTATAGACCCGGGAAATTAGTATAGATTAAAGAGTGATGAGAAGACTTGGGATATGTAAAATTTTAAATTATATATCAATAATTAAAATATTATATTTAGGAGGTTTATTAAATGATCACTAGAAATCAAGGCATAAAGAGGATACGAAATAAAAATCACATTCCCATGGCTGATTAGTCATTTCAGAATCCCCACCTTACCACCATCACCGCTGGCTGCATGCCAAAAGAGGTAGAGAAAGATTGCCCACTGAATATTTATTCCCTCTCTACAGGAAGTACATAATGACAGGAAGTCAGTGGGCTCCTGGGAAATGTAGTTCTTTTTTTAGGGTAACAGATTTTCAGTTATATAGGTAACCCAAGCAAAAAGTAAGTTCTCACAAACTAAAGAGAAGTGGATAAAAGTTAACATCCCTTTTTAGATTAGGGAATTAATCCTAATCCTCTCACCTTTGTTTGCCTTTCCTTACCCTTCCTCAAACCTTTTCCAATATTTATTAGACAGAGGTTTGTTTGTTTTTTATATCTGTCTCTAGGAGTTTTCCTTGTGTAAGCCCAAAATAGTTACACAGAGCTTCAGAAGCCTCAAGCTATTAGGCACCTGCCTGAGTGACTACAAAAAGTAAAAGATACTGTATCAAGTTTTCCCCCTTAACATTCCTATATTAAAGATCCTGGCTGTTGCTAATTGCAACATTCTTATTTGCGACATTCTCAATTATTTCTTATTTACAACATTCTTTCAATCACATTTTTGGTAATATTTCCAACTTTTCAATTATTATTATATGTGTTGTGATGATCTATGATCAGTGATCTTTAATGGTACTATTGCAATCATTTTGGGGCACCATGAACCACACTTAATCAATAAATGTTTTATGTGCTCTGATTGTTCCATGGATTGGCCCACTCTCTCATCTTCTCCTTAGGCATCCCTATTCCCTGAGACACAACAATATTGAAATTAGGTAAATTAATAAATCTACAGTGGCTTCTAACTGTTCAAGTGAAAGGAAGAGTCCATAGATGTGGCAAACTTCATTGTTGTCTTATTTTAAGAAATTGCCATGTTAAAAATATAGAAATAGGTTTTGATCAATGATACATGTAAAACCCAGTGGAATTGGTCATCTGATACAGGGGAGGGGAGGGGAGGTGGGGGAAAAGAACATGAATCATGTTACCAAGGAAAAATATTTTAATTAATTAATTTTTAAAAAGAAATTGCCACAGTCACCCCCAACCTTTAGCAATCAGCACCAGATCAATTGGTAGCCATTGATATAGAGGCAAAAATGTTATGACTCTCTGAAGGATCAGATGATGGTTAGCAGGTTTGAACATTTAAAAACATATAATACTTACACATACTTAATAGCCAACATTATAATATAAGCATAACTTTTATCTGCACTAGGAAACAACAAAAAATTGGTGCCTTGCTTTATTGTTATATTTGCTTTATTGTGGTGGTCTGGAATCAAACCCACAATATCTCCAATGCATGCTTTTATTGGCTTGCACAGTTAAACTACTGTTCAGAGCACAATTGATAATTATGTACAGACACTATAGGCTGAGGAGAGGTTTTTACCTCCTGTGTCCAGAAGAGTGCATCTGTGTCAAAGAGAAGAAAATAAATCAGTAGTTATTCAATACCTACTGCCATACAGTATTGTTTATACAAAATGGAGTTAAAAGAAAAGCACCTGCCATCTTCATTGTAGTTTCATTATTTAGTGTGTTTTACAGTGCCATGAATTCTGCAAACTGCAGATAAACCCGAATATAATATAATAAAAATGCACATTAAATTTTAAGCCAGTCATGATTTTTGAATCAGGCATAAATGTTCCTACTGACCACTGATATGAATAATTGAGAGATGATTCCATTTAATTATATCCATTTTGGAATAGAGTTGAATTGCATGATACTTTTATTATCTCAAGATTCTTTAATCTCTCTGATGCTCCTTAATTTTCAGAGGATATAGTCCACATTCATTCACCATCTGACCCCAAAGTCTCTTTCTCTTTCTTCCTCTTTCCTTTCTTCTCAGTCACATTGGTTTATTCACAGTTCTCTAAGCACTTCCTTCTTCCTACTTCTCTTGCAATAAAAATAATATTACATATATATGTGTATATGTGTCTCCGTCTGGTGTGACTGAGTTTGATTAGGCATTCACTTTTGCCTTGGATTCCATGTTGGTGACTCCAGGGGCTTGGCTTCAGTGACTTTGCTTGGGTTGAGGAGACCCTGGCTGGAGACACTGCCTCTTCAGCTCTTCTCCTGTCTTGGGTGGGATGCTCTTTTTGGCCTAAAGGCACTCAAATCTGGACTTAGAATATTTAGTTAGGCAATATTTTTTACCTCCTTCCTACATTTCCCTCTTAATATCTCTACCTTGCTGTAATAAATCTACTAAAATGACTAACAGCCTTGTGACTTAAGAGTTAATTTTTATAAATGGCAACAACAACAATTTTTTTTAATTTTTAGATTTGTCATACCCATTTTAATGATTACGGTGCTTATGAGCTTTTGCTTTTGTTATTTCTCCCTCTTAGTCTCTAATTCTATCCTTACCCATCCCATTTCCTCCTTGTCTATCTAAATCCTACATTGATGTCACAGAAAGGGCAATGAATTTTGATTTTCAGTTCTTTTGCTTTCTACTTATGGATCTCTGAATTTTAGTATCTCATGTACTTCAAGAGTTTGTTATAAGGATCAAATGAGAGAATGCCCTGTCCTATGTGAGGGGTAGGCAGGAATTGGTGAGAGAAATCTAGTCTTCACTAATCCTTTATATGAATCTCTAAGTTCCTTTGAGTTCCACTTTCAGACCCTTTAGAGTCTATCCCCTATTTGTGCCTTGTCAAACTTCACGTTATTTTTTAGTCCCAAGTCAGCTTCCAGCTCTGAGACAGAAGATGGAAGAGTACAACCCCATTTAAGGTTGCTGAAGAAAAAGACTCTAGGAAGACATGAGAAGAGTGAGCAGTCTTCATCATATCCTTAGCCCTAGTACACTATGATAGAAACTTTGGGGAGTTTCCCCATAAGTGGGCTTCAGGACATTTTCTCTTCATTGAGTTAAGTTACCTGGCTCCCAGTGGGAGAACTGTATTCTTTATTGCTTGGTATATATTCTCTAATACATGCCTTTTCTGATTTTTGTTTTGCTATAATTTAGAAAAATGAATTTCTTTGTGTTCCTTATGTATGTTCATTATGAAATTGGTATTTCCTGGGAAAGGAGTCAAACCTTGGATGAGGATCTTTGGGTCCTCCTTCCCTCCAATGTGACAAGCAATCACAAATTAGATATACCCTAGAGGAAAAATTTTTAAGGAAGCAGAGAGATATGCCTCTAGTCTGGTACTCTTTTTTTCTCTGAAGAGCAGAATGGTGGCTTCTAATCTCAACTTCCTATTTCTTCTCAAAGTCTCCCTTGGGGTAGGGTATAGGTGGGACAGAAAAAGACTAAAGATCAGCTTCCTTCAAGATATACAAAACAGTCCCCTTATAATACCTGGACCTACCTACACATGTCTTTTCTAAATAATTGGATTCAACTTAATTCCCAAAATTGAACTAATCTCTTTCACTTCTCTAATATCCTAAGGTAATTTGTATCTGCATATGTCATTTAGATATTTATTATGCGCCAGCTTGTGGTGATACTTCTCATACATCTTTTGCATCTTTATTTGGATATTATTTTTTTTATTAATGCATTTTAATTTTATGTCTTCCCAACCAGGCAGTATGCCTATAATAGTGGGATTTGGTAGGAGAATGAACAAAAAGGAAACATATAAAAATCAGGTTTATTTTTTTGGAATGGGAAGAAAGAAAAGGGGTAAGAAGAATTATTACAATTAATCTTAAACCCTATATATAAACCTATCTTAATCTAACTTATCTAAGCTAAAACAATAAATTTCCCCAACATCAACTCTCACAAGTGGAGTCCAATCAAATGGGCCAGGATCTTCAGATGAAAACTGTCCCAAGCAGGTCCAGGGAGAAGTGGGTCTTCAGTTCTAGCTACCAGGAGCCAGTTCAAAAGATTCCTCTTTCTTCAGCTGGTATCACCAAAAGCCAGAAATCTGTTGTCAAACCTCCCAATCCAAGGTCCTTCAGGAGAGAAGTGCCAAGACTGTTGGGACCTTAGAATCTTTACCCAGATCTTGACCCTTAGGCTCCCTTGTGACTCTGTCACATGCTCCTGTCAATCACTCTGACATTTGCATTGCACAGTTCTTTTGCAAACATCTTCCTATTACATGCCTCACATCAATTTATAATTCTTTATATACTCACTAAAATAAAGTGTCTTGCAAATACCTGCAAATACCTTGCAAATTATAAACAATAAATTGTTTATAAACTTAATATTTCTTCTATATTTTCATTAACATTTCATGTATATGGTATTTTTGTTCATTAATTAAAATTCAGTTCTCCTAAAATCTGGGCTACACACTGTGTTGGTCTCTGAGAAGGCTACCAAAGAAGGATACCATGACTATGATCCAGGTCCTGTACTCATCTTCTTTTTAGAATGAAAGTAAATTTATAATTGCATCACAAATTTAAAACAGGTAAGAACCTTAACTTATCTTCTAGTCCAACTTTTTCATGTTAAAGATGGGACCAATAGTGGTGAAATGGATGCATCAGTCTTTTAGTGTGATTTCCATTTCACAGTAGTAGATTATGGATTTGTACCTCATTCCTCATATTCCAAATCCATTGGTCTTTCCAAATCATATAACCTCTTAATGCAAAATCAACTAAAAAGAAACATAATGGTTGTGTGTATATTTGAACTTTGTTGAAGGCAACAGCTATCTTGCTCTAACCTAGAATTAAAGATTGCCTCAGGATGGATCATACAATTCCCCTGCCTCCCTAGCCTCTAGTTATTTCTGCCCGTCTCAGTCTATAGACTTTGCATTATGTGAAACAATTTACTAACCCCTTTACTGAGTTATTTGCTCTTGGGTGCTCCCATATCCCAGTGCTCTGAGGAACCCCAAATTATAATCTTTTCACTTTGATTAAAGACCCTTTATTATTACTACTTTGGTAGTTCTTTTTAATTCAGGATGACAATTTTCGAGAAATCCAGTACCACTGACTCCAAGTCTAACTAAAACAACTCGTTTATTTAGTGCTTGAAGGTTTATAACACATTTTTCTCAAAGTAGCCCTGTAAAATAGGGAGTGCAAAAGTCATTACCCCCATTTTATAGCTAAAGACACTAAATTTCAGAGAAATTAAGTGATTTTCAGGGCAAATAATGTTTCACACAATGCTGGATATAGAGTAGGTGTTAAATAAATATTTATTGACTGACTAAGACAGAATTAGTAAGTGTCAAAGCACTGATATAATCCCAGGCTTGAAATTCAGACAAAATTAACCAAGACATTAGCCAAGTCTGATAATATATGTAACATGCCATTTCCATTATCTTCTACCTTTGCAAGGAAGAGAATGAAGTACCTTTTTTCATTTTTTTCTCCTGAGTGAGTCTTGCTCATTATAATTACAATCAATTCCTTTATTTTTTTTTTACTTTTCCATTTTCATTGATATAGTTATTGTCTGTTATTTTCCTTGTAACTACTTACTTTTCATTGTATCAGTTTATTAATTTTGCTGAACTGCTTCTGCCTCTATCCCTTCTCTTTTTTATTCTAAGCTAAAAGGCATGACTCATTGAGTAGGGGTGAGAGGATAAAATATACTTGGAAATTAAGGCGATTTAAAAATAAAATCCACCATTTTAAGCACTTTGAAAGTTTACAGGAAAGATATATCACTGAGTTAGAAGCATCAGAGAAAGTTATGTAGAGAAGGTAGAATTTTAGTTTGACTTTGAAAGATAAGCATGTATAATAAATTGTTGCCCATAGAGGTAAAAATATTATTCTAATAAAACAAAAATGTAATATCACTGAATATTACTATATTTCAAAAGAATCAGCTTTGATGAATTAGAACACAATAACATATATGACAGCCTAATTCTTCTCATAATAATTTAATCTTTCTCATATGATTTAGATAATGTCAGGATTTTTCATTGTCTCATATGCATCATTATCAACACTGATTACTTTAACATATGGAAGTTCTAGTTACTATAAAATACCAGTTAATGGAATATGAGATGACAGAGGGTTTTTTTTTTTAATTTAAGAATCCTGAATTGACCTTTTTCCTTCAAACTGAGGCACTAACACTCATTTCCAAAAAGCATCTCTGGTAAAGAATAGAAAATAATAGCAACATATATCACACAGTTGCACATCTAACTGAATTTTTAATTAAGTATATCAATATACATACTCACAAATGTGTTATACTTCTGATTCTGAACTGCTTATAAAAATCACTATGTTATAAAAATAAAAATACTAAGTAATGGAAGAGGGGCTGCTTAATAAAGAAAAAGATATTATAAGGGAATTTAACAGCCTATCTGTTATCATCTAAATTCTCCTCTTAAATCAAAATGCCATATCACAAAACAAATTTTCCTAGCAGTCTTGAGAATAAAGTCCTAAAGCTGTAGAATCATAATTTGACCTGAAAAACACCATTCACAATAAAATAATGCAAAGCTGGTCTTACAGGGCTTAAGCTTGTCCTATGAGAGAATGTTTACATTCTGGAACAATTTGGGATTATATTAGAAAGTCATTGAATTGTATATACTCTTTAATCTAGTGATATCAATGCTAGTCAAACACAGTCATAATATAAAACTCAAAAAATAGGAGCCATGTATCAAATATATATCTTTAGCAGTACTTTTTTTTCAAAGAAGAAAAGAAAAAAGCCTAGAAGAAAAATGGTTTCCCAAGTTTTGAGAAATAGTTTAACAAAGTATGGCATATGAACTAAAGGAATGTTATCATATGTAAGGCATCATATATATATATATACATATATATATATACATGAAGAATTCAGAGAAATTTGGGAAAACATGAATTGATGCAGTCAAGTAAGTAGGACTGGGAGAAGAATTTATTTTATTATCACATACTGTAAAGGAAAATAATATACTAATATAAAGAGAAACAACAATGAAAGATATCTGAACTCTCTGATCAATGTGGAGATCATTTCTGATTTCTTCAGAAGGCAGATGGTCATCTATACTATAGTGGCAGATTCAAGTAGCTAAAAGAAATATACATTTTAAGATAGGGCCGTTGTATCAACTTGTTTTGCTTGTCTATACTTTTTCATTAAGCAAAAGACTTCTATTGAGATAGAAGAGTCAGGAAGTCTTAGCAAAGATTTAGAAAAGAAAGGAAAGGAAAAGAAGAGAAGAGAAAAGACAGGATGAGAAATGGAGAGGAAAGGAAAGAGAAGAGGAGCAGGAAAGGAAAGAGAAGAGGAGCAGAGAGGGAAGGAAAGGGGAAAGGAATGTAAATTAGCATTGAGATATTTATTTTAAAGTTTCTTGCAATGTGAACCTGCACAATGAAAACTCATCCTGATTTCAATGAAAAGAATCTTGGTAGTATTGCATTATTCATATGCATTGTAAAATTTGATCCAATTGCTTATGTCTAGGTAATAAAATCAGTCATGATCTTTCTTTTTTTTCTTTTTTCTTTCTTTTTATTTTTGATAAGAATTTTAAAGAATATAAGCTTTATGAAGAGCCATAAATCTGGTATCTGAATACAAAACCAGATAAATAAACTCATATAAATCTTAGAACAAACCCAGGCTCATTACTATATTATAAACCAAATAAATATTCAGTCATAGAAACACACACAGACATCTACAATAAAGTTGTAAGAAGACTGCATTCTACATCAGTTGAGAGAATACCAGTGAAATCACTGATCCTTGAAGCATTCAAAAGCATTTTAAAGGATGTTCTTATTTTAAAATAGCTCTCACATACTAAATATCTACTCATCAAATATAAAAAATTAAATTTTATTACTTTTAAATAATCATTCAATTCAGTAAACATCTATTAAATGCCTGCCACACTTAAGACAATGTATGAGGAATCAGGGAGACAAAGATAAGAATGAAATAGACCCTGCCCTCAAGGAACTTATATTTTTTCTAGAAAGAATGCTATTTCTTCTATACATCCTTTGAAGTTGTCACCTTTACCCATGAAATATAATTACTTGTCTTTCCATCTTTTATTAGAGTTTACCACTTGCTAAAAATTATACTCAATTAGTATAAGCTTCAGAATTCCAGGGTAACATCTGTTATGAAGACATTGTACAATAGGACTTTAGTGGAGGAATATGTAGCATAAGTAGATATATTTAAATAATGACAAAAAGCTGTACTTATACATATTGAAACATTAAATACATAATAAATATATGTGCATTTTTTAACATGAAAGTTTTTAATCTTACAAGAAGTATAGCAATTTTCCACTTTCAAATTAAGCTAATATTCATTTATTCATTGAGCATTTTTTAAATGCTTCCTCTGAATAAGACATTGTATCCTTCAGGGGATACAGAGAAGAATCAACATACCAACCTTAATGGACTCTATCCTCATCAAGCTTATTATTTAGTAGAGAAGGCACAACTGACTACATATAGTGATAAATGAGATAAAGAACAAAGCACTATTGTAGTTCAGAGAAAGAAGTTATTTTTGCTTTTGTGGAGAGGGGTTCAGGTAAAGTTTAGAGGAGGGGATAGGAATTTGAGTTCTGGGAAGAGAGGAATTCTCCAAAAGGAGAGAAGAACTGAGATGAGAAGACATGAAAGGCATGTAGGAGGTACATCAAGCAAGCTTTTAAAAAAATTAAGTTATGAATTTTTCAAATTAAGCCATTAGATGGCACCTAGATGACTTAGTGGATTGAGAGCCAAGCTTTGTTAAGGTCCGGGATTTCACCCACCACCAAGGGAGACCCAACTTAGATCTCCCTCAGCTTAGAGATGGGAGATCCTGGGTTCAATTCTGAATTCAGATAGTTCTTAGCTGTGTAACCTTGGACAAGTCACTTAACTTTCATTGCCTAGCCCCTACTACTCTTCTGTCTTGGAAACATTATTTAGTATTTATTCCAAGAAGGAAGGTGAGGGTTAAAAAAATTAAGTCATTAACTTTTCTGGTTTCTGAATAAGGGGTTCTATGATGATTTAGGCAGTAATCTAGTAGCGGAACACAGTAGATTAGAAGAGAGGGGCTAAGAGTTAGGGAAACCATTTATGTAACAAAGTGACTGCAGTTGTGCTGATGAAAATCAGGGCATTAAGTAGAATCTTTACAGTTTTGGTTGAAAGAAGGAGAATGGCATTAATGATATTTCAAAAGCAGAAATAAAATAATTTAGTCATTGGACAGATGGGGTAAGAGAGAAGAAAATAATGGAGATGTACAAAGATGACTCCAAAATTAGGAGAATGGATGATTGGGAGGGTGCTGTTGACAAATATGGGGACGTCAGATGGTCAGTGAGTTGTTAAGACAAGATGACCATGACATGTTGAGTTTAAAATACTGGTGGTAATTCTAAGTAGAAATAAGAAAGATACAGTTAAATAATTTTGTTTGAAACTCAAGAGATGAACAGATTGGACAGTCAACATAGAATTATAGTTTTACTAATCAATTTGACTAATTTTGCTAATTAAGTAATATATATATATATATATGTATATTATAAATTAAATAGGCTTTTGCAAACTAATGAAACACGGTGAATCATTTTGACAATGCTCTCATTAGCATCCTAGATTTCATTACCTCTATGTTTCTACTATATCCATCTTATAAAAGGGAATTGAGGCTTGTGGTAGAACTATCCCAAGCAGGATCAGAATTGGGATATCAGGTCAGATACCTAAGGGGTGTATAAGATTGGAACTGAGTATGCTATATTTTCTTAAAATTCCATCACTGCATTCAGAGATTTTATTTTTATAATTCTAATAATTTTCCTTCCCTTCATAATGACTTATGATATGTTCTTGGTTTAATTTTACTTGCCAAATGGTAATACATTTCAATAAAATCCTGGCTTCTCTAATCCTTTGCAAATGAGAACAGGAAAGCTTGAGAGAATTAAGGCTTATGAAGAGAAAAAAATAGGCTTAAACAGATGGACTAGTTCTATTCCAAAATACTATTTCAGTTCTTATAAAAATTTTTTTTCTAGTTGTGATAAAAAAAAGTTTGAAAAAGCTTGTGGGGGAAGAAAAGGGAAGGCAGTGAAAAGTAATATAATTTTAACCTGACTTGATTGAGCATTTTTAAACATAATAAATGCCATTGATTCCAGAAGTATGATTTGCTTTTTTTTTTTCCTTTTAAGCATTTAATGTTTCTTTCACAATACTTGCTACTTAAGAATGTATTGTGGATGCTATGACTGCTAAAGCATTTTTAAAAACCTCAAAGAAAGAGTAAATGCTGTGCTAATAGTTTTTGTGAAAGAATTTAGATGTTAGAACAAGCAGAGAAGAACTCAATTACACATGGTATGGTGCTAACATTTTTCTAATTTACACTTTAATGCTATACCAATCAGATTACCAAGGAAATACTTTATAGAATTTCTAGAATGGACAAAATAATAACAAAATTCATTTTAAAAAATGAAAGATCTAGGATATCAAGGGAAATGATTAAAAGAAATAGGGAAGAAGGGGGAATAGCATTTCCAATTCTCAAACTTTATTATAAAGAATTAATCATCAAAACCATCTGGTACTGATTAAAAATAGAGTGTTAAATTAATGGAAAAGATTAGATAACAGAGAATCAGAAACAATGGAACTCAATAACTCAGTGTTTCACAGAGTAAAAACCATAAATTATGTGGTGATACTTTTAAGAGGAACTATATAGGTCTGATCTCTGATCTCTAGGAACATACAACTCAACTGAAGATGGACATAATTAAGCAGAGGTCATATGCATAGTTTAAAGATTAAAACAACATTGAGAAGTCATAGATTTTTCCTTGTGAAAATCTGTTGCTTAATCCAATAGCAATACTGTGACAGATCTTTCTATAGAGCAGGACAAAAGCTGTGTCATATATATAAAGAAATTTGAGAGATTTTGTTTAATTTTTGACATCGAAGAACAAAAGTCCTCCATCTTTAGCATCTGCCCTTCACTTTTGTGTCCTGCTTTGGTGCTAGATGTGTCATTTGAAATTGAACACAATAGAAGGAACAGACATATAACACTACAAAACTCTGAGGCTGAATGGGGTGGGTAAGACCTTTCTCTTCCCTTGATGTTTTTCCTACATTTGTTACCTTAGTAAAGTCACATGTCTCAGTCTTAGTTTGTTCATCTGTATTATGAAGAAAGTTAAAAAGTTCATTCAAATTCTATGATTTTCTCTTACAAGTAACAATCAGAATAGAAGTAATGAGAGTGGAAATATTCCCTAGGTTTTCCTGAATTAAAAAAAATTCCAATATCTTCTCAAATTTGCTAAAGAATATGGTATTTAAAAATGTTAACTAGATACAGTGCATCCCATTAGACTGAAATTTACTCTCAAAAAGAAGTCTGATGAAACATTAGTGATTCAAATGAAATAATTACAGAAAGTCCTTTGAAAGCTTTATAAACATCAACTATTATTAGTCTATAGTAAGTGATATAGAGATTGGTAATAGTCTACAATTAGTCTATACCATTTGATTAAATTCGATAAATATTCATTAAACATCTACTTTGTGCAAATTACTTTGCTTCATTTTGGAGATCCAAAGATCTGACAGAAATATTCAGTTAACAAATATTTATTAAGCACCTACTAAGTGCCAGACATTTGTACTAAATCCTGGGGAATATAAAGAAAAATAAAAGAAAGCCACTCTTCTCAAGGAGATCTAAACAGCTATGTACCAATGAGTCATATACAGGATAAATTTAGAATAATCAATAAATACTTCTAAAAGCTTACATTTTTGAGAGTCAAAGGAATGTTGGTGGGGAGTAGCTATACATATGAGAGGAAATAAAAGTGCAAGAAAAATTAGTTTAGAGCAATAGCAAAATGGTTTTAGGGAAAGCTTCATGGGGAGGTGGCACTTATACTAAGTCTTGAAGGAAGGCAAGACTTCTATCTAAGAGATATAGGTGAGGAGGAGGAGCAATGAAGGTATAAGGCACATTTAGAGAAAATACATCAAGGTCAGAGATGGAAAACTGAATTTGGGGAACAGTTATAATTTCAGCTTGGCTGAACTAGCAAATTTTAAAGAGGAATAGCATGAAAAAACTTTAAATTTTTTTAGCTCCATTTTATTCCAATAACAGATTTATACATAAGTTTACCAAAGTTACATAATTCATATTGTCTCCCTTCCCCCTCCCAGAACTGACAGGTAATTCGATCTGGATTATACATGTATTATCACTCAAAACATTTCCCCATATTATTCATTTTTGTAAGAGAATCACCTTATAAAACCAAAACCCTAAATCATATAACCAAATAAGCAAGTAATAAATCATGTTCTCATCTGCATTTCTACTCCAACAGTTTTTTCTCTGGAGGCAGATGGCATTCTTTTTCATAAATCCCTCAGAATTGTCCTGAATCATTCCATTGCTATTAGTAACAGAGTTTATCATATTTGATCATCCCATAATATTTCAGTTGCTATTGTAAGAATTGGAATAATATATTTCTACCCAGATCTATATTTTATAAAGTTTATTAGAAAGGGTAGACAATTATTCCTCTAAATAACCTGACCACATGGTGCCTAGCCTGCAAGTCCCTTCCTCCTTCCCTTCACCTACCTGCTCTGTTCTCTACTTCTTCCTCCTTCATTCTCTTCTCCCCTTTCCTTCCCCTCAAGCCCAAAGCCTTGACTTTTATTGATGTACAACAGGTACACAGATGCAAAACCTGGCACAGCTGTGTTATGTCAGGAATGTTTGATGGACAGGTCAAGCTATTCAGGAGGGGATGAACTTCCTTGACACACTATGAATAATGTTCTTCTGGTTCTACTTATTTCACTCTGCATCAGTTAATGTAGGTCTTTCTAGTTCTTTCTGAAATCATCCTGTTCATCATTTCTTATAGCATAATAGTCTTCTATCACTATCATTTAACACAATTTGTTCATCCATTCCCCAAATGAGGGACATCTCTTTAGTTTCCAATGCTTTGCCACCACAAAAAAAATATAGCTATAAATGTTTTTGTACAAAAAAATCTTTCCCATTTTTAAAAATCTTTTTGGGATACAGACCTAGTAGTAGTATTGCTGGATCAAAAGGTATCTTTTAAAGCCCTCTGGGCTTAATTTCAAATTGTCTTCCAGAATGATTGGGTCAATTCACAACTCAACAAGCAATGAGTTAGTGTCCCAATTTTATCACATCCTCTACAACATTTATTTTCCTTTACTGTCATATTGGCCAATCTGCTAGGTGGTAACTCATATTTGTTTAATTTGCATTTCTCCAATCAAGAGGGATTTAGAACATTTTTTCATATGATTATTGATTTATATATTTGAGAAATCAGACATTTATCCAAGAAATTTGTTATAAATGTTTTCCCAATTTGTTGATTCCCTTCTAATCTTGATTATAGTGGTTTTGTTTGTACAAATTTTTTGAAATTTAACATAAAAATATTCATTTTACAGCTCGTAATGTACTCTATCTCTTGTTTTGTATAATTGAAAATCTGTTACCCTAAAAAAAAGAACTACATTTCCCAGGAGCCCACTGACTTCCTGACATTATGTACTTCCTGTAGATAGGGGATATTAGGCGGGGCTGTGGAAAGTCCCACTTCTTTACTTCCTGTCCCGAGCTTGGTGGTGGTTAGGCAGGTGTTTGAACTGGCTGATCAGACATGGGCACATAGTCCATAGTCTTTATTTTGTATCTTTTTTATTCCTTGATTTGTAATGATCATTAATAAACCTCTGTAAAATAAAATATTTTTATTATTAGAGATTAATTTTTTTAATTTTCACAAAATCTAGTTCCCTTAGTTGTTAAGGCAGCCTCTGTTTATAATCCTTATATTTAACCTTTATAATAGAAAATAAGTACCACATGCCCATGAATGATCAGCCAGTTCAAACACTTGTAGTCAATACAATATATCCAAAAAATGCTTCTATTGAAGTTTTAAGGCAGGAACAGGTATACTTTCATAAATGATATTATATAGCACACCAACTAATAGTTATTCTTTTGACTGAAATTTACACAGAATAAAAAAAATCTTACAACTATTTTCTGATTACACAAAAGCCTTTGATTTGGCAGAATATATTAAAAACGGAAAGATTCTACTCTAAAAATATATAACTCATAATATCTGCCACATGTGATTTCTTGAAAGATATAACAATAGAAATAACTTCTTTTGACAACCCCATTCTTATTAATATTAGGAGGCATAAAATAGGGAGACACAGGCTTGTCAAAAATTCCCTATAGACTGTAAAGTCTTTTAGATGCTCTTGCTAATGACAATGTACTAAGTAATCTAGTTCTAAAAGACTATAGTCTCTTTAATGAGATTCTTAACTCAAAAGTATTAAAAAAGAGTTAATTATGCAAAAATTAAAAAAAACTGAATGGATGAAGAATGCATATTTTGCAGATTATTATATCCCATTTGATGGACAAATAAAATTGATGCAGTCTACTTCATGCTCACTATATCCATTGTTTCTTACAATGATCCTAAGTTTTATTTCTTTAAAGAAAGTGAAATTTCATGATTTATAGCCAGATAATGAAGTTACATAGTATCACTGAATCAATACTCATATTAAAAAGTGCACCTTTGTTCTCAACAAACTTGGAGACATGATATTTTATTATTCACTTAAATATTTTGAAAAGGAAAAATCACTGCAAGTGGGCAATGAACTGGACCCAGGAGTAAATAGGTGGAGAGACTATTGAATTACATATGTGAAAGTCTTCAGTATTTGTAATGCTTCCAAGTCTACCTGGAACAAAGGCCCATTTTTTAAAATATGAGTATTCCTCTAATAATGTTATGTGACTATATTATGTGTCTACATATCATGAAATAACTTTTTTTTTTAAAGAAATACAATTGGAGGTCATTTAAGAAGCAATGGAGCAGACATATTGGGAATGGGATGAATTGGGAATGAAGTTAGGCTTTATCATATTACCAATAAAGACTTGAACAAACTGTGTAAAATATATCATCAGAGACAAATGTATGACTGGAAAGAGATGGGCTATTCATATAGGGAGAGTGAGGATTTTTGTTTTATTCATAAGGTTAATTGTTTTAGAGTTTAGAGCACATCAGAGTTCCACTAGTTCTATCCTCTCATTTTACACAGAAGAGGTCCAGAGAGGTTAAGTGCTTTTTCCAGGGTCATACAGGTAGCAAGAACCAGAACCAGAATGTGTACTCAGTCCTTTTAAGTCTAAATTAAGTCTCTTTCCAATGTATTATGATGAATTTAGCATCCAGGTCAATTCAACAAATGTTTACTAAACACCAATGTGTGGCAGGTATTGTGCTGGGCATTGGGAATACAAGACAAAAACAAAATAGTCCTTTCCCTCAATGAACTTACATTCTGCTGGGGAGAAGAGAAAGGAATCACATGTGCACAGGTAGATGAATTCAAAATAAATATGAAGTAATTTTGAGGATAGTGGTAGGGCACCACTGATATTTGGGCTAGTCAGAAGAGACCACTTTAGGAGCCTTGAAGAAGCTAGGATTATAAGAAGCAAAGTGGGGAAGGAAAGTGTTCTAAATTGGAAGGATATTTTTTGCAAAGCTCAGAGGTGGGCAGATAGAATGTCATAGATGGAGAAACAGGCTAATTTGACTCAATGTACTTTGTAACTACTTCTCTGCAAGGTTTCAAGTCCAAAGGTCAAGATGCCCCTCTCAAGATAAATTCATCATTTCTAAATTTACTACCAGGCTGATAATTTAAGCCCTGACTGATATTACCTCCTTCAGCCTACTCTCTCCTCAAATTGGATGGCAGGAGGTAAAGTGTAAAATTCCTTCCTTTATGGAGAGGGCAGAACTGTGCTTTTTGGCTCAACTTTGCATCTGCTGTTTGTCTGGTTTCAAGATCCAGGAACAAGAACCAAGCAGAATAGTCCTTGCCTCCTTTTGTGTTCTCTCTTCCCTTTTAGATTGTAAATGCTTTGAGGGAGGGTACTGTTTTACTTTTTATTATTGTATCCCCAGAACTTAAAACAGTGCCTGACACATAGTTGGTGCTTAAAAATGCTGATTGGATTGAAATATATAATGTGTGAGGGGAAAGAAAGCATGGTCAGTCTGGAAAAATAGTTTGGAGCTTGGCTGGTTTTAGATAAAAAAATCAGTTTGTATTTTATCCTGAAAGCTGTATTAATCCACTAAAGCTTCTTGAGCAGAGGAATGGCACAATCAGACCTATGCTTTATAAATTTCAAATTTCAAAACTGTGTAGAGACCGAACTAGAAAGTTGAGAGTCTGATGACCGAGAGAACAATTAAGAGGTTATTGTTAAAGTCCAGTCAAGACATTATGAGAACATGAATTAGAACCCAGATAATACATGTGGAGAGAAAGGATTGGATGCAAGAAATGTTATGAAGAATGAATTGATTAGATTTATCAACAAAGATATGAGGGTTGAGGGGAAAATGAAGAGTCAAGATAATGGAGACACAAAAGGCAAAAGGAAAGCAATGTCCCTGCCCTCAAAAAACTTACATTCTATTGGGAAGAAGAACAATTTATGCACATATAAGCAAATATAAAATAAATACAAAATAAGTTTGGGAGTTGGGGTGGGGTGCAGCTGAGCTTGTGAACCTGGCTGCATTTCACAGAAGAGAAGAGGAGTCAGGTTAATGGAAAGAATAATTCTGTTTTTGATGTGTTGGTGATAAATGGACTTAAGATACCTACAGGAGGCAATATCTAGCAGTGAGATAGTGATGTAGTACCAGAGGTTAGGAAAGAGATGGAGGAGAGATGTCAATTTGGAATTTATCTACAATAATCATTGAGCCCATGGGAGATGATTAAATCACCAAAGGAGCATAGAGGATCCAAACCTGATCTATGGCATGCATCCACACATAATTGATAACAGTCTTGATTTGTCCCATAGCAAAGGAGGTAAGAAGCTGAGAAGAAACTTGAACCTCCGTTTTAAAACTCAAAATCCAGAGCTCTTTTTGCTAAATCATACTGGCTCTTTACTTTGATCAATCAATATTCCATTCTTTAATGTATTTCCCCAGTTATTTAAAAGCTTTTGCAACTGTTTCCTGATATGTAAAATGAGGGGGGCTGAAGAAGAAATGGTCTGTTAAATCCTTTCCAGCTCCAGATGCAGCGGAAAGGACACTGGATTTATTTTCAGGGGACCAAGATTAATCAAATCCTAAATCTGCCTCTATTTTCCTAACCTTGAACAAGTTGCTTCACTTGTCTGGATTTCACTTTTCTCATCAGTAAAACGAAGGAATTAGATTAATTTATGGGTTTTTAATCTAGGGTCCATAAACTCTTTAAAATATATTTTTCTAACTGAATTTCAATAGAATTATTTCTTGATGAAAACATATAATTTATGAATTTAAAAACTTTGAGAAGGGGTCCATAGATTTCACTAGATTAATAAAAGGGATTAAAAAAAAAAAGGTTAAGAGCACTTGGACTAGATGACCATTGGGTTTGCTTTCAGTCCTAAATCCATCCTATGAACTATGCATTGCAAGACAGATATCAAGCAGTCATGGATGACAAATGGTTATTTGAAAACTTAAAAGGTATAAAATAAAAGGTAATCGAAAAAACTCTCGTCAAAAAGCTGGTGGGAAGAAGGCAATTAATCTTATTCCTAACTGCATTTTAAGTGGTAGTATTTTAAAAAGTTAATATTTAACTCCTATTAAAAAGAAAGGAGAAGCAAGGTAGACTGTCTTTCTTAGAAGACTTTTCTGCTCCAAAAATCCCGCGCGGGGAAGAACAAAGTTAAGAAAAAAATTTATTGGTTCCGCTTATGAATACGTCACGACGTCGGTCTAATTCTTGCATTGCGCTCCTGACGCAGGTCGCGTTCACAATTTATCGTTTCGATTGGTTGGTGTGTTTCCTGGCGTCTACGTGCAAGCTCGGCCAATCGCTGGCCACGGAACTCCGCTCTCTCCTTCAACGCAATATGGCGGCCTTCATCCAGAGAAAGTTGCTGCCCTGCGGCCGGGCCCTATGGCTGCACACCGCGGCCGAAGTCGCCCCTTCCGAGACCTCGGTGGCGCGATACCCACCTGTGGTAGCCTCGCTGACTGCAAAGAGCAAGGCGGCCCGGCAGCGTCGAGTGGATCGGTGGCATCAGCTGGTTCACAATGCAACCTCGGTGCAAGTGAAGCTGCGCGTGCTCACAAAGCTGCAGCGCATGAAGTATGTTGTGTACCCTCAGACCTTCGCTCTCCACGCCGACCGCTGGTATCAGAGCTTCACCAAGACCGTTTATCTGAGCGGCCTGCCCCTTCCCCGGCCCCCTGGCCCCGGCGAGCCCGGCGGCCCGCCTGATCTGGCTCTGCTTCGCTCGGCTGTTTGCGACTGCCTCCTGCAGGAGCACTTCTACCTGAAGCGCAAGAACCGCGCCCCGATTTTGGAGCAGCAGGAGTTCTTGGCATCGCCCTTTCTCCATCAGCTCGTGACCTCCTTGACTGGGCTGCTGAGCCCCTACAACCCGAGTCTTGCCGCCGCCGCCCTCGGTGAGTGTCCGAGACCGGGCCCTCTCCTGGAGGACCCGGAGGCACACCAGCCCGGGTCTACCCTTCTTACTCCCAGGATCTCTTCCTCCTGCCCCCTTTCAGCCCAAATTGGGAAGACCTTTAGAGTTCTTCACCTGAAAATGAAGAAATTGATTTTTAAGTCGTACACACACCGAGGGTAGCCTAAGGAATCACTATCAGTGAAGTTTGACTGCAAATCACCATTTTACCAACAAAAGGTCCACTACCCATAGAACTAAGTGAGGATATTTAATAATATTAATATAATAGCTAACCTTTAGAAATAGTTTTAAAGATGTCCTAAGCGACCCACCAAATCGCTCTAGGGAGAAGATGTTATCATTTTATAGACAGGTATAGAGGGTAACAAGTATTTGTGTGGGGTAGAGATCTGGAAGATTTGAACTTCTGACTCAAACAAAGCCTAGCTGTATCACACCCAGCTGGTGGTTTTGCCATTCAGACACATCTCAGGGTGCAGGTGTTAAGGGCCAAAACCTTAACCCTTAGAAGCAAAATGACCTTGGACAAATAATATTAATTATAAGAATAGCATTCATAAACTGGTCGCAGGTTTGCAAAACACTTTTTAAGTAGATGTTGCAGTGGATAGAGTTCCAGACTCGGAGTCAAGGTCTAAATTAAAATCACTTGTTACCTGTGGGACCCTCGGGATCCCAATGTAAGTATCAACTAATATAATTTTAAAATATTTAGCACAATGTCTATATAGTGCGTTATATCTGTAAGCACTGTATAAATGTTAATTATTACAATTGTCATTTATCCCCATTTTGCGCATGAAGAAACTGAGGCAAACAGATGCCATGACTTTCTCCAGCCAGCTTCACAGAGCTTGGAATTTAATGAAGCTAGATTTAAACTCAGGTTTTCCTGTCAAGTTACTTTACCTGTTGACCTCAGTTTTCTTCAGCCAAATGAATCAATTGGTTTCCATGGAATCTAAAGCCTATCTAACAACCATTTTGTGATTATTTGGTAAAATGGAATCACTGTCCTAGATGAGAGTAGGCAGAAGATTTAGTTCTAAAGGTATTGAAAACAAATCACTTGTAAACCTACATTAAAATAAACTCATTTTAGGCCAGCTAATAACTAGCTAAATTGATCATAGACATTTCAGTTCTGATTGGCATTTGATCAACATGCAAACTCTTGTGGTATAACCCTTACAAAAGTTACATCATAAGCAAATTAGATATCCTCGGCAAGCTTGTAATTCTGTAAGGGGTGGAAAAAAGATGAGATAGAGAAATATGGAGTGTTAGACAATATGAAAAGTGCAGGAAAGATAGAAAACAGTGCTATGGGAGTCACAGGCAAACAGACCTTGAAAGGAAGATTACCTGTAAACCAAGCAGTTATAGAATTTGGAACTCAGAATTTTAAAGGAAAGGAATAATGTAAAAAATTAATACATTTTTAAATTTTATTTTAAAAAGGAGCTCTAACAACCAAGTAATTTGATGGGGTTATGTGCCAAGGAACCAGAAACACATGAAATATAAAAAGCTTTAAAATGCCTGTGTTTTATAAAGGTAAAGCAGAGAGGTCATGGACAGATACATTGGGTTTTTTTTTTTTTAAAGTAATGCTATAATAAGATTGGTCTTTATTCAAAGGAAACCTGCCCCAGCCCAAAGTAGCAAGTATTTTATAAATTTCTGCATATGATTCCTATTAAATATTTAAATTGTTGGTCTCATCTTCATTTCAAAGATAAGAAAACATCGATTTAATTTTTTTCAAAATGAGAATTCACATAAATAGCATTCATTAAATAATTTGGTACAAGATAAGGGAACAGACTTGGAGCTGGATATCTTTTCAATAATGCATCAGACTGGAAATTAATGCTCTTAAAATATTAATAGAAAAATAAACTAAATAGTTATACTAGATCATATTCCTTTTCAACTCAAAAGTACAGTAATTCCTATGCAGCACATCATTATACTGTGGTGGATACAAAACTAATGACAAGCTTTTTTACATTGCTTGCCTCATACCCACTGTTCACAGTGGTCCCCTCTATCCACAAGCACTTTACCATTGTGGACCTTGCAGCTAATGTATCCCTGATGTCTTGATCTCATACATTTCTATCTGCAGCTACTGTTTCCTTTTCTACCCTCTCTTCTATTCCTTCATTTCTGCCTTTTTGTATCTCTAGTTTTTGTTCCTGTCACACAAACCTAGGTAGACCCCATCTGCTTTCTGTGGCCCTCTGCTGGTATTCCCAGGTGTTGCTGGAAAAAAAATCACAGAATTCCAGTTTTCATCCATTATAAATTTAACCTTATAAATACAACCTTACCTGCACCCTCTTTGTGACTCAACAGTCTTAATACATAACCTATTGGTGTTCTTAGAAAACTAAGGCAGGACATCAGTTCTTTAGTTCACCATTTGTGTCTCTTGTCTTTTTCTTTCATTTCTAGTCCCTTTTTCTAACAAACATTCTCTTGATTCTTTAATCTCTTTTTTTTCATTGACAGGTCATTCATATATTTAAAAGCAAACAAACAAATTTGTTTAGTTAAGGAAAGTTACTCTCTTTTCATTTTCAATTTTCTTACAAAGGAACAACTCAGTTCCTTTAGTTGAATATTGAATATCTATAATTTGCACTTTTTTTTTTTTTGGTATGTCCACTCATTCATTATCCCCTTGTGATCTGTTTTCTATTTCTATTACAGTATTGGAATGGTCCTTTCAAAGATCACAACTGACTTCCTGATTGGAAAGTCTAATAACCTTTTTCCAGTCATACTTGGAATTTTCTGCCACTTTTAGCTATTGTCCACCCATTTCTCCTTAAAATTTTCTATTTTCTTGACTTTGGGGACCCTTTTGGTTCTTCTTTTTAATTCAAAGCCACATTCCCTCTTTCTCCTTTTCCCCTCATTGTAGATGTCCACTAAGGCTCATTCTTTAATTCTTCCATCTTTCCTGACAGTCTCACCAGATACTTTCACCCAACAAACATTCCTTCAACATATGTTATTAGGTAGTGTACACACAAATTTAAATTCAAACCATCCCTTTTCTTAAAGAGCTTATATTCTTCATGGGTGTGGGGTTGGTATTCCCATATAAAGTATAATGCCAGGTACTGGTGATGTGGTACAGATGAAATAGGGAAGAAAAGAGGTGAAACAATACTTATTCATTTGGTACATCTGGGAAAGATATGAGTAATAGCATCAACTTGAGCGCTGAAAACAAAATCTTTCTCCAAGGCAGAGAAGATGGTGGAATACATTCCAAGTATTACTGCTAGCATGGTCAAATGCACAAATATACATAATAATCAAAACCTAGTGAGAGTAGATGAGATTTCATGAGAAAAGAAAAGAATTAGTGTAGAAAGCCCAGGTCAGAGCCTTGGAAGAACCCAAATTTGTGAAACCAGAAGAAGTGCTGTTGAAGACAAGGAGGATATAATGAAAAAGCCAGGGGATGAACGATTAAAAAATAAAGAAATGGTCCATTTTTAGAAACAAAAGTGAAGAAAGAGATTGAAGATTCAAGAAAGCAAAAACTTAAGAGAACTAAATCCCAGAGCAAATTGAAGGGTATAGGATCAAGAACATAAGAAAGACAAATTTTACCCTAAGCCTGGTAAAGAGTAACTATAATAATAAAAAAAAATCACATTTATATAGAACCTCCAAGTTACTTTCCATGACAGCCTTATAAGGCAAGTAGATATTCACAGTTTACAGATGAGGAAGTTGGTATTCAAATTTGAGTTGCTTTGCTTTTCACTAAGAATCTTCTTTTATAACCGTTTATTTAAATGAGGATGAAGTAAATCACTAGCCTCAAATCTAATTATTTCAAAACTGAAAAATATTGTTAAAATAATTAATTTTGGAATTAGGATGTTTGGATTGCTTCAAGCATTTAACGTTAAAATCTGTGATCTGTGGTGTAATGTAAAAACCAAAACAATTAAGTTCACTGAATGAAAACATCTTTTTTGTCAGATTTTAAACGTCCAGTTCATTTTTATTGGTGGCGTGGTGAAGAAATAATTCCAAAAGGTCACCGTCGAGGTAGAGTTGATGCATTAAGATATCAGATTGATGATAAACCACATAACCAGATTCGTATAATGAAACAACTTTCAGAGGTAAGAATTTTTCTTTAAATATGATCTTTATTCCTTTAGATTATGTTCTTTATGAGGACTGCATTACTATGGGGGAAGAAAACCTAAAAGTAAATAATTTACCCAGCTATATAATAATTGCAAATTAGGATTATGAATCTATCTGATATTCTGTTCAATTTACAATATTCCATATAGAATTCATTATATTAACATATGTTTACCTTAAATAGCATCTGAATCAAAGTAAAGTTATTGGCTAACTTTCCTTTTAGTAATATAATTATCTTTGATAGAGTTTTATAGTTATAATTTTAAACTGAGAGAAAATCCTTCTATCTGAAGCAATTTATTTCCACACATCTTTAAATTGGGCTTCATATTATATTTGCCTTTCTGAGGAAAAACAAGTAAACTTGCAAACTTGCCTTTGCTCCTATATGTGACTAAAATGAGTTATTTCAAGTTGCTTTTCAAAAACCTTACTTTATACATCTTTTTTTTAGTGATTAACATGTTCGTTTGAATGTTAATTGTAATAAAATTTAAAAAATGAAAAAAATAATATTTGACTTTCTTCCTTAAGTTTGTGCCATTGGATTACTCTGTTCCAATAGAAATTCCTGTACTGAATTGTAAACCAGACAAACTTCCATTATTCAAGCGACAATATGAAAATAACATATTTATAGGTGAGTTTATCTTTTAGAAGTGATGTAACTGTGTGTTTAAAGTTCTGTGTGTGTGTGTGTGTGTGTGTGTGTGTGAGAGAGAGAGAGAGAGAGAAGAAGGAGGGAGGGAGGAGGAAGGGAGAGAGAGAAATTGTTGAAGGCCAAAAGTTTTATTCTAAGTACTATGTCATGAAATCATGCAGACATTCTACAAGAATTGTAGTTCTTACAAAGACATTCCTGAGACATTATTGCAAGTTTGGTTCCAGACCACCCCAATAAAGTGATTATCATAATAAAGCAATTCATATGAATTTTGTGGTTTCCCAGTGCATATAAAAGTCTTGGTGTAATGCATTCCAAGTGTGAGTGCTATCCTATGTATCTATTAAGTGTATAATATTACATCTAAAAACCAGTGTATGTGTCTTAATTCAGAAATACTTTATACCTAAAAATTCCTAATTTTCATCTGAGCTTTCATTGAATTATAATTTATTTTGCTGGTGGAAGGTCTTGCCCCTGTTTTGATGACCAGGGTGATGGTTGCTGAAGATTGAGAATAGCTGTGGCAATTTCTGACATCAGTGAAGTTTGCCACTTTGACTCTTCCTTTCGTGAAGATTTCTCTCGCATGCAGTAGTGTATGATAAAACAATGCTGTTTTACCGACAATTTTGGACTTCTTTCAAGATTAGAATTATTCTTCTAAAATCCAGGTGCTGCTTTATCAGCTAAGTTTATACAGTAATCTTCCATATTGTGTCTCAGGTAATAGGAAGGCTAAGGAAGAGAGATGGAGGAGTGGCTAGTTGGTGGAGCAGTCAAAACATGCAGCATTTATTCATTAAGTTTACCATGTTACATGGGTGTAGTTTGTGACACCCCAAAATAGTTACAAAAGCACTGATCACACAGCATCATAACAGATAGAATAATAATGAAAAATTTGGAAATACTGTGAGAATTACCAATTTGTGGCAAAGTGACATTATGTAAACACATGCTATTGGAAAAATGGCATCAATAGACTTGCTTGACTCCTTATTCCCCAAACCATTGCATTGTGTACACTTGTCCCAGTGCAATGTGCAAACATTGTCCTTTGTTGGATATTTTAAGTGGCTATAAAATAAATTGGCCTTGGGCCCCAGGGATGGAGTGCTGTGCTCCCCCTCCCCTTACCCTAGACAGGGGAGCGAGGAACTCACCCATTGGACTGCTGGGTTGAGGGACTGGTGATGAGAGGTGTGTGTGGAAAGGGGAAAGGGACTGGCCCAAGCTCTGCTCCTCTCTAGCTCTTCTGCCACCAATCCACCCACCTTACTCCCTGTGAGCTCCCAATTGGGCTGGACAGAGGGGCGGGAGATGTAAAAAAATGTCCTCAGACTTGGTGGAGAGGGGAGCAGCTCCATTCAAGTCCCTCTGATTTTCTAGGAATGAACTGGGAGGGGGGTGGGTAAGGGTGGCCCGCATGCCCACAGAGGGCACTCTGTGCCATCTTTGCCACCCATGCCATAGGTTTACCATCACTGACCTAGTCCAACTCTTAGTTTTTACAGATAAAGAAACTGAATTGATTTCTCTTGTCAACTAACCAGAAAACCCAAATTAGAGCCAATAACCAAATCTCTTGATTCTTGGTTGACCATTCTACAGTTCTGCCTTTCAGATCAGTTGCTCTTTACCATTGCAGTATGAGGTCACCATTTCATAAATATTGACATTTATAATCATTCCTACTTTCAGAGCATTTTGATTAAAAAAAGTTCTTTCAGTATATTAGGGTTGTTTAATCTTTAGGATCTCTTTTTAAATTGGTGATAATTCTCCCCTCTTAAATATACTATCTGATAGTTTCTTTACTGATGACTTAGTCTTGTCCTTTTGTTAATAAAATCAGAATGCAGAAGAAAATAATGCTAGGAGAAATTAGAGCCCCTCATATTAATTGACTAACCAGTAGTAAATTTGAAGAATTTTAACATCTTATTCCAGTTCTCTTATTTGGCATTATTTATTGTTTTAAGTTTTTTCATTGTTGTTAACACGTGATTTTGGGCTCATGTTTAGAAACTCATTTTTGAAAAGGGGTGTTTTGTGTACTGAGCACTTCGCTTGTAGAAAAGAAAGGTAGACAATATAAAATTAATTTACAAATGGATGGTAAAGTAATACATAATAGAAGTACTCATCTTATGTTTTGTCTCTTTTTTGCTTTTCAATTCAGGAACAAAATTAGCAGATCCATATTGTTATGGCCACACTCAATTCCATTTATTACCTGACAAACTGAAAAGGGAGAGACTCTTGAAAGATAATCGTGCTGATCAAATAGAAGTTGGTTATCGAGCCAATGCTATTGCAAGTCTTTTTGCTTGGACTGGAGCACAGGCTATGTATCAAGGTAAGGCTGATTTTATAGTTTGATAAATGCTTGAATTATGTCCTTGACATTTTAAGAATTGAGTCATTTAATGGGACTTAGTTTCTTCGGAAAGAGGATGGCTGATTCTTAACACTTAGAAAAATTAGAAACATAACCTTTGATTGTTTAAGAAAAAATAATTAGTTTTTGTGTTAGGATGCCTGGAGGTCCTATAGTAATGTTGTAATGATTTCCACTTTTACAGTAAGAACTCAGAGTGTCTTCTCTTTTTGTGCTGGTTTTGATGTAGTTTGTACTCTGGGCTTGAGTTAATCATAATAAACTTTTATTTGCGTAATGTCTAATATAAATAAACTTGTAGATAAATAACCCCTATTTTTGCAGGAATGAAGGTCAAGTTTCATGAGACTGAAGTTTATTGGTAGCCCATATCCTTTCTTCCCCTGAATCATATGCTAAGCTGTGTTACAAGAAGTGAAAGCATGATGCAGTATACAGCAAACATATCCCAGTGGGATATTGAAGACTAGTATAGCTGTCCCAGGATAAGAGGCAAAGGGTAACAGAAACTGTAATGATTCTTCATATTTCCACACTAGTGGTGAACTTTCATGTCTGAAATGTCTGTGTTATAATTTGGATTCAGATCCTCTATACTTGGAAAAAAAAAGAAAGAAAGAAAGTCCTGCTTCTAATATATAATCAATAAAGTTTCACTTTTGATCTATGGTTTGGGAGGTGATTGTAGTGTCAAAGTTGTATCAAGATTATGTGTAGCTTGGCTAGGACAACTTTTCACAATTTAGGAAAATGCCTGGGAGATAAAATGTTTCTCAGAGTTAGTAACCTCTGCAGAATTACCTTTTCCAAAGAACTGATGAATGGAACAGTCAACAAAGTCAAAACCAAATGAAATCCTATTGAGATTTTTAAGAAGCTAAAAAATCAGAGTAGGCTTACTAAAAAACGTTCAACTTTCAATCTTTTAGCAAGCAAGCAAGCATGGAGGTTACATTGTCTGACATAAAAATTTCTTATATTTACTTGAAATTTACTTCATGATTTATTTTTAAATTATATATGTATATGTATATATACACACAAAATTTATTATATGTGTATATATACATGATGAGAACTCACTACTGACTGATCTAGGCCATATCTACTCCTCCCCTCAGTTTTCTCACGTAGACCTTCTATTAAAACTCAAGTTCAGATGTGCTCTGAATCAAGGAATTTGACCAGATGGACTTTTTGATATTGTGACCAACATATTTGTGTGGAAACGTATAATGAAGTATAAGGCAGGACTGTTGGTAGAGAGACAGAATTTTCAATGAGAATATAATTATAAAGGAGTAAAGGAGAGATCTATCCCTGGGTTTTGCCAATGACAAAATGTTAAGGTAATGAAGATGCTATTTAGATGTTGGAAAAAAGCATAAGTATAAGACAAAGTCCCAGAAATTATAGCGGGGGCTTCTTGATGTGATGAAGTTAAATAAATCAAATGCAAGGACGAGGCAATTTAGATTGCCCAAGAAGACAAGTTGAATATTTTCTAGAGATAGTTTCAGTAGAGTGATGAAGATGTAGAATGATGTGGCAAAGATCAGAAACATATAGCACTCATTTCCAGATGAATGGAAAGAAAGGGAAGATGGTTGGGAGATGGGGATCAAGTGATGATTTAGGAAAGCATGGAGAAGTTAGGACATTCTTATGGTATAAGTAATGATAGCAAAGATTGCAGTTGATGCTTTGAAGGAAAAGGTCTGAAAATTTGTGTACTAATACTGGCTTTTGAACTTTGAACTTGAAAAAGTTACATTCCTCAGGTGTTGGTTTCCTTATTAAAAAAGGAATTTAGTTCCATTATGGAAAATAGTTAGAAAAAGGTGAAGATACAGTGGTATGACGTAGAGAAATAGGAATGGGAAATACTTGTAAGAATTTGAGTTTTTTTGTAAAATGATGTCTTTGTGTTTCATCTCCTCTAATATTACATTAAACTTTTTTTTTTAAACTTATGTAACTTAAGTTTTACTTCTTTTCTACAGGATTCTGGAGTGAAGCTGATGTTACTCGACCATTTGTCTCACAGGGTGTAGTCACAGATGGAAAATATTTTGCCTTCTTTTGTTATCAGTTAAATACCCTGGCACTTACTGCACAGGCTGATCAGAATAACCCTCGTAAGAATATATGTTGGGGAACAGAGAGCAAACCTCTCTTTGAAGTTATTGAAGATGGTGAAGTTAAAGGCTTCAATGATGAACTTTTGCTTCAGTTAGTTCAGTTTCTAATGAACAAACCAGAAGAAAACAGATCAGAACCGTTATAGAGACTTTGGGAATATTTAGATTTCATTGAATGTAAAATAAATCAATCATGATTTGTTATAATTATTAATATAAAGACTTCAAATAAATCTTAGAGATATTTCTTACCGTGTTTTAAGCTTTTCTTGTGTTGCTTCAAATAATGTTTTTGAAAATTTTTAATTGAATATACTAATAATTGTGATTTTTATCAGGGAAATTCTATTCACTAAAACCAATTAGACCTTCGTTTCTTAGTTAATAACTTTATTTGACCTCAGCAGCTCAAATCACCTTGTAACAAATTTTCTTGTGTTGTACTTCTCTAGACTTTACTAGACTTCTTTTCCTATCAATTAAAAAAAAACATTTTTTTTTAAACAGTGTTTTCTGTGTTCTAGGAACTGTGCTGAGATCTGGGGATACAAAGAAAATGCAAAAACAAAACTGCCTAAGGAGTTTACATTCATACTACAGAGACCACACATATAAATTAGTATATGTAAGATCAATACAGAGTAGAGTAAAGGAAGCAGGTTGTGAGGGAAAGAATTACAGACATGGGAATGTCCAGGACAAAGGCAGAGACACAAGAAGGAATGTTGTATATAGTAGGCTGGTATGGTTTTATTCCAGAGTTTATGAAAGGAAGCCGAGTGTTAGGTTGAAAAGGTAATAGGACCAGATTTTGAAGTACTTTAAATGCAAAACAAAAGATTTTATATATGATCGATAACTAAAAGAGATTCACTGGAATTTGTCCAGTAAGAGGTATGACATAGTGCGACCTACACTTTAAGAAAATCATTGATAGTTGAGTTGAAGATGTATTGGAGTGGGGAGATATTGGAGGCAAGTACACCAACTGTAAACCTGTTAAAAGAGTCCAGCCAAGAGGTGACAAAGCCTGAGTCAATTGCTCTGTGACTGGAGAGAAGGGGACATATTCAAGAGATTCTGAAGAGAAAGAAATTATAAGATTTGACAACTAATTGATTACATGGAGTAAGAGAAGTTGTGGTTGTCTTGGGTCTTGAACCTGTATGACATAGACAGGTAGTTGGACCCTTTGATACAAAGTAGGAAGTTCAAAAGAGGAGGATTTTGTGTTTGGAACATTTTGAGTTCCCCCAATTAAAGTATGAGTTCTTTGAGATTTGTGTCTTTGCTGTCTCAGCACTTCACCCGGTGCTCACCAAATAGTAAATATTTAAATGCTTTCTCTATTCTCTCATTTTCTCGTTTCCCTCTTTTAGAATATGCTTTAAAAATCTTTGTAGGTTGGTCTTTTTTGCCAGTCCCTATCATTTTTGATTGGTAGTCATAATGTGAAATTGTAAAGAAAAGGACAGGCATGAGCATTCCATATACTGCTACAAATAGATATTGCAGAGTTACATATCTGGATTGATCTAAACTAGGAAACAACTAGGTTATATAAAATCTGGGGAGGAGTCTCAGTACTATTCCTTTTTATAGAGGATAAATATACTGCTGATGCAATCAGAAAGATTTTAGGTGAAGTGCTGAGATGGCTCCACCAAGCATATTTTCCCAAAGTATTCTGCTCTGGTCAGACCACATCTGGAGTACCGTATTCAATTTTGGGTGCCACATTTTAAGAAGGCCTTTGACTCAAGATACCATGTGATAATTTAGAGAAGTGAAAAGCCAGAAAAAGAAAAGACAAGTGAGACATGATAATTTAGCAAGTGTCTAAAGGGCTATTAAGTAGAAGAGTTATTTTGCTTGGTTTCCGAGGATAGAACTAAAAGCAATGTATAGAAATTGCCAGAGGTTTGTATATGATACATAGTAGAAGTTCCTAAAAAGATTGTCCAAAATCAGATTGAGCTACCATAGAAGGTAGTCAATGAGGGTCAACTGGTGATTTGGAGGATATTTTTTAAAATTGCTGATTATATTTTACCTCACCTTTTTTGCTGAATATATCCCTTCTTATAGCCAGTAACAATAAATAAATAAGCAAAAGAAAAGCCACCTAACAAACCTAAACAGTTCATCAACTGATGTCTAACAGTATATTAACTTATATTCATAAATTCCCAAATCCAAAAAAAAGGTAGGAGAGCATATTTTCTCATCTGTTATCTGAAACTAAAAGCAGTCATTATAATTAGTTTTGCTTTCTTTTTGTCCTTTTCATTTACATCAAAATCATTTGTGTATATTGTTTTCCTGGGTCCTGCTACTCTGCATCAACACAAGTCCATGTACCTCTGAATTCTTTGTTTCTCTTGGCACAGTAATATTGCATTCATAAATCATGGCTAGTTTAGTCTTCAGACTTTATTTTGACAGATGAGGAAACCAATTAATTTCTTGTTAAGTACCTATTTTGTGGGACCAAAGAAAAGTAGTACCTCTGGTGTAAAGGCTTGCCGAGCCCTTTTCGGGGCTGCTTTCCTCTTTTGGGGTCCACCTGCCACCCAGCTTTCACCTGTGGGTCCAAGAAATTAGTGGACACATGCTAGTAAACCATCTCTGCAGATGGGCTAAACAAGGGTGACAGTAATTGACAGGCCTCACAACCTGTCAAAGGGTTCTCTATCCTAGGCATGTGAAGACCTCTCATTAGGAGGGACAAATGAAAACAATTTATCCTGATGGCCATGAAGGTGGCAGAAGCAGGAATTGTCCGGAGCTTAGAGTCTAGTTAGACATTGAAGAAACAAAGATTATTCAATGCACCCTGAACCATCACCAGTTATCTTGTCTTTTGTTTTGCTACTGGACTTTGTTTTGCTACTTGGACTTTTGCTACTGAGACTCATGGCTTTGTGCAACTTACATCACTTAAATCTAATTTTTACTTGAGTCAAAAGACATCATTTGATGCCATTTTGGACCTTTTTGAGTAGGAAGGACAATCAAGCAACTTATTTTATGCTAGATGCTGGGAAAACAAAAACAAAATCAAAAATCCATTCTGTCAAAGAATTTATATTCTGCTGGAATAGACAAATGATTTGCCTGTAGTTGTAGTTATTAACTGTCAGAACTAGTTCTTCTGATACCATCTACTGCTCTCTATTAAATCTCACTACTGCTTTGAATAGTTACTTAGACTTCTTTAGATATTCAGCTTTTCCTTCTGCCCCAGATTGTTTCTACCCTGGCCTAAATAACTCTTCGTTTCTTAAACTATTCCTTGAATGACAGTTTCTAATCCCCTCATTATTCTGGCCTGCTCTTTCAATATGCTGTAGTTTGTCCATATCGATGGTGACAGCAGTATCCTAACCTTTTCTTCCCTCATGCAAGGTAGGGTAGTTTTTCTCTGTAAAGTGACAGAGCTGAACCCAGGACTTGGCTGCCCCAAGTAGTTAGGTTCAAGCTGTCTCTAAAGGCAGCTTTCCGTAGCTTCTGGCTCTACAGACTCATTGTTTCATAGGTAGGTCTACGGTCTGTTGAGCATTTTTCCTATGATATAACCAAATACATCTATTGTTAACTGATTTTTGAGTCCTTCATTTCATTTCAATAGTGAATTTAAATTGACAGCATACTGGCCTGAGTCAAGTTCATCCTTCACAAAGTCTTTCCTAAAAATGTGATATCCTGAATAGCATTTGTTCTGGAAAACACTATTCTGTTAATGCATTCAAAGATTGTATTAGGTTTGCTGGCTGTCTTGTCATACCACTGTCTCATCATATTTAACTTGTAGTATGTTAAGTTTCCAGGTGTTTTTTTTTGGGGGGGGGGGGAGGAAATCTGTTATTTAAAAAAAATTTTTTTAAATTTTTTTCTGTCTTGACATCTATACTATATATTGGCTCCAAGGCAGAAGAGTGGTAAGGACTAGGCAAGGGGAGTTAAGTGACTTACCCAGGGTCACACACCTGGGAAGTGTCTGAGGTCAGATTTGAACCCAGGACCTCCCATCTCTAGGCATCACTCTCAATCCACCAATCCACCCAGCTGCCCCCAATCTGTTATTTTTTAATGTGATGTGCTTTTATAGCTTCCCCCATCAGATACTTATTCAGTGAATTTTTTTTTACCAGGATTAGGATTTTAAGGACAAGAATAAGATTTTAAGATTAACCAACGTGACAAGAAGTATGGTTGTGCCCTTCACAGTAATTGGGAAGTTTAGAAAGTTGGCAGGTGTGGAGTGGAAATGGGGGGAGTAGAAATCTGAATTTGGTCTTGGACATGATGTTTAAATGCCTCCAGGGCATCCAGTTTGAAATGAATGTCCATGGACAGTTTGTAATGTAATGCTATAGTTCACCAAAGAGATATAGCTCTGGGGATCCTCTGCATAGAGATGGTAATTGAATCTGTGTGTAATAAATAAAAATTAATCTTGGAGACTCTATATTAGATTTATAAGTATTAATAAAGAGAAAGAAAGAGAAAGAAGCTATCACCAGCTTAACTCCTCAAAGTCTCTAGGGTGCTTCTGCTTCATCAGCTCCTAGAAATCCCCCTGGCCCATTTCACAAGTGGGGCGGTGGGCCAGACAAATTAAGGCCAGTCAAGGAGCAGAGTCCTAGAGGCTCAGTTCCCCCTTGTCCTGACTCTTAGATTTCGCCCATGACATTACACCTGTTTGGCTTTTGACTGGACAGTCTGCGTTGTGTATTTTAATGACCAGGCACATAATCATGACAAGCCACCGGGTTGGAGACCGCTCTGCATCCTACCTTCATGGGCATGTGCCAATGATGGATGATACCTTTATGTTAATTTCACACATGTAGGAGCTCTTGAGATCAAATAAAAAAGGCACAGGAAGAAAAGAGGAGAGAGAGAGCAGAGCCTAGGGGGATATCCACAGTCAGTGAACAGGAGGAGCAGAATGACGAGTGGTCAGAGAGAAAGGAGGAAAACTAAGAAAGTAGAGTCATGAAGACCTAGAGGGAAGAGAGAATCCAAAATTGCCTGCAAAAGAGGTTTAAGAACTAGAATCTTACATGTCAATGGACTGGCCTTGTTCCTAAAATTGAATAGGCTTATAGTTTAGAAAAATAAGAAAATAATAAATTGCTGCATATATGAAGTATATTTAAAACATAAAGGTTCATATAGAAATGTAAAATGAAAGTCTGGATTAGAATTAATGCTTCATCTGAATAAGATGGTAAAAATTGCAGTAAGAAATCAGGATAATACCTGTACCAATTAAATCACTTCTTCACAAGCACAAACACATGCCGGTGTTTGTTGAATACAAATGTTAGATGAGTGCAAGTATACATGTTAATGATTTCCCTGTCCAGTTGATGTATTATAATGCTGTTTTTGTGGTTGTTTTTTCTATTTTTCTCAGTGATTTATTTCTGTAAGTTCCTCTATACTCTAGTTCATCAGCTGCCAAAGTGATCTTAAAGTTAGATCTGACTGTTACTTTCCTACTCAAAAAATTCCAATGGTTCCCCATCACTACCAGCATTGGTACTTTGTTTGACATTCAAATCTCCCATAATCTGCTCCTCTCTCCCCTATCTTTCCTTCTTATACCTTATACTTTTTCATTCAGTGACACTGGGTTCCTTGATGTTCCTTGAACAAGATACTTCATCTCTTTGCTCTGGACAGTTTTTTAGAGGTTTTGCAACTGTTAATTCTCATCCAAGATCTTCTTGATACTGTCTGTGCTGTCACACATATCATATTTAGATCAGTAAAGGTCTTGAAGCATACATAAATCTGTTCTCATCTGCAACATTTTTACATGTAGGTTCTAAATCAGAATTAACCACTTAAATTATTCTTGAGAATACTGAATAGCTATCAGGGAATGTCTGATGCTGAGTGAATTTGTTCTGACAACATGATTCTACAAGAGTCTGGGAGAATACTCTCCCTGCAATTTCATGACTTACAAAATACCTCCATTTCTCCAAAATAAATGCAAATGCAGAAGCTTTTTTTTTGACACTAGTCTTTCATGTTCCATTGTGGCACTACTTACTGCAAAAGGCATTGATTTAGAGAGTATTTATTGCTTGACGTTGGAGGGAAAGGACTGGAGAGCTTGATTACCTTTCCAGCACCACCAAGTTCCAATTCATGTTCTCAGAAGATTATGAATTACTTTTCAAATCTTGTCAAACTTATGATTGTTGTTTACTTCCAATAAATTCTTGCTGGGAAAAAATATATCACTAGAAAGAATTTATAAAATATTTGTAAAGATTATGAGGGAGGGAAAGAAACAAACAAACAAAGAAAGAAGCAAAGAAAGAGAAAAAAGAAAAAGAAAAAAAGAGAGGAAAAGAAAATGAAGGGAGAAAATAGAAGGAAGAAAAAAGAAGGAAGGAGGAAAGTAAAGAAAGGAAAGAAAGAAAGAAGGAAGGAAAGAAAGGAAAGGAAGGAAAAAAGAAAGAAATATAGGTAAAGATGGTATTTTCACCTCTATTTCAAATTTAAAGCACAGAATTCACAAGAGACAAGTAAATTTAGAAGTAAAGAGCTGGCTAAGGAGATGGTATCTAAGTAACAAATTTCAATTTATAGAACAAAACTTAGAATATAGGAACAATGGGCTCTTGATCCATGTTGTAACAGTTTGTTCATTTTTTATTTAGTTTTTTCTAAAAAAATAATGAAAGGGTTCATCTCCATTTCAAAATCATTTGTAGAAATATAAAAATAATGTTATTAGTCTATTGTAGAAAAATGTAGGCTTTTAGTAAAACTGTAATACCACTCATATATTATTGCAAGAATATCAGTTGAAGCATTGCAAAGTTAATCTTCTCATTTCCAGGGTGATGACTTCTCAAATGGTCCTTAGTTAAGGTTACCTCTATAGCCATTCTAGACTTCAGTTTTCCCATCTCTTCAGTCATAGTCAGCTTTGAATTGCTTGGGTTGCAAGATTAGAGGCTATGTTGGCCACTATTAACTGAATAGCTTCAATGAATTAATATAAATCTCCTAGATGCAACGGAAACTTCCTGTCTTTCTTTTGGGAACACTGAAATTAACCCACTTAGTTATTTTAAATGTCGTGCTTGAACAATATTCTAATGAAGTCAATATCAGTGAAGGAACTGAAAGAACTTTAGGTTGTCGACCCTTGACAGTGAAAGATAGTAGAAATGGAGGAAGATTTCTAGGATTGGATTGTCCTCATTGGCCAAATTGAATATTTGAATTCTATAAGCACAGTGGCAACAGGATGTATTTAATAAATGCTGAGCATAAAACAACACATTTAGTTTACTTTTCCATTCTAAATACTTTGAACTTTCTAAAATAATGAGTGAAAATATATTTGACTGGAGTCTTATAACTTTGATAAAGAGGGCTTTAAGCTGAAAAAGGAGATCAGCATCTAATAGATTTTTTGCCATTGAGGAGGGGCTATTTTCCCCTCAAAGTCAGAGATGCTATCCCTGGCATTTAAAGGGCCAGGTCTTGAATTACTGATGTTTTGGGGGTGCCTAATGTATAAAAACCAAGTTTCCTGTTCCACTGCCATGAGAGTCAACATACCTTTCAGACCCTTCTAACCAGATGTGTCAATATGGTGACAACATGATTTACACTTTAACTGAACTAGTGTTTTTCCTTGTGAAGTATCTTTCCAGTGCTGTTATTAAATCAATTTATTTTGTGTATTATTAGATAGTTTATGAGCATCTCATTTTATTCCAAACCTGCACCTAAACCCTTGGACCAGTCCGAGTCAGAGCTCAACTAGACCAGAAAGAGGAAAAAAAATGATCATATCAAATGTTATTTTATTGATCAGTGGTTCTTAGTCCAGGATCTAGGAATTGTTTTAATTTGTTTTGTTTGCTATATTTTGATAAATTTGTTGGTGACATAAATTTCTTTTGTAATCCCATGCCTTTTATGCATTTAAAAACTTTTTTTTCTGAGAACATTGATTTCACAAGGCTGCCAAAAGGACACAGAAAAGGTTAAAAACTCATCTTACAGAGCCTATGGTACTACAGAGCTACTACAGGGGAAGAAATATAGTGTCAGGGAGACCAAGTGGTTTAGAAGGGACTATATCTGAGAAAAAAACCACAAGTGAAAAACTGCATCCTAGGTTATACAAAATATGTATAATAAATAGTTAAAACTAGAGATCCTAAAAATCAATGAGATAAATTATTCCTTCTAGGAATTCTCTGAGCCATGGTATAATGGAAAATATCAATGAAATATGCTCCTGAAAGGAACTAAATGAATAAAATTAGGGAGGGGAGGATGGAGTAACATCATATATTAAGAAGGCATAGTAAAGGGGCAGGATGCTGGGTGACTCAGTAAATTGAAAGTCAGGCTTAGAAATGAGAGGTCCTGGGTTTAAATCTGGTCTCAGATACTTTCTAGTTGCATGACCCTGGACAAGTCACTTAACCCCAATTGCCAAGCCATTAACACTCTTTTGCCTTGAAACCAATACTTAGTATTAATTCTAATAAAAAAGGTAAGGTTTTGGATTTTTTTTGTAAAGAAGATATCTTCACATAATTAAACCTGTGAACCCAAGATAGAGAATAATTGGCTGAAAATTAATGGAGAGAGAAAATGAAAAACAAAATTTTCTATGGAGACTGATCATTAGGCTGGAAAAGAAAAGAACAACATGAGAAAATTTAGGAGGGCATGGGAAACCAAAGGAAGTGAGAATATGATCAGATATGAACCAGTTACTCTCAAAAAGTTCAATTCATCAGTCCTTATTTTATATACTTCTGTGTATATAAATATATGCCTCCATGGTTGCACACACACATATGTGTATGTAATCCCATTTATTACTTCCTTTTTATTGGGAACTTTTCTATTGTAATCTTATTAGGTTGACAAGGAAAAGTGAATAGGTTGCCTTTTGGGATCATATGTGGAGATGAAGATAGAGGATAAATTGTTCCATAGAATTATGCTGAATATGGCCCTGAGATGGATGTTAATGTATTCATATTCAAAATTGGGTTATATAGGAAGTTTGATAAATGGACATACACAAAATGGAATGTCTATAGGGGGAAAATTCACTGTAGTGTAACAAAAGAAGGAGAAAATGTTAAGAAATGCAAGTAAATGAGTCCCTGGTACCATATATTTTTTAAACTCTTACCTTCCACCTTAGAATCAATACTAAGTATTGGTTCCAAGGCAGAATTGCTGCAAGGGCTAGGCAATGGGGGTTAAGTGATTTGCCCAGGGTCACATAGCTGGGAAGTATCTGAGGTCAGATTTGAACCTAGGACCTCCCATCTCTAGTCCTGTCTCAGTTGCTCCCTGGTACTACATTTTTGTTTAAAAAGCATGGTACTGAGTCATGTAAGAACTTTGAGGTCATTTATAGAATATTACCCCCTCCCCCAATTTTTTTAATGTCATCTAATCCACCTATCTCATTTTACAAATGAAGATTCAAAGAGTTCAGGGTCACATATTTGGTTGACTTCACTGGATTAAGGGCTGAAAGAGAATTTAGATATAATGTAGTCTAATCCTCTCACTTTATAGAAACATGGTAAGTGACTTATTTTAGATCATATGTAGAAAAATGTCAAAAGCTAGAATAGAGATGAAGTCTCCTGATTCCTTTTACCAATCTATTCTATTTCCTTTTTCTCCACTTCTCATACAATTTTCCCTTGAAATGTGGACACACACATATTCTCTCACAAATTGCCCCGTCCCCATTTTTTTGCAATCAGCCATGCAAGATTAATTCTAGTAAGCAATGGGTCTTTTTTCCATAGCATATATGTTTCATGATCTTTAATTTTTTGAAGGAGTAGACTTCTTACTGTCCTTTTTCTACTTGTTTTTGCATTTTATTCTGTTTCCTTTCAGAAAATCAGAATGAATTTATAGTGAATAGAGAAGTGACCTTCGGATTAAGTTCTGTCTCCAAAACGACTCTATGACCCTTGGCAAAGTCTTTAACCTCTTAGTACTTTTTGGCAGCTTTCTAAGATGTAAATTGCAAAGAAAAATGCTACTTGAATGGGTAAAGGGAGTTTCTTCATCAGGAATTCCCTATATCATTGAAATTCTAGGGTCTAGTACATCCCACTATCAACTTTTTTCATATTTTGAATTTAGCATTATTAAACTTTAGAGGTGGAAGGAACCAAGATATAACATAATCTTAACCCTTTCATTAAAGAATATTAAAATTTGCACAGAGGAAACTGAGAACCAGAGAGCTGGAATGACTTGCCCAAGGAAGCGAAAACTAAAATCAAGGTTTTATATCACTTAGTTCAGTGTTCTAATTTAAAGGATTTTTGACCCACATTTGTTTATAGGCAATTGGTGATTACTTTTTAAAAATAACAACACAACAAACAATATTCTGTTTACAAACACATATTTAAACACACTTTTATGTTATGTATAAAATATTTGTCCAATTGCTAGTGAGTCAATACAGTAATAGAACAGAGTTAAATACATCTTGACTTTTGTCTCTCTAAACAAAATGATGAAATGCAAATAATCTGGTTGTTGAAAGGTGACTCCCAGGTTTTCCTTAGAAAAGTTGATAAAGGAATGGGTGGAGCTAGGTTTATTATTTTTATGGACAACTAGAAGCACAGTTTCATAGAACACAATCATTTCCCTTCACTATGCTTATCACTGACATTAATAATGGAATCACCATGAAAATGGCAACAGTTGGTATACCAACATTTATTGTATAGGATTATTAAATAGAAAAAATGCTTACTTCAACTTATATATAACAACAATATACTCCAAGACACATCAACAAATGCTTTAAATTTCAATAATTTTATGAAGATGGGGACATAGGGGAAAAAGAGAGGTAAAAAAAGTTTAGAGGAAAGGAGAAGTGAATTCCAAATTAGAAGAAAAGAGAGAGCTTAATTCATATTTATAAAAGTTTATTTTTTCATGTTTAGACAGGAAAAATGGCCAAATGAATAAAGAGCTGTGCTTGAAGCCAGGAAGAGTTGGGCTCAAGTCTTTTATCTGACATACATGGATTGTGTGGCTTTGATCTCATTGCTTTAGGACTTTCTCTAAGACTATAACATGCAGAAAAGATGGTGACCTGCTTTGGTAGAGGAACAGTCCTCATCTGGAGGTCCCCTACACAAATAAAAGCATGGATCCTGTCCACTATACCTCAACATTATAAGGCTCTGTCTTTACAACAATCTTGTGACACAGGACTTGTAAGAATTATCCCTTTTTTGTAGATGAGGAAACAGATTCAGAGGGGTTAAGGAAATTTATCAAAGCAAGAATTAGACCAATGTCTCACCTTGCTTCAAATCTATAAGGACTCCTTTTGTTCAATTATAATACCTCTAACTGAATCTATTAAAAGAATTATTGACTTTAAAAATAAAAACAGAGAAAAATAATATTTATTTTTAATATATCTCATAAGCTGCTAACCTTTCTATTCTTTAAATCTGATGGCTCATCTTCCATTTCTCTGCCTTTGCATGGGATGCATCTCTCTCTGGAATCCTTTTCCTTACCGCTACCTCTTAGAATGCTTACTTTGATCTGAGACTGAAATCATGCCCTGTTTCCTAAGACAGTCTTTCTTGAGTCCCTTGCTGTGAACGTCCTCTCTTTCCTGAGATGTGTTAATGACGCATTGGTGGTGGTGACAAGGGCAATATATACCGAAGTGGGTGTAGTTAAAAATAACAGTAACAGGATCAGACTTTAGACAAAGAAAATATTCTCTGAAAAATGCTGCTTGCACCTTGCTTGGCTAGTAAATTAGACAATAATGCAAAGGCAAAATGGAAAAATGGTCAAATCTCAGTCTTGCAAACACTGTGTACTAACAAGGATTAAGTATTAGCAGAGAGACTGATTGTTTTTTTTTTTTAGTCAGGTACAGGATTCTGTTGAAATTATGTCATCATTCTTCATTGTTTAACATTCCCTTCTCTGCATGGGAATAAACTGCCTGTTCATATCTTATTCATGCTTGTACATTTAGTACCTTATTTAGTTTTCTTTCCTTACTGGGAAAAACCACAGACCATGATCCCATAACCATTTTTATAATTAGCAATTCTACAAATAGCAACTTTCCTTGGAGTATCCACACAGGGGTGAAAAGCCAATGTGTAAAAGAACCAGGGAACCCCATTGAGAAAACAGGTCACTTTAGATCAATGAAACACAAGGCAAAGGAGGGGGCAGATAAAGGACAGAGATTGCTGCAAGTTGCTAACTCCTGTGGCCTCAGGTACTCATCTAGCTACTAGAGCACTCCCTAATGGGTGGAAATGACAGATTTCAGCTTGTATAAGAAAATAAAGATGAGCAGCATCCTATGGTATAGTAGATGAAGGCTCAGTTTTGCTCCTTTACAATAGTAGAAATTTAAAATTCTAACTTTCCTTCTTTCAATTACTTTTTTTTATTTATTCTATCCCTAAAAGTACAAAGTACAAAGCTATATTTCAATTCTGAATCATATTTTGACCATTCTTTGTATGTTGTCTTCTAAATAATTTCAGTAGATGGGTTCTGTAACATGAAGTTGGTTTCTGTTTTTTTTTAAAATAATAATTCAACAAAAGATTGCTTTTGCAGAGTGCTATTGTATATAAATGTTGAGTCATCTTTGTGTTGACACAGTAGAATCACGCTAGATTTGGGAGTGCAAAAAAGTTTCCCAAAGTGATAACATAATAACAGTTTTTAGTTGGTACATGCAGATGGAGGCAAAGAGTATTTCTTTAGTCTGATTTTACCTTTTTTTTGCACAATAAAGCACATTCTATTTTGTCCCGTTGATGGGAGAAGCAAAGACTTACTCAGCAAAAATACACCTGCACAAAACAAGATCAGCTGGTTTTCAAAAACTGAAGCAAGCATAAAAGTAACCATCCTTTGCTTTCCTGCAAAGGTCTTTTAACATGATTAGGTAACAGCAGTTTCATTTTCTTAATGGAAATGCTGCGAATAGCCCTCTGAAGCATTCTAAATGAACATTTTGCATTGTTCCAGAGGCTTTCATCATATGAGCACCCTTTGCTGCAGATTGTAAAAATAAAAGATTGGCTCTTTTTTTTTCTTTTTGCTGGGGTTCTGATATACCTATCACATCACTGCTCACAAAGAATGGTCATTAATCTTGGCTGTGTAAATTAGCTAGTCATACTATTTTTCTTAGTTCTAGATTCAAAATCTGAAAAGATGTCCTGAACATAGGAAAATGCAAGCTTGTTGGTTTTTGTTTCCTTCTTTAGCTACTTAAAAAGCTTTCTTTGGGCTCTTATGTACATGTATATAGCACCTTGCCCTTCAATTGATATCTAATGGTCTGCAGTTTGCAAAGATTTTCTCATGAAAGCTTCTTAAAAAGTTGTCTGTCAAGAACTTCTGGGTAAGCATGGCGACAGTCTAGATGTGGGAAGCTTCCTCTCCCCAGCACCCAACGAAATAGACTACCTCAAAAGAACATAAAAACCATTTTCAGAAGAATGGAGGGACTCAACAGTGGGCTGCAGCATTGAAAGTATATGGGCATTTCCACACTATAAGAGGGTAAAACTGTTCCCACCCAAATGTGAGCCGATCTACCCTTCCCCACCCCACCTACGGAGCCAGAGTCAGAGCTAGTGCACTCCAGAATCAGTGAGTGAGGAACACCTCTAGAGTGAACAAGAGGTACTTCTAGGTCCTTGGGAGCTGACTAGGACTGCTGGGGACCTACCCCTGAGAGCAATTACACCGGAATTCCCTGTGCACTGGGGAGCTCAGACCATGGGTGCTCTCACGAACAGCAGAGTCTGCGGAGATTTGAGAGCTTGCCTTAGGCAAAAACCTTGCTCCTTAATTCCATAAACAGAGAACCTGTCCATCTCACTCAGATTTCTGACTAAAAAGAGAAGGAAAAACTACCATAGGGATGAATAATTGTGCCCAGGACCAACAAACCCTCCAAGAAAAACAGGAAGAAGGCATGACACTGGAAAATTTTTATGGAAGGAAAACCCAGGCTACAGAGGAAAAAGAGGAAGAAATTCAAACAAAATCAAAACTTTCCAAAAGCTCTGGAGGAATTCAAATTGGAGCTTAACAAAAAGATGGAAGCCTTCTGGCAAGAAAAGTGGGAAATAATACAAAGAGAAAACAAAAGTCTAAGGGATAAGAACTCCCAATTGGAGAAATAGCTGGAAACCACAAAAAGCAGGATAGACCAAACTGAAAAGGAAAACCAGTCTTTAAAGACCAGATTTAGGCAACTGGAAGATAGTGATCTTGCAAAACAGCAAGAATTAGTAAAACAAAGTCAAAAGACTGATAAATTAGAAGAAAACATAAAATATCTCACTGAGAAGGTGACAGATCAGGAAAACAGAGGAAGGAGAGACAATTTGAGAATCATTGGTCTACCTGAAAACCCAGAAATAAACAGAAATATTGATATCATAATACAAGAAATCATCCAAGAAAACTGCCCTGATGTTCTTGAACAAGGGGATAAAGTAGACATTGAAAGAGATCATAGAAAACCCTCTACACTAAATCCCCAAAAGACAACTCCCGGTAATGTAATTGCCAAATTCCAAAGCTTTCAAGCCAAGGAGAAATTTCTACAAGAAGCCAAAAAAAGACAATTAAGATACCAAGGAGCACCAATCAGAATCACACAGGACCAGGCAGTTTCCACACTAAAGGACCACAAGGTCTGGAACATGATATCCAGAAAGGCAAGAGAACTGGATCTTCAACCAAGTGTCACCTACACATCAAGACTTATTAGATACTTCCAAGGGAAAGTTTGGGCATTGAACAAAATAGAAGACTTCCAACTATTTGTAAAGAAAAGATCAGAAGTAAGTGTAAAGTTTGATATCCAAATACAAAGATCAAGAGAAACATGAAAAGGTAAATATGAAAGAGAGGGAAAAGGAGGAAAATTTTTTTTATTCAAACTCTATTCTTTAAGAGCTACAATTAGATCAAATTATATATATTAATATATGGGGAAAATGTTATTTGTAACTCTCAAATATTGCATTCATTATTATAGTATAGTAATTAGAAGAATCACTCGTAGGAAAAGATTGGGGTATTAAGGACTATAAGATGATATGCAAAAAAAAAAGAAAAAAGTCGGGGGGAATCTATGATGATACAAAGAGATACTTGAAGAAATAAAATAAATAGAATAATCTTTCTCACAGGAAGATACACATGAGAAGGAGAGGGGAAGAATACTCTTATAAGAAGTAGAGGAAGAGAGTGCTAATAGGTAATACTTAAATTTCACTCTCAGTGCAATCAACTCTGAGAATGAAGAGCATCTAGATCCACTGGGATCCTGAATTCTATCTAATCCTACAGGGTAAGGGAGAAGGGGAAACTAAGGGGGGGAAGGGTGGAGGGAGTACAAAAAGGGATGGAAGGAGAGGGAGGGGGGAACTTAACACACCCTAAAAAACAAACAAGTAGGGAACAAAAAGGGAGGAACCAGAAAGGGAAGCATATCAAGGGGGGGGGAGATTAGGGGGATTGATTAAAAGTAAAACACAGGTGTAAAAGGTGCAAAAGAAGAAAGGACAGAATTAGGAGAGGATATCAAAATGGTAGGGAATCCACAAGTGACAATCATAACATTGAATGTGAATGGGATGAACTCACCCATAAAATGTAGACAAATAGGAGAGTGGATTAGAATCCAAAATTCTACCATATGTTGTCTACAAGAAACATACCTGAGGCGGGTAGATACTCACAAGGTCAGAACTAAAGATTGGAGCAAGACCTATTGGGCCTCAACTGATAGAAAAAAGGCAGGAGTTGTAATCATGATATCTGGCAAAGCCAAAGTAAAAATAGACCTGACTAAAAGGGATAGGGAAGGTAAATGCATCCTGATAAAAGTGTATAGACAATGAGGAAATATCACTAATCGACATGTATGCACCAAATGGTATAGCACCCAAATATCTAATGGAGAAACTAGGAGAATTAAAGGAGGAAATAGATAGTAAAACTATACTAGTGGGAGACCTAAATTTACCACTATCAAATTTAGATAAATCAAATAAAAAAAATAAGAAAGAGGTAAAAGATGTGAATGAAATCTTAGAAAGATTAGAGTTAATAGATATATGGAGAAAAGTAAATAGGGACAAAAAAGAATACACCTTCTTTTAAGAAGTACATGGTACATTCACAAAGATTGACCATATAGGAAGTCATAAAACATGGCATACAAATGCCAAAAAGCAGGAATAATAAATGCAACCTTTTCAGATCACAAGGCAATAAAAATAATGATCAGTAAGGGTACATGGAGAGCCAAATCAAAAAAATTAATTGGAAATTAAATAATATGATGCTCCAAAATCGGTTAGAGAACAAATCAAAGAAACAATTAATAATTTTATTGAAGAAAATGACAATGATGAGACATCCTTTCAAAATCTATGGGATGCAGTCAAAGCAGGACTCAGGGGAAAATTTATAATCTTGAGTTCATATATTAACATATTATGGAGGGCAAAAATCAATGAATTGGACATGGAAATCAAAAAAATTAAAAGTGAACAAATTAAAACCCCCCAAAAGAAAACCAAATTAGAGATCCTAAAAATTAAGGGAGAAATTAATAAAACCAAAGTGATAGAACTATTGAACTAATAAATAAGACTAAAAGATGGTATTTTGAAAAAACAAACAAAATAGACAAAGTACTGGCCAATCTAATTTAAAAAAAATGAAAGAAGAAATCCAAATAAACAGTATCATAGATGAAAAGGAGGACCTCGCCTCCAATTAGGAAGAAATTAAGGCAATCATTAAAAACTATCTTGTCCAATTATATGGCAATAAATATCCCAATCTAGGTGATATGGATGAATATTTACAAAAATAAAAATTGCCTAGATTAACAGAAGAAGAAATAGAATTCTTAAATAATCCCATTTCAGAAAAAGAAATTGAACAGGCCATCAAAGAACTCCTTCAGAAAAAATCCTCAGGACCTGATGGATTCACAAGTGAATTCTATCAAACTTTCAAAGAATAGCTAACCCCCAATACTATAAAAACTTTTTGACATAATAAGCAAAGAGGGAGTTCTACCAAATTCCTTTTATGACACAAATAGGTGCTGATTCCAAAGCCAGGCAGGTCAAAAATGGAGAAAGAAAACTACACACCAATCTCTTTAATGAAAAAAGATGCAGAAATGTTAAATAGGATACTATCAAAAAGACTCCAGCAAGTGATCAGGAGGGTTATTCACGATGATCAGGTAGGATTTATACAAAGAATGCAAGGATGGTTCAATATCAGAAAAAATAATTGACCATATCAACAAGCAAACAAACAAAAATCATATGATTATCTCAATAGATTTAGAAAAAGCCTTTGACAAAATACAACATACATTCTATTGAAAACACTAGACTGTAGAGGAAAAGAAGGGTCTTTCCTAAAAATAATAAACAGTATCTATTTAAAACTATTATCCAACATCATCTGCACTGGGGATAAACTAGATGCATTCCCAGTAAGATCAGGAGTGAAACAAGGATGCCCATTATCACCTCTAGTATTTTAACATTGTACTAGAAACACTAGCAGTAGCAATTAGAGAAGAAAAAGAAATTGAAGGTATTAAAATTGGCAATGAGGAGACCAAGCTGTCACTCTTTGTAGATGACATGATGGTCAACTTAAAGAATCCTAGATAATCAACTAAAAAGCTAATTGAAATAATCAACAACTTTAGCAAAGTTGCAGGATACAAAATAAACCCACATAAGTCATCAGCATTTCTATATATCTCCAACACATCTCAGCAGCAGGAATTAGGAAGAGAAATTCCATTCAAAATCACCTTAGACAATATAAAATACTTGGGCATCTATCTGTTGAGACAAACTCAGGAACTATATGAACACAACTACAAAACACTCTCCACACAAGTAAAACGAGACTTGAACAATTGGAAAAACATTAACTGCTCATGGGTAGGACGAGCCAATATAATAAAAATGACCATCCTACCCAAACTCATCTATCTATTTAGTGCCATACCCATGGAACTTCCAAAAAATTTTTTTTTACTGAATTAGAAAAAAACATAACAAAGTTCATAACAAAGAACAAAAGATCAAGGATATCTGGGGAAATAATGAAAAAAAATACAAAGATCTCAAACTATACTATAAATCAGTGGTCATCAAAACAATTTCGTACTGGCTAAGAGACAGAAAGGAGGATCAGTGGAATAGACTTGGGGTAAGTGACTTCAGCAAAACAGTCTATGACAAGCCCAAAGATCCCAGCTTTTGGGACAAAAATCCACTATTCACCAAAAACAGCTGGGAAAATTGGAAGACAATATGGGAGAGATTAGGTTTGGATCAACATCTCACACCCTACACCAAGGTAAACTCAGAATGGGTGAATGATTTGAACATAAAGAAGGAAACTATAAGTAAATTAAGTGAACACAGAATAGTATACATATCAGCCCTTTGGGAAGGGAAAGCTTTTAAAACCAAGCAAGACTTAGAAAGAGTCACAAAATGTAAAATAAAAAAGGTTTTGTTCAAACAAAACCAATGATACCAAAAATCAGAAGGGAAATAACAAACTGGGAAACACTTTTTTTAAACCCTTACCTTCCATCTTGGAGTCAATACTGTGTATTGGCTCCAAGGCAGAAGAGTGGTAAGGGCTAGGCAATGGGGGTCAAGTGACTTTCCCAGGGGCACACAGCTGGGAAATGTCTGAGGTCAGATTTGAACCTAGGGCCTCCCATCTCTATGCCTGGCTCTCAATCCACTGAGCCACCCAGCTGCCCACTGGGAAACAATTTTCACAACAAAAACCTCTGACAAAGGTCTAATTACTCAAATTTACAAAGAGTTAAATCAATTGTACAAAAATTCAAGCCATTCTCCAATTGATAAATGGTAAAGGGACATGAATAGGCAATTTTCAGTCAAAGAATCAAAACCATTACTAGGCATATGAAAAAGTGTTCTAAATCTCTTGTAATCAGAGAGATGCAAATCAAAACAACTCTGAGGTATCACCTCACACCCAGCAGATTGGCTAACATGACAGCAAAGGAAAGTAATGAATGGTGGAGGGGATGTGGCAAAGAAGGGACACTAATGCATTGCTGGTAGAGTTGTGAATTGATCCAACCATTATGGAGGGTAATTTGGAACTATGCCCAAAGGGCACTAAAAGACTGTCTGCCCTTTGATCCAGCCATAGCACTATTTGATGTGTACCCCAAAGTGATAATAAGGAAAAAGACTTGTACAAGAATATTCATAGCTGCACTCTTTGTGGTGGCCAAAAACTGGAAAACGAGGGGATGCTCATCAATTGAGGAATGGCTGAACAAATTGTGGTATATGTGGGTGATGGAATACTATTGTGCTAAAAGGAATAATAAAGTGGAGGAATTCCATGGAGACTGGAACAACCTCCAGGAATTGATGCAGAGCAAAAGAAGCAGAACCAGGAGAACATTGTACACAGAGACTGATACACTGTGGTACAATCGAATGTAATGGACTTCTCCATTAGTGGTAATGCATTACTCCTGAACAACCCGGAGGGATATAGGAGATAAAACACTTTCCACATTCAGAGGAAAAACAGTGGGAGTAGAAACACCAAAGAAAAACAATTGCTAGAATACATGGGTTGAAGCGATATGGCTGGGGATTAGACTCTAAATGAACATCATAGTGCAAACACCAACATGGAAATAGGTTCTCATCAAGGACACATGTAATACTCAGTGGAATTGTGCATCAGCTATGGAAGGGGTGGGGGTAGGGGAGGGAGGAATCAAAAATGATTTTTGTAACCAAGAAATAATGTTTGAAATTGACCAAATAAAAAAAATGTTAAAAAAAGTTATCTGTCTCAGAAGCACTGATGCTTATACAGCATTAATTATTTGATTGCCTCTTTCACAGGGTTATGCAATTTTAGAGCTATGGTGACTATGTGTTTAAATTCTCTCATTTTATAGATGAGGAAACTGAGTCTGAGAGAGGCTTGCCTATAAAAACAATGAAAAAATGTTTTGTTACTAGCCCATTACTATTCAACTACAGGCACCAGACATCCAGAATTTATAATATAAAACATGAGCTCTAATGAAAACATCAGTATATTGGCACTATATTTATTTTATGGTAAATCAATCCAATGCATCCCTCTGGTACTTGGTCAAGAAAGTGGTCTCAGAAGCCACGAGGAGCAAAATTCTTGCTTTTTCTTCTTTTTAATTTTACTACTCTGCTACTTTGCTTGTTGAATTATAGCAAGGTGAAATTTATTCATTGGCTTCCATTTTTTTTATCTGTTTTGTTTACTAGTAACTTAAGAGATTATTTTTGTCAATTTCTCCTAGCATCTTAATGGACAGAGAATAGACTAAAGGCTGAAGGCTCATGCAGAAAATAGGGCTAACAGAGGCAAGAAGCCAAACATTAGAAGGAAGCATAAGGAAGCATGTGTTCTTACTGTCACTCTAAAAAGTTAAAAATTCTTCTGATTCATCTCTACTTAATAGAAAAACTGGATATAAATGCTACTCTTTTTAGGAAAGGAAGGGCTTAAACATTTTGCTATTTAGCTAAGCCATTATGTAGAATTTTAATAGATTAAAATCTTAGGCTGGTAGTATATAGGGAAGAGATTAGGGACTTTGTTGAGCGTGGGGTAGCAGACAAAGAGTAGATTCTCTGAGGGAAGATGGGTTGTAGAACCATTTTGTATATTAAGGAACTAATTAATTGGCAATGATCAATAGGGAGTGGGAGGAAATTATAACTGGAAACCTGTGTATTATTTGTATTCTGCTTCTTCCTGACAAATAGCCAATGAACTTTTTCAAAGATTTCGGTGGTGTCTTTTAATAATCAATATGTGGATAATAAAAAATTATTGTTTAATTAAGTTATTTTGCTTTTTCACCTGTTTTGAAGATTCCTTGCTATGCATTTTAACAGATTTGTTTTTCAAAAGAAGTATATAGTTTTAAACATTAAATGCAATTTAAAAATTAGTGATCACTTCATAGATGGCATATCCATATATTTCTATCCATACATAATATAATTCTTTCTACCTCTTTCTGTCAGGCAACCCTATCAATGATAATCATTAAGTTAGTATGCATTGGTGAAAAGAATTCACACACTGGGAGTTACCAACCCTGATGAAGATTGCTATCTCCAACATGCTACCCTCCCACATATCTTTTCTGTAACATCTTTGTTTTGATATTAATTTACATTCTTGTAAAATGTAATTAAGAAGATACTTCATGCAGATCCAAGTTTCTTTATATTGTTTTTATCATGCTGTAGTCCTGCCTATGCCAGTTCAGTTTAACTCTGCTGGAGGCTCAGTTTTATGTGGACTGGAACAAATCAACCATAACTTTACATCTTCTGAAGTATTTAAAGTCTCCCTTCAGCTGGCAACATTGGACAATGTCCAGCTGTTTGCTAAGGTTCTCTAATAAGCAATTCCTAGTTAACCTTAATCATTCTATAAAATTCATGATTTTTCTCCTGCTAAAGAAAATGCTCGTCTCAGATGCATAACATGTCAGGAAACCATCTCCATCTGGATTCTAAAATAACAAGAATTAGAAACTTGCTGCATAAATCAGAATCATGAAAAGCCTAAACATATGGCAATTCCATTCCTAAGTGCCAGATATTGTATTCACATTCAAACACTTAGAACTAAATGCATACCTACTTTGTATTTGCTAAGGCTACTATTCACTGAACATTTGTGTATGTATTCAAAGGAAAAAAATTCCAATTTTCCAGTTACATATGCCATATTTTATGAGAAGGGTCCCAACAAAATATATGCCATTAACAAATATATCATAGAAGGATGATCCTTGTATTTACTACTGAGTTATACCCAGTTTTTAAGGTTAATGGAGCCATTAAATAACAACCCAATTCAGAGTGGGAAAGTAAAAAGCTATGTGCTACATTTGATCCAATTTTATTTTTTGCTGTGCTGTGCTTCCCCATGCCTAAGTCTTAAAAAAACCAAACTTCTCTGCTTCCCTCCCCCAATTTTTGAAATATTTAATCTTTTATTCTCACGGTTTTATAATATATTTGCCATTAAATCTCTAGATATTCATATTAGTAAAATTAAATTATCAAATATATCATGATATAAGCAGAGTTGTGCTTTTATTCTATTGGAGAAAATAAAATAATCTTGGAAATTATGAATATTTTCTTCATGTCTTTGAATGAATATATGGAATTCTTGTCCCTATTGAAAGACAGGAGGACCTATTTTTCACCATCATCATAAAGCATTTACTTATCAAATGTCAGTTCTTAAAATATGAAATGCTAAGTATAAATCAGATTTGCAGTGGGATGAAGAACTTTATCACTGTGAGTCACAAAGCTTGAATATTTCTTGACATAAAACCATAGATTTAGAGCTGAATGGAATCTCAGAAGTGATAGGCTCTTAAGTTCAGAGATGAAAGGGAACCTTCCTTATTGCACAGATGAATGAATTGAAGCCCAGAGAAATTAAATTACTTGCTTATGGTCACACAAGTAGCAAACCTAGGATGGAATTAAGGTCCTCTTATCTTCCTACTACATAATATTCATCTTAAATGTCCAAAGAATTTGGGTTGTATCTTTATAGCTGTATGACTGATTTGAAAAAGAGGCAGCCAGTAGGCACCTCTGTTGCAATATTCATTTAAAGCTTCAAGTGTGGATTTGTAGATGGTGGACATAAGAGTGGAACCAGTGCTTAGTTGTTGTCATTTGTCCTTCATTTTCAAAGAGGATCAATGACATTACCAGGTGATATCTTGACTTGGGCATGAATGGAATTTAAGTGAATCAGAGATACACAAAGTTGTTGATCCCTTTCTCTCCCCAAGAGTCATCAAAGTCTAGTAGCAGTCAGTGTTACAAGGGAATCACTTTAAAAGACTGATATATATTAATTTAAGGTCGCCAAGGAATCAGCTATGTAATTCCTAAATGAAAAACTCAAGTCAGCCGTCAGCCTTTTTTTGGAGTTTAATTACAATAGGAGCAAGAAAGGAATTAGAGATATATATAGAGAGAGAAAGGGGAGAGAAGGGAATAGGGCTTAAATACCCCTTCTGTTTAGGCTGGGCCAAAAGGCCCAAGCCCTTAGATAGCTGGGGCAAAGAAAAGAGATCAGTCCCTTTCACTCACGTGTCCAAAATGGAGAAACAGTCTCAGAGGCCCCCACCTTCAGCTTCCTTCAGAGCAAGCTTCCTCAGAGCCCAGGAACCACACCGACCAAAACTCAATCCTCCCTCCCTGAGTCTCCAGACCCTCCTATCTTTAAGGACACCATCCAAGTTGCCTCCCCTCAGTCCTCACATCTACCAATCACTCTTCATCAATTTCCCTGTCAATGGAGGCTCTCGCTTAACCCAGGACCGCCCAGAGGTTTCTGGCTTTTGCACATGTCTGTTGAAGGTCATATTTTTCAAATGATTAAATCTTTACTCCTTTGTTCCAGCCCTTTCTAAATCCTGTTAACTTGAGTATGGTAGAGATTGGAGTAATTAAATTTTGATCTAGGCTGCAGCCCTTACTCAATCTTATTAGGACTGAATAGGGTGGAGTATCTCCATTGTATCAATTCTAAAATCAATCAAGACTCAAAGAAATTCCTGTTCTATGCTCAAGCATAGGTCAAAGTCCTTTCCATTGTTCAGCAAAGGGTTTCTGTCCTAAAGTAATCTTAAGAAGGGAAGAGAAGGAACCTCCCATGCCAATGGAGTTCCCATTCCAATAGACTATCAGTAAGAAATTTTCCAAGTATGAAATATCCCAATGGTGAAATTTTCAACAATTATAAGTCTAAGGAAATTTGAGGTTTACATCAGTCAGGATGCCTGGTGATGGCCTGGGTTACAGTGGATGACCTTAGCATCTTTGATGTTTGACTAAGCTCTAAATACTCCATAGGGTCTGCTCCAGTCACCTTCATGGCTGTTGGAACAAATTGTTTATCTCCATGCATTTCGCCAGGGGGGTGTCTTCACGTGCTTGGGGTAGACACCTTACTCACAGATGAGTTTGTGGTTCATCAGTTATCCTCAACTTGGTGTAGTCCATCTTCTGAGATGATTTACTGTGCTGTGGCTTTTGGGCATGTTACAGCTTCAGGGAGCCACAGGTGAGAGTTCTGTCAATTGCATGTCAAAGGTGGATGAGCAGCCCTGAAAAGCCTCTCTGCAAACCCCCCAACCAGAGATGTTAGTCTTCCTTGAATACTCCTATACCCAAGGTAAATGTTTATTGACTGGCTGATTAACATGTTAATTGAAATCTGGCTTCTGTTATTTATTACCTGTGTGATGTCAAGTAATATACTAACCTCTTCTGGGTCTCTGATTTTCATCTGTAAAAATAAGGAGTTAGGCTAGATACTCTCTGATCTTACAATAATGTAATCCGACAACTATTTATCCTTATTTCTTTGGAGAAAGTTATTTCCTAGTTAGCTCCAACTCTCAGAGAAGGCAGAATGAAAGGACAGTAAAGTACTTAGAAGCTTATATTTCATTGAATTCCCCATTAATCTAGTTACTTGGGAACAAATGAAGATTAGGAGTGTAGGAACAAGATTGATTTAAATGACTGAGTACAGAGCCCCAGTCAGTGTTGGTCTGTGTGCAGTATGGATGCTTTAACAAATGTTGTCTCAAGTCAAATGCATTAGGCAACAATGATATCCAATATTAAAATAACTTTATGGATTATGGATAATTGTCATCTTTGTTGTTTTACCCCCTACGATTAGAACCAAATACATGAGAAGGGAATTGATTATTCCCAAAAACTTGAAAATGGTCCCTCTAGTATGGAGAGACACTGATCAATATGTTTGGGTTTCTGCAATTGTGGGGCTTACAACCAATTAGAACTTCTGCTCCTGACAAATTTAATTTCACTATAATTTTTTTAAATTTCCTCTTTCTCTAAAGATTCATTTGTTTTTGCTTAAGGAAGTGATTAATCATAATCATAGTGTAGGATTCTTGTAATAGTTGTATTTTCATGGAAAACTTTTGGTTTGAAAATAAGGCTGCAGCTATTATTCAAGGCTGATTAAATTATTAATAAACTCAGTATAATTATTTCATTCTTTGTGAGTCATGTAAAAAAAGTTAATCAGTAGCCTACATTGTAACAGTACGTGTAAGCTGACAATTCCCACAACAAAAAGTTTAAGATGATTTATGTAGAAAAATAAACTGAACAATATTAGAATAGGTCATAAGATTAACTTGGAAAAGGGGATGGTGGGAAACTGTTTACACAAAAAAAAGAAGGCGATGAGTGTGAAAGAAAGATTGACACCAGGCAAAATGATGCTGGTCTTCAAAGGTTATAATGATTCAGGATTATTGTGGGAGAGGAAAGTTGAGAGAAAGAAAATGAAATAGATGTGAATAGGAAAGGTCAAAGGAGGTTCTGGTGTGCGCTGACAAAACTACTCCAAAAGTTTTTGTACACTGCACGTAGGCAGAGAGAGCTAATATGAACTCAGATTAGTAACTAGTTGAGAAGGTTTCTATTATTTCTACAAAATTAGCATAGTGCCAGTTACAGGCCAAAAGCTAAGAAAAAAATCACTGCTGCCATTTGGTTATATCCTAGGTTGTTGGGTCATTTCAGTTACATCTTGACTCTTTGTGACCCCATTTGGGTTTAGCCATTTTTTTCTCCTGCTCATTTTACAGAAGAGGAAACTGAGTCAAAAACATTAGAAAATCCTAATGGGGTTAAATGACTTGCCTAGGGTCAGAGGGCTTGTAAGTGTCTGAGGCCAAAATTAAAGTCATAAAGATGAGTCTTCCTGACTCCAGATTCAGTGCTTTATTCACTGCACCACCTAGTTGCCCCTGATGAAGATAGGAAACATTTAAGAAAAAGAAAATATAAAACTTGTTTGGGGTGCAATAATTCTCAGAGATAAGGAATTAAGATTAAACAAAGTAATATAATTATTATCTATGACATGGTAGAAGGGAAGGGCCACTGATCTGGTAGTCAAAAGGTATTGGTTCTAGCTCCAACCTTACTACTGTTTAGCTAGGCAAATTGGGTGCTTTCTCTGGGTCTGAGAGAGGGTTACATTAGATAACATCTAAGTCCCTTTCCACCTGCAAATTTCTTTGAATTATGTGGACCACTGAGGCTGTTGAAAAAAGAGGAAAGTTCCCATTAGCCACAATAAAAGCAGGTTATAGATGTTTGTTATCAGGACAACTTATTGAAAGGCTAATCATTCTCATTCTAGAGAGAACTATCATATGATAGAAAGGGCTATTCTGGGTAATTCATACAGAGGAATAAAGGCTAAGACTTTACCTTAACTCTACTTAAGGACCTCAGGAACCACTTTTTTCACAGGACACAGTGCTTTTAGGGAAAGATACTATCTATCTACAGTGGGGAGTTTGCAAAGTTATGCCCAAGTCTCTGACTGTTGTGTTCTGGGAAGAGAGAACTGATGACTTTGTATCCAGGAATCTCTTCTTCCTTCTTTGCACCAACACCAGGCTGTTTCTAGATTCCAAAAATCATTTTCCACTAGAAAAATAAGACATTCCTAAAATATCTTGCAGACCCCTGCAAACTTCTATTCTGATGTCTCGTTTTGACATGGAATGACTTGAGCTTGTCCAAGCTTTTCTAGAGGAGAACGAGTTCTAGTAGGTTCTCCTATGCTGAGAAAGTTTTGAGGATGGTCCTAATAACAGACTATGTCTGTTTTCTAACAACTAAAAGGGAGCTAAATAAAGAGAGGCTCATGCCAGTGGTTAGCTAAGAGGTCATCATGAGCCTTCACTAGTTAGTCATCTTGACTTTTTTCTTCCCACTGAACTTGGACGACTGATAGAGAGAAGCCAATGATTTTGTGCAACTCTGCCTCACTTAAATCTAATTCACAAGTAAGTCAGAATATCATCCTATGATGTCAAATGAAGCATGTGCCAGGCCTAGAGTCAAGAGGATTTGGGTTCAAATCTGATTTCAGATACTTCCCAGTTCTGTGACCTTGGGCAAGACACTCAACCCCAATTACCTAACCTTAGAGTTTTTCTACCTTAAAGCAGATACTTGTATAGAGTCTAAGACAGAAACTATGGATTTTTTATAAATGATGAAAGAAAATAAAGGACAAACAGAAGCAATAATAGCAGCTTTTGGTAAAATAGAGGGAAAACTCCCCAAAACAAAAAAGAGTCTAAATAACTGATTCCTAAATAAAGATTATAGAACTTTCAACATTGTATTGGTGAACAAATGATTAAATTATGTCTTTTGAAATTGGTGCAAGATTTCCACATTATAATTAACAATAATTATTAATTAATCAAAACTATTCAGTCCATTTCAAGTTTGCTAAAGGAACTTTTTATATAACTGTGTGATTATCACAAGAATTATTAGGATTTGGAGCTATAAATCACCTTAGAGGTGCAAATCTTCATTTGACAATTTTTTTATTTTACTTGAGGCTTACAGATGTGAAGTGACTTGCCAATATCACCTAGGTGGGAACTAAAACTAGGATCCTTTGGTACCATTCTAGTAGGTGTCCTTTCGCCAACAGCAAGTCCCAGCCTAGAGAATGGGTCTTTCTCTGCCCCTTACTTCTATCCTATCCTATTATTTGGAGGGCTGCATCTGAGAAGATACCAGCTAGAGAATACATCTTCCTTTTCTCAGATGTAGCACCTGCCCTGTTGCTGCTCTTACACAGCAGAGGGATCATCAAGGGACCCTTCAGGTCCTATAAGAATATTCTAAAGCTTCAAAGAGTTCTTTCAACCCAAGACCACCACAGAGCTGAAAGCAGCCAATAAGCTAAAACTCGTCATGCTCTAAGACTCATGAGTTAGAAGTATGGTTCACCTCCCCAATTTTCTAGATGGTCAAATTGAAAAGAGGCAGGGAATATCTGGGTATGTTCAAGTAAAAGAGTAAGATTGGGGAGGAGGATGAACCTATTATGTGTCATTTCTTTCTCTTCCTGCCTCTGCTCATAGCTATCTTTTAATGTCAACATAGGAAACTATATAATTAAAATTCTTCTTTCAGATTACTTTTTCATCTTTCTTTGAGATGAAAACAAATTTCCACGAGCTAATTATCAAATTAATCAGAAAAGCTGTTTGCTTTTGAACTGCATTTACAACTGTTCTTGGCCACAAAGAAAATTGTCTCATTTTATAATTTACCAAGGAAACCTTCTTGAAAGGAATAGTCAATTTACAAGTCAATGCTTTTCTTCAATTTGGGACACAACTTATAAATTACTTTGGACACTGGCTTTGTTCTTCTAATCTCCTTAATTATTTTCAATACCTGATAATATTTACAGAAATATTTTCTTCCTTTTTCTATTCACTGAGGCTCTGGCTCTACAAAACACCCCAAACAAATAAAAATGATCTATCACTGTTGTTACATACAGTGGCTACACCATCTGTACAAGATACGGAGAGAATTTATTTTGCTGCTAATGCAAATATTTTGATGATCTTAATCTTGATGCTTGTGTTGAGCTGCATTTGTCATATTTTCTCAGCATGTAAGCAGAATATTTTTGTCAATTTTGGTTACATGGCAGTATGATTAATCCCTCACCACCTTAGGAAAGTTTCATTTTTATGTTTCTTCTAGTATTATAGCTTCAATATTTTTTTCCCTTCTTGTAACTCTATCCATCATTGTTATATGGTCCTTAAATATCTATCGTGGCAAAGTGGATAGAATGTTGGGCCTGTAGTCAAGAAGACCTGAGTTCAATTCTGACCTCTAACAGTTATTATTGAGGTGACCCCAGGTAAATTATTTAATGTTTATATGTATGCTTCAATTCCTTTATCTGTAAAATGAGGAGAATAATAATAGCATCTACCTCCTAGGGTTGTTGTGAGGATCAAATGAAATAATCTTGGCAAAGCATTTTGCAAATCTTAAAGTGTTATATAAATGCCACCTAATAATACATCATATAACAAATAGCAACTTCAACAAACATTTGTGAAATGGCTATTGTGCTCAGCTCACCAAAGAATAGACAAAGATTAAATAAGGCACAATTGCTGACCTTATGGAGTTTACAGTCTATCAGAGAGGTATGAAAAATTCACAACAAGTTATAATACAAAATAATGCTTGAAATGTTCACGGACACCATGAAGTTCAAGTCAGGCAAAAATCAATCCTAAGTGGCTCAAGAAAGAGTAAGGATTTGAGCTAAATCTTAAGAAATGTGGAAGATTTCAGTAGTTGGAGGTGAGGGTGAAGAACAATTCAGAGCTAAGAACTGGTATTAGCAGACGTAGAAGCAAGGAAGTGGTCAGGAGTCTAGTTTGGTTGGATTATAAAATATGACAAATGGTAAATTACAGTATAAGAGAAGTATAAAAAGGCAGGATGGCCGTAGACTATGGTGGGTCTTCAATGGCAATCTAGAGAACATAAACTTTATGGAACAAGTCATGGTCATTCACAAATTTCAAGCAGAGGAATGAAGCCCATGATGAGGTTGGCGCATAATCTGGCGATGGTGTGAAAGATGGCGACATGGGAAGACCTCTCATGAGGCTATTATAATAATAAAGGCAGATGGTAGTGAGGGCTTGTATTAGAGCAGATGTAGTGGGTATAAATAATATCAATTCTCATATATATATATATACATATATATAAACATCTTAATATTTACAAAACACTTTTGTGCCATATCAACTCCATAATGTACATAGTTCAAGAATTTTTATTCTCACTTTGTTGATGAGGAATCTGAAGTGCAGGAAATAAGTCATTTGCCCATTGTCACACAGCTTATATTCCAGGGCTAGGATACAAAGCTAGGTTTCCTAAATTTGAGTCCAATAATCTGTGTCCTATGTTATGGAGTGATATGAGAGATTGTGAAGGCAGAATAGAAAAGGCTTGAAGGAGGGGTGTCCCTCGATTGGGGAATGGCTGAACAAATTGTCATATCTGAGGGTGATGGAATATTATTGTGCTGTAAGAAATAATGAAGTGGAGGAATTCCATGGGAACTGGAAAGACCTCCAGAAAGTGATGCAGAGTGAAAGGAGCAGAACCAGGAGAACATTGTACACAGAGACTGATACATTGTGGAACTATCCAATGTAATGGACTTTACTACTAGTAGTAATACAATAAACCAGGACAATCCTGAGGGACTTAAGAGAAAGAATGCTATCCACATTGAGAGAAAGAACTAAGGGAGTAGAATCACAAAAGAAAAACTTATGACTTATGATTCATCACTTGTTATATGGGTGTATGATTTGGGGTTTCAGCTTTAAAAGATTGCTCTATGGTAAAAATGAATAATGTAGAAATAGGTATCAAATGACAGCATTTGTACAACCTAGTGGAATTGCTTGTCAGCTCTGGGAGGAGGGAGGGAAAGGAAATGAATCATGTAAACATGGAAAAATATGAAAAAAATTTTTAAAAAGAAAGAAAAGATTTGAAGACCAGTTGGTTGTAGGAGGTGAAAAATTGACAGGATTCCGAACAATAGTGTCTGAGTGAATGGTGTTACCATTGTCTAAAATAAGGAGGTCAGAAAGAGGAGCAGATTTGATTGAGTAGGGGAGGAATATGTTAGTGTTATCATGATTTCTGTGTTCCCACAAGGGAAAACTCAAAGCAATAAGTAAATGTGCAGAAAGGCAGCTACCTTGCTTCATTTGAGGAAAAATTTTCCAACAATTAGAACCAAACGAAAATAGAATGGACTGACTTTAAAGGGTTGTGAAATTCCTAGCACTTAGTAAGAACCTCCATGCACCTGGCACCTATGTGCTCATTGTCAGGGATACAAATCTCAAAGTAAAACATAAATCTATTCTCAAGGAGCTTAAAATCTAATGGGGTGAGAAAACAAGGACACACATAAATATAGAGAAATTAAACATAAAAAGAATTAATTCAAGGTAGTTTGGGAAGGAAGATATCTACATGGAAGGTGCTTACTCTGCATCTTAAACAGAAGAGACAACTGTCAAGAGGAAGCTATAGGGAGGCTAATTTTGGCTGAATATAACAATGAATTTTCTAGAAATTTGCAATAACAGTAGAATCAACTTTCCAGAAGGAGAAATCATCTTCAAGTTCTTCAACCTGGAGAAGCTCTGCCTCTACACTTCATAAATTCAGACTCTAACTCCTAACAAACTCTTATGTTTCCAGGATTTTTTACAAAATAAATTTACTCTCCATTTATTACTCTATGGTCCAGTCAAAACTAGCATTCTTGCTATTCTTACACAGCTTTCTACTTCCTTTGTGCTCCTTTGCACCAGCTGTTCCTAAATTCAAGATGCACAATCTCTTCCTCTTTTAGAATCTCTAATTTCTTTTAGTCATCAACTGAGATGCAAACTTCTACATGAAGCTTCTCAGGATTCTCTTACTAGTCATCTCCAAAACCACTCAATATTGCTGCAGAGAACAGCTCTCTGTGCTTTCTTCATTCACATCTCCGAAAAGAAGTGTGCTGGAGTCAGCTCCAAACAAAAATGTGTGAACATTTTAGTGTGAACATTTATACCCAGAACATTGGCAAGCAACAAGTCAAGGCTTGATGTTTTTTGTTAATAATTTCAATTTTAAGAAGGTGATGGAGAAAATGCTCATAAAGCAGATTAAACTTCAAAGTATGTCAAGAGATCTGGTTGTTAAACAAGTATCAGCACTGTGATATTGAAACCACTTTAAAAGACTGATATATACATATGTATCTATATCTATATCTATATCTATCTATCTATCTATCTATCTATCTATCTATCTATCTATCTATCTATCTATCTATCTAAATTTAAGGTTGCCAAGGAATCAGCTATGTAATTCCTAAATTAAACATTCAACTTTTTTTATGGTGTTTTAATTACAAACAGGAGGAAGAAAGTATCAGAGGGAGAGAGAGAGGGAAAGAAGAGAGAGAGAGAGAGAGAGAGAGAGAGAGAGAGAGAGAGAGAGAGAGAGAGAGAGAGAGAGAGAGAGAGAGAGAGAGGATATAAGGGAGAGAAGGAAAGAAGTTTAAATACAGGAAAGAAGTTTAAATACTAACTCTGGCTCAGGCTGGGGCTCCTCCAACTCCAAGCACCAGCCTGAAACAGCCTCTAGCCCTCCTCACAGGAAGTCCCAAGAACTCCAGAGGCTGTCCTCTACCTCACTTCCTGCATCTCACATGTGCCAATGGTGACTCTAGCTTGACCTAGGACTGCCCAGAGGTCTATCCTTTTTTTTGCACATGTCTATTGAAGGCCATATTCTCAAATAATTAAATCTTGAGTTTGCTGCAGCCCTTCCTAATCTTGTTACTCGGAGTATGGTGGAGATTGTAGTTTCCAAGACTTGATTCTATTATTCCAAGTATCTCTATTGTTATTGATCAGGAAATAGCTAAATCCAGCCTTCTAAAGAATGGTCTGAATAGGGTGAAGTAGTTTTGAAATTCATAGCACACTCCAATCAGAAAGGTAATACAGTCAAAATCCTCACTGGACTATGTCTAGAAATATTAATAATAGAATCTACTTTCCAGGAAGATTTCTCTTTGCCTGCAAGTGTTTGAAAAGAGATTGTTGCTCATTTTCCAAAAATATTGAAGATGAGATTCTGATATGAAATTGAATAGTGGAATAAATTATCTATAAGTTCTTTTTTCGACCCTAAGAAATTATGGATCTACTTCATAGAATCAGTCCTAAGAAGAACAAATTCTACTGTTTTCAGGAGTTTTATGAATTACTCCCCATTTACCACTCTAAGGCCAAGCCAAATTAGCATTCTGCTATTCTCACTTAAGGCTTTTTATTTTGGTTTTCTTACCCAGGAGTTTGGCTAGGAATGGGGTGGTGTCTTCCCTCCAGGTAACAACCTATTATTCCCATCTATTGTCCTCTGGCCTTTTTTTAGTCAAGATAACAGAAGAAGGTTTAGGTTTAGCTTCAGAGACTCTTAACTCTGTGCTTCTTCAGCAAACTATCCATTATAACAACCACCTATATCTGGACCTATATCATTAGAACTATATCTGACATTTGCATATTTATGTATTTATTGCATAAACTGAATGAATTTCCTATTTATTTTTAATTTTTTTTTTCAGATTGGAGATTTCGATCTCACTTTTTATAGGAAAAACAAGGGCCATTGATAGGTTTGATACTAGTACAAGGACATTTTGAGCTGCTCTATTTCTTACCTGCTTTGACTTGTCCTTTATTAGATAATGAAATCTAGTGAAATCTCAGTCCTGGGGGGATCACCACAGTGGTGTTGGGTTTAGTGCAGACAACAAAACTCCTTCAGCCTCATTATAGCTCAGAACTGCTGAACTCAACCCATCTGATAGATCCCAGCCTCTCCAGTTCCATTATAACTGTCAATTCACTGAATTTTCTTGACTTTGTTTTTAAGAAAGTTTTGCTTTTGTTTGATGAATGATATTATATGTTGAACTATTGCATTTCCATTATTAATATTTTGTGTCAGCATTTTTATTTCAGCACTTTTTTCTTCAAAGTTTAGCTTAAACCTTTGGATTTTCTGTAGTCCTGGTTTCTGAGTCCTCTGCTATCATCTCTGTTCCCTTTGATTCCTTTTGGTTTTCCTGAAAACTTTCATCTTTTCTTCCTTTTCTCTGAAGACACGTAGTCTTTCAAAAGGCAAAATGTGTATTAAATGCTTCCCGACAGAGTAGACTTTTCCAACTATATTAGAATTTCTGCTATACTGCTATGAAATCTACAGTTTTGATCTCTGTTGGATGCACAATGGGATTATATACAGTTTGACGTTATATTCTGATTGGACTCTGCTCCCCCTCCCCCATCTATGTTGATTAATAGTGCTGGTTGTCAAGATACTCCTTTTCTTCTATTTCATGTCATTGACAGGTGCTGAGCATGGAAAGGTGATGTCAATGGATTATTTAAGTACCACCAAAAAAGTGGTATATAAAGTAAGACAAAGAGAACACTTCAGTCAGAGAGAAGAAATTGTTGATTTATTTCTCTTTCTTAATTGATGCCTTTGTAGATCTCCTCACTGCTTCTCAGTCAGGTCTAGGATGTTGACTGTAAAGTTAAGCTAAAGATGTCACAAGCATTAACAAAGCAGATGAATGCCAGTTGGGCAAGTATGTACAGTCAGCTCTGTGTGTGCATATATTTTCCCGAGGAGAGTCTAGCTAAATGGCAATGACTGGGGATAAACTGTTGTTCTCAGAGACTGAATCATAACATTTAAGAGCTGGAAGGGACCTTAAAAGTTATGTAGTTTGACTCGCCCTTTAAATGTGTGTGTGCATATGCAGACATAAAATGCACTTACGGTACCATACATGTGCACATATGTAACCATATGCATATATGTAGAAGGATATAGATGCCTTGCATGCTTATATACAGGAATTGCATACATATATATCCATATAATAAAACATGCATACACATGCATGTGATATGTGTACACATAATCATACACATGCATATAGACACACATGCACACATCTATACACAAAGCACACTTACATATAGGTGGATAATTGTATAAATGAACACTATAACATATATACATGTGTGTGCCCACATGCATTTATTACATACAACTGTATATATATATATATGTAGAGACATAATATAAATATGCATGCATATATATTGATTATCTGTACATGCATACACACATACATGCATGCATGCATACATGTGCCTAGAAAAAGATTAGGAAACTAATGCCCAGAAAAATTAAGTGATTTACCCAGGAGCACAAAGAGAACTTATGGTAGAGCCAATATGAGAATGGATTCTATGGATTCTCAATGTGGCTCATGATGTGTTTGTATTTTCTATCTCCAAAGGTTTCTTTATATTCAATTTTCTCTTGATTACAGTGGTGATTGTAACTAAGGTTGTTTCTACACTGAACACTTAGTTTTTTAAATGGGTCAGTGACTAAATTAATTAGGAAAGACTCTCCAACAATGAGGATCACAAACTATCAAATGGGAAAGGATGTGTTTGTATAAAAATATTTATAGCTGTTCTCTTTGTAGTGGCAAAGAATTGGAACCTAAAGGGATGCCCCTCAAATGGGGAATGGCTGAACAAATTGTGGTAGATACTGGCAATGGAATACTATTGTGCTGTAAGGAATAATGAACAGGATGATTTCAGAAAGAGCTGGAAAGACCTCCATGGATTGATGCAGAGAGAAATAAGCAGAACCAGAAAAACATTGTATTCAGTAACAGCAACACTGTGGAATGATCCACTGTGATAGATTTAGCTACTAATAACAATACAACGATCTAGAACAATTCTGAGAGATTTATGAAAAAGAATGCTGTCCACTTCCACAGAAAGAACTGTTGGAGTTGGAATGCAGATAAACAGAAGCTTATGATATATCACTCGTTTATTTGGATTTATGTTTTAGGCTTTTGGTTTTATAAGATGATTCACTTACAAAAATGAATAATATGGAAATATGTTTTGCATGATAATATATCTATAACCCAAATTAAATTGTTCTTCAGCTCCAAGAAGGGAAAGGGAAGAAGGGAGGAAGACAGTTTGGATCATATAACTTTGGAAAACTCCTGTGTAAATTTATTAAAGCAAAAAAAAATTTTTAATTAAAAATAAATAAAAACTAAAAAATTAAAACAAAAACAATCTATCCCCCCCAAAAACTACACATGTTTTCTCATCCTGTGATTCTTGTCTTTGGTCTCTATCTTTCATCCCTCATTCTTATCACATGACTATTTCATCTTCTCCTTCTATCATATAATTCCTTAATGGCATTTTTTATAACCATTCTTCAAAGATCCTTATTGGTTCCATGGTGCAGTCTCCTCAAGCCCACTATGCACCTCTCCATTGGTCTTTGTAGAATATTATTTTTAATACTTCAGGGACAATTATATTCAGAGCCTCTTAGAACCTTTTATCAATAGTATTAGATTTTTTTTATCAGACAGGGCCAGGAAATTGACACACCTGGGGAATATGAATTATCGCTCCCTTTCTCTAAAAACACCAGCTGGAATTGTTGTAAGCAACAAACTTGCAGACTTGGGAAAAGGTTGGTAAACTTTGCCTTGACTTAAATTGATCTGGGATCATCTTGTGGTCCCTTTGGGCAGAGGAATATAAAGTAGATTTTAGGTCTTTGGGGTGAGTTCCTGAGACTCTGGGGGACCTTCTTGCTAAATGCTTTTTTGAAATCTTCTTGCCAGCCTTTTTAATTTGTTTTTATCCTCTGGGCTACTATTTAACCTCCTTGAGAACTGCTTCTACCTGAGGGTATTATAATATATTTTTAGTAAAAGAACTGTTTGTCCTTGGGCTCTGAGTGATTTATTGCACAAGATATGGAATACCATTAATGAATAGAAGGGAAACCTGCAGATTCATAATCCATTCATTATGGAAAAGAGATTCATAATTTTCTGAAGGCAATCCTGTCCATTTTCTTCTAAACAGGCAGGTCAGTGGTGAAATAGATAGCATGCTAGGTTTGGAGTTAGGAAGAAGCTAGTTCAAGTCCTGTCTCAGATATTTAATCACAATATGACCATGTTGGCAGAACCAGGAGAACATCGTACACAGAGATGGATACACTGTGGCACAATCGAATGTAATGGACTTCTCTATTAGCAGCAATGCAATAATCCAGGACAATTCTGAGGGACTTCTGAGAAAGAACACTATCCACATCCAGAGGAAGACTGTGGGAGCAGAAACAGAGAAGAAAAACATTTCCTTGATCACATGGTTTGATGGGGATATGGCTGGAGATGTTGACTTTAATTGATCACTCTATTGCAAACATTAATAGTATGGAAATAGGTCTTGATCAATGATACATGTAAAACCCAGTGGAACTGCTCATCAGCTCAGGGAGGGAGGAGAAGGAGGGGAGGGAAAGAACATGAATCATGTCACCATGGAAAAATATTCTTAATTAATTAATTAAAAACAACAATAAGACCATGTCTAGTTATATAACTTCTTCCCACCTTAACTTCTTCATCTGTAAAACAAGGGATTGGGCTTGATGATCTCAAAGATGGCACTTATCTTTATTTTTTTAAAGCTTCATGGTATAGTAGAAAAGACATTGGATTTGAAATTAGGAATGCTTAGGTTGAAATGCTGACTCAAACATGTTCTAGCTATGTAATCCTATACAAATCTCTTAACCTCTTTCTGCCCTGTTTTTCTTATTTGTAAATTAAGGGGTGCCTCTAAGATCCCTTCAAGCCTTAAATCTAAATTGCTATTATCCTCCTCCTAATCAATTGTGGCACTGATTTGTTGTCCATCTCTGCTTTCTGTCCCAGATATACATACTGATGAACAAACTCTATAGATTTTTCCATCCAAATGTTTCATAATCTGGGCAATAGACATTCTTTATTCATTTAGTTTTTCCTATATGGACAGGTAGGATAAAATTTTTAATGTTATTACAGAACTCTTCCAGGAGACTCTTCAATGGTCTGGGGCTTAATGCAATTCAAACAATGTCATACACCAACAGGATCATCTGGAGGACCTGACTATCCAAAGAGAAACCTTCTTTCATTGGAATTTGCACTCAATCATCTTAATCAGAGTAGTTAACAATCTTAGTTGCCATCCATTGAATCTCAATGTTTTTGATATTCATTAAGAGAGAGTCATCAAATAGTCATTTCTATTGTCATATCATCTGAAAGCTATTAAGTGGTTTGCATGTATGGATGAGAAACACCTTGCTTTTAAAAGAACTTATGTTAGCTTCTCATTCTGGAGAAACAAGAGCGTTTTCATCATCAATAATTACCATAACAGGATATTCTCCAAATCTTTCAGTAAACTGTAGAATGATAGAGATATAGTGCATAATTGATTATTGCTTTTGAATCTTATTAAATATGACTGATTTTATTATCAAACATGCTCTTAATTTTATAAAGATGATTCATAAAATGTTTTAAGGTGAAAAGGCTAGGTATACAAGTTGGTACACACTGGAAGGAGCCTCTCTCTTAGTCACCTTTTCAGCATTAATAGTCTGAGGTTTTTTTCTCCCCACACCTTTGGTATCTTCCCCTCCTTTGGCTATCTTGTATATCAGGTCCTTGATGCTCTCACAGTTCAGTTACCTCTAAAATAAATTTCCTTTATATACAAGGTATTCCAAAAGTCTTAGTGCAGTCTTAAAACTTCAGTATATTGAGAAATCTTGTACTCTTGGTCCAGTAAGCCTCTTTTTACAATCTTTGTTGTCCTTAGTGCCAAATCTCCTTCTTACTTAAACACTTTTTGTTCATTAATTTATTCTTTGGATTCTTTTATGCTTTTTATTGTAAAAGCAATTAATTTAAACTGCTGAAACATAAAATCTTATAGTTGGTATCTATATTACTTTTAGTGCCTGTTTCCAATGTTTAATTATCCAATTGTTTAAATATTTCATTTAAACTGTTTTAGTTGTAAGTCATATATATTTCTTTTTTGCCTTCCATTTTTTCCTAATTCTGATTTTAAGTGAGTCAGTGATATGAGTGTACACAAATAACTATGCTAGAAATAACACATCAATAACAACTCTCCCCTTCTGTTAAAATATAAAAGATAATGTTATTCATTATTTATATTATTTGATTCTAACTGTATCTAGCACCTTCCAGTTGTTTTTCTGAAGAAAATGTTCGTGATTTAAAAGTGTGAGCCTTTTATAAAATCTACAAATCTTTGATCTGAGCCATATATTCTTTCATTTCTCTTTATTCTCATTTTCCCCATATTTCCATTGAAGTCATTGAGTATTTGTATGTATGTTGATTTAATTTAAAAATATCAATTTTATCAATTTTTTTCACCAAATTTCTCTACTACCTACCTCATCCTCAGTGTTGATTACAGTAGCAAGCTGTACTTATTTTTCATGGTGGACAATTTGAAAATGTTCACCATTACTTTTGTAATACACAATGAATAAATATCTCATGAAGTGTTTATTTCTTTTTAGGCAAGCAATGCAACCCATTCTCCAAACTCCTTTCTTTCCCTATTTAAGGAGCCTCCTTGTCCTTCCATTTAGCTATAACCTCTCTCCTTCTTCTACAATCATTTATAGAGAGAATGTTATGATTAACATGACTCAGCTCCTTAAGATTTGTATGATTCATCTCCTCCAGCAGTATCTATACTTCTTGGTCACTGGACAAGAATCTCAAGACCTTTAGAGTATTAACAATAGTATTGTAGTTAAAGATGGTCAAAATGATGATTCTTAGATGCCTGTACCCTATTTTCTTCCATTCTCCCATTGTCTTTACTAAAGTAGATGTGGGCTGCGTAGGATAGAGAGCAATTTTGCATTTGTTTGTTTGTTTGTTTGTTTTATAGTTTCCTATAGTCAATGACATTCAAGTAACCAACCTATTGGTGATGTGCTTCTCTATGGGAACTAGATTAGTCCTTGAAAAATAGACTCACCCTGTTGCTATGACCATATTGAAGCTTTTTTCAGCAAGGTAGAATCTCTCAGAGCTGGCATTTCACCCCTGGAGTAGCCTTTGAGAATCTAAGGTCAATTCCATACTACACTGAGGCATTGAAAGAGGACTGAGTAAAGGCAACCAAATAGGGGAAGGGAATATCATGATACCCCAGCTGTGAATTTAGAAGCTGGTACATTTGCTGACATTGATTATTTCTGAATATCATGATATTAAACACTGAAGACTTGGGTATCTACTTAGAATTAAAAAAAATTAGGAGAGTAAAAACTTAACAAGTATTTATTGAGGTTTAGCCTGTGCAAGAGGTTACAAGGGTTATTTCAAATGAATATTAAAATGGGACTGCTAGATTCTCTATTGATTATCTAACCTGAATGGATTTTTAAAAAAAAAACTTCCTTTCTAACTGCATTTGGTAAGAAAAGTACTTACCGAATATATTGGAATGAAGATTATCTTATTTTCCACAGACAGAATAGATAAGTGGATTAGTTACTAGCAAAACGGTACTATCCCTTGGTATGTTTCTACTCTTGTCAGATATTTTGTAGAACCACACAGTTTCTTATGGAGAATATATTTTTAGTAAGGAAACCATTTCCTCTGGGGAAAGGATGGAACATAGAAGTATTAAAAATAAGTGACAAGCAATAGAGGTCATTTGTTCAACCTGTCCTCTTTGTCCTCTATTTATAATCACTAAGTATTCCCTGTGGATAGAGCTCAGAGCTGGTTATCAGGAATTAAAGAGTTCTATTCCCAGTGCTGCCAATTATTTTCCATGCAACATTGCTCCATCTGCAAGCCTGGGATTTTGAGGCTAACTTGCCATGCATAGCCAGACTGAGGAATAATTATTGCTAATAAAACACACCCATTGGCAAGTGCTATAGTGAAGTGGTAAAATGTTTCATAAATATTAAGACTCCTTGATTTACTTCATGAGTTCCCCATTTAAGCTAATAGTTTTACTGAGTGTGGACCCTTTGACATAGAAGCATCTAAGTGGCAGCTTGATTAGAGTATAAGCCTGCTGACTGATGATTTGCTGATTTTCAGATATGAGGGCTGACTTTAGAAGACTGACTGAGAATCAGTCACTTATTCCCATGGCCTTTAAAAAGGCAATTGGTGCTCTTTGAGTTGGCAAAAAATTGGAAAATGAGGGGATTCCCTCTAATTGGGGAATGGCTGAACAAATTGTGGTTTATGTTGGTGATGGAATACTATTCTGCTCAAAGGAATAATAAAGTGGAGGAATTCCATGGGAACTGGAATGACCTCCAGGAAGTGATGCAGAGTGAAAGGAACAGAACCAGGAGAACATTGTACACAGAGACTGATACACTGTGGCACAATCGAATGTAATGGACTTCTCTACTAGTAGCAATGCAATGATCCAGGACAATTCAGAGGGATCTATGAGAAAGAACACTATCCATATACAGAGGAAGAACTGTGGGAGCAGAAACAGAAAAGAAGGGGGGCAGAGTCAATATGGTGGCTTAGAAACAGCAAAAGTTCAGACCTCTGAAAACCCTTCCTTACCCATCACAAACTCAATGTTCCTAGGGGACTGAAATTCAAACTTAACAACAGGACAGAGGTGGGGAACCCTCCTTCTGGACTCAATTCAAAAGGTATGTCCCCCAAAAGCTGGAATCTGAGAACTCTTGGGTCTAAGGGGAAGGCAGAAAGAAGGTCCCAGGACCCCTTCCCCACAACCCAGAGTGCTGAGCCCCCAGCAACAGCTGGAATTTCTGGGCGGGCAAAGGTGCTGGATTGGAGGGTGTGCCTTGAGAGCAACCTGGGCCAAGCTCAGAGCATCCAACACAGGCTGCAGGTAAGCATCCAGAGAGAGACTGAAGAGCCTGCAGCCCCTTGGCTGGGTCCTTCCATCTGGCTCCAGTCTCACCAGAGATTTTTGCCTTGGGGCACATCCAGACCAACCCAGTTGAACCTAATCCCATCCAGAGTCCTCAGAGCTCAGGGAGGACAGGATCCCTCCCCCACTAGAGTACAGGGCCTCCCGCAAGGATAGGAACCTCTGGGCAGGCAAAGGCACTGGTGTACCTTGTGGACAGTGCTGTGCCAGGCTCAGAGCATGGAACACAGGCAGCAGGGAAGCAGCTGGAGAGAACTGTAGAGAGCCTGGATGGCTCCAGCCTTCCAGGAGTCTTAGGCCTCAGAGCACATACAGCCCAACCCAGTTGAACTTAATCTGATCAAAAGCCTCCAGAGGACAGGGAAGCCAACATTCCTCCCCCAGAGACTGTATCAAGAGATCTGACAAAGCTCCAAGAGGGGAGACTGACAGCCCCAAAACAAAAACAAAAAACAAAAAACAAGAGGATCAAGAGCACAGACAAATACGGGGAGCAAAGAAGGGGTAAACACAAGCAAACAACAGAAAAAGAAGAAAGAAATTACAACAGACAGCTTCTGTATAGGTAACAAGAATAGAGCGAATGAAACAGAGAGGAAGGGATCAGCAAAGGCACTAAGAATCATTGCTCTACCAGAAGACCATGACAAAAGAAAAAGCCTGGACATCATACTATAGGAAATTATTCAAGAAAACTGCCCCGATATCCTAGAACAAGAGGAAAAAGTGGAGATTGAAAGAATCCACAGATCACCTCCTGTACTTATTCCCCAACTGACAACACCCATGAATGTTATAGCCAAATTCAAGAACTATCAGACCAAAGAAAATATATTACAAGCTGCCAAGAAGAAGCCATTCAGATACCACGGAACCACCTGAGGATAACAGAAGATCTGACTGCATCCACACTAAAGGACCGAAAGGCATGGAATATGATATTCCAGAAAGCAAGGGAACTAGGTCTACAACCAAGAATCAACTGCACAGCAAAACTGATTATATTCTTACAGGGGAAAGTATGGCCATTTGACAAAATAGAAGAATTACAAGGATTCATAAAGAAAAGACCAGACCTGAACAGAAAATTTGATGTCCAAGCACAGAACTCAAGAGAAACATCAAAAGGTAATTTAAAAAGAGGGAAAAAGAAAAACAAAACAAAACAAAATTTTTTAAGAGACTCAACAAGTTAAAATGATATGTATCCCTATGAGAAAATAGGTCATTGGTAACTGTTAAAAACTGTAGTTATTACCTGGGCAGCAAAAAGAAGTACCCTTAGAAGGGACAGTGACAAACTGTATAGGATGAAAGGATAAGACATAAATAGGTATGTAGATATAGGCATGCATAAATACATACACATATGTATGCATATTACATATATATAACTAGAACTAAAAATAGGTTAATATTAAAAGAAATGGGAAAAGAAACAAATGGGGGTAAATTTATATGTCACAAAGAAGCTCATGGTGGGAGGGGGGGAGAACATCAATACACTGGAAGGGTAAAGAGGTCGGAGATAGGAAATACTCAACTCATACGTGCATTGAAACTGACCCAAAGAGGGAAGAACAATCCAATCCATTGGGGCAGAGAATAGATTTGTGCCCTATAGGGGAGAAGAAGGGAAAAAATGGACTGGTGGGTAGGGAAGCAGTACAAGGGAGGTAGAGGTTGGGGTGTAAATTTTAGAAAGACTACAGGGAAAATAAGGGGGGGAATAAGAAGGGCGGGGGTTAGAAAGGGAAGTAAAATAAGAGTGGGAACTAGAGGGACTGATTAAAAACAAACATTGTTGTAGAAGGAAATAGTGAAAGAAGAAAAGGCAGGAACAGAAGTAGAAATCAAAATGCTGGGTAATACACAGCTATTAATCATAACACTGAATGTGAATGGTATGAACTCACCCATAAAACGCAAGTGAATAGCAGAGTGGATTAGAATCCAAAACCCTACCATATGCTGTCTACAAGAAACATACATGAGGAAGGTAAATACACATAGGGTGAAACTAAGAGGGTGGAGCCAAATCTATTGGGCATCAACTGATAAAAAAGAAGGCAGGAGTCTCAATCATGATATCTGACAAAGCCAAAGTAAAAATAAATCTAGTTAAAAGAGATAGGGGAGGTAATTACATCCTGATAAAATGCAGTATAGACAACGAGGAAATATCTGAACTCAACATGTATGAACCAAATGGCATAGCATCCAAATTTCTAAAGGAGAAACTAGAGGAGCTCAAGGACAAAATAGATAGAAAAACTATACTAGTGGGAGACCTGAATCTTCCTCTATCTGAACTAGATAGCTCAAACCAAAAAATAAATAATAATGAGGTAAGAGAAGTGAATGAAATCTTAGAAAAATTAGAGTTAGTAGACATGTGAAGAAAAATAAATAGAGACAAAAAGAAATATACCTTCTTTTCAGCAGTACATGGTACATTTACAAAAATTGACCATGTATTTGGGCGTAAAAACATTGCAAACAAGTGCAAAAGAGTATAAATAATAAATGCAATTTTCTCAGATCACAATGCAATGAAAATAATAATTAGTAAGGGAATATGGAGAGGTAAATCAAAAATCAAAAATTAATTGGAAATTAAACAATACAATTCTCCAAAAACAGTAAGTTAAAGAACAAATTGTAGAAACAATTAATAACTTCATTGAAGAAAATGACAATGAAGAGACATCATTTCAAAACCTATGGGATGCAACCAAAGCAGTACTCAGGGGGAAATTTATATCCTTGAGTTCATATATTAACAAATTAAGACGGGCAGAGGTCAATGAATTGGGCATGCAAATTAAAAAATTAGAAAGTGAACAAATTAAAAATGCTCATATGAAGAGTAAATTAGAGATCCTAAAACTCAAAGGAGAAAGTAATAAAATTGAAAGTCAAAGAACTATTGATTTAATAAATAAGACTAGAAGCTGGTACTTTGAAAAAACAAATAAAATAGACAAAGTATTAGTCAGTCTAATTTAAAAAAAGGAAAGAAAAAAAAACCAAATTGACAATATCCAAGATGAAAAAGGAAACCTCACCTCTAATGAAGAAAAAATTAAGGCAATCATTAAAAACTACTATGCCCAATTATATGGCAACAAATATGACAATCTAGATGATATGGATGAATACTTACAAAAATATAAATTGCCTAGACTAAAAGAGGAAGAAATAAATTACCTAAACAACTCCATATCTGAAAAAGAAATTGAGCAAACCATCAAAGAACTCCCTAAGAAAAAATCCCCAGGTCCAGATGGATTCACAAATGAATTCTATCAAACATTCAAAGAACAACTAATCCCAATATTAAACAAACTATTTGACAGAAAAAGACAAGAAGGATTTCTACCAAATTCATTTTATGACCCAAACATGGTACTGATCCCAAAGCCAGGCAGGTCAAAAACGGAGAAAGAAAAGTATAGACCAATCTCCCTAATGAATATAAATGCAAAAATCTTAAACAGGATAGTAGCAAAAAGACTCCAGCAAGTCATCACAAGGGTTATCCACTATGACCAGGCAGGATTTATACCAGAAATGCAAGGATGGTTCAATATTAGGAAAACCATTCATATAATTGACCATATTAACAAGTAAACTGATAATAATCACATGATTATCTCAATAGATGCAGAAAAAGCTTTTGATAAAATACAACGCACATTGCTATTGAAAGTATATTGAAAGTATACTAGAAAGTATAGGAATCGAAGGGCCTTTCCTAAAAATAACAAACAGTATATATCTAAAACCATCAGAAAACATCATCTGCAATGCGGATAAACTAGAAGCCTTCCCAATAAAATCAGGAGTAAAACAAGGATGCCCATTGTCACCTCCATTATTTAACATTGTTCTAGAAACACAAACAGTAGCAATTAGAGAAGAAAAAGAAATTGAAGGTATTAAAATTGGCAATGAGGAGACCAAGCTATCACTCTTTGGGGATGATATGATGGTTTGCTTAAAGAATCCTAGAGAAACAACCAAAAAGTTACTCAAAATAATCAACAACTTTAGCAAACTTGCAGGATACAAAATAAACCTACATAAGTCATCAGCATTTCTATATATATCCAACCCATTTCAGCAGCAAGAATTAGAAAGAGAAATACCTTTTAAAATCACCCTAGACAATATAAAATACTTAGGAATTTATCAGCCAAGATAAACACAGGAACTATATGAACACAATTACAAAACACTTTCCACACAGCTAAAACTAGATCTAAACAATTGGAAAAACATTGATTGCTCATGGGTGGGACGAGCTTACATAATAAAAATGACCATCCTACCCAAATTAATTTACTTATTTAGTGCCATACCCATTGAACTACCAAAAAACTTCTTTACTGAATCACAAAAAAACATAACTAAGTTCATTTGGAAGAACAAAAGATCAAGGATATCCAGGGAAATCATGAAAAAAAATGCTAAGGAAGGAGGACTTGCAGTCCCAGATCTCAAACTATACTATAAAGCAGTTGTCATCAAAACAATTTGGTCCTGGCTAAGAGACAGAAAGGAGGATCAGTGGAATAAACTTGGGGTAAATGACCTCAGCAAGACATTCTATGACAAACCCAAAGACCCCAGGTTTTGAGACAAAAATCCACTATTTGATAACAACTTCTGGGAAAACTGGAAGACAGTATGGGAGAGATTAGGTTTGGATCAACATCTCACACCCTACACCAAGATTAATTCAGAATGGGCGAATGACTTGAACATAAAGAAGGAAACTATAAGTAAATTAGGTGAACACAGAATAGTATACATGTCAGACCTTTGGGAAGGGAAAGATTTTAAAACCAAGCAAAACTCAGTAAAAGTCACAAAATGTAAAGTAAATAATTTTGACTACATCAAATTAAAAAGTTTTTGTACAAACAAAACCAATGTAACTAAAATCAGAAGGGAAGCAACAAATTGGGAAATAATCTTCATAAAAATCTCTGACAAAGGTTTTATTACTCAAATTTACAAAGAGCTAAATCAATTGTACAAAAAATTAAGCATCAACCCAGCAATTGATAAATGGGCAAGGGACATGAACAGGCAGTTTTTAGATAAAGAAATAAAAACTATTAATAAGCACATGAAAAAGTGTTCTAAATCTCTTATAATCAGAGAGATGCGAGTCAAAACAACTCTGATTTATCACCTCATACCTAGCAGATTGGTTAATATCACAGCAAAGGAAAGTAATGAATGCTGGAGGGGATGTGGCAAAGTCGGGACATTAATGCATTGCTGGTGGAGTTGTGAATTGGTCCAACCATTCTGGAGGGGAATTTGAAAATATGTCCAAAGGGTATTAAAGTCTGTCTGTCCTTTGATTCAGCCATAGCACTGCTGGGTTTGTACCCCAAAGAGATAATAAGCAAAAAACTTGTACAAGAATATTCATAGCTGCACTCTTTGTGGTGGCCAAAAATTGGAAAATGAGGGGATGCCTTTTAATTGAGGAATGGCTGAACAAATTGTGGTATATGTTGGTGATGGAATACAGCGGAGGAATTCCATGGAGCCTGGAACAACCTCCAGGAAGTGATGCAGAACGAAAGGAGGAGAACCAGGAAAACATTGTACACAGAGACTGATACACTGTGGTACAATCGAACGTAATGGACTTCTCCATTAGTGTCAATACAATGTCCTGAACAATCTGCAGGTATCTAGGAGAAAAAACACTATCCACAAGCAGAGGACAAATGGTGCGAGTAAAAACACTGAGGATTGAGGGGATATGATTGAGGAGAAACTCTAAATGAACACCCTAATGCAAATACCAACAATATGGAAATGGGTTCGAATCAAGGACACATGTGATACCCAGTGGAATCACGCATTGGCTATCTGAGGGGTGGGGGGGGGGAAAGAAAATTGTCTTTGTTTCCAATGAATAATGTTTGAAAATGACCAAATAAAATAATGTTTAAAAGGGAAAAAAAAGAAACACAAAAGAAAAACAACCGGTTGATTACATGGTTTGATGGGGATATGATTGGGGATGTAGACTCTAAATGATCACCCTAAGGCAAACATAACAATATGGAAATAGGTCTTGATCAGTGATACATGTAAAACCCAGTGGAATTGTGTGCTAAGGAAGGGGTTGGGGGGAGAGAAGGGAAAGAACATGACTCTTGTATCCAGGGAAAAATCTTCTAAATTGACTAAATAAAAATAAAAAAAAGAAAAAAGAAAAAAAGGCAACTGGCCATGCTCTCTTGCTCTGGCTTCCTTTTCACCTTCAACAGACAAACTTGAATCTAGTTCTATTCTGGGTTGTGGTTTTGAGCAAAGAGAAATCAGCATCTATGGACAGTTCCTCACTCCCTTCTCTCCCTCTCCATCCAAAGAATTCGTCAATGGCCATTAACCACAGAAACATTTGGCCTGAGAGAATCATCCCTTTACCCCAAGTTCCTGGCAAACTCCTGCCAGTTTATTTACTTTTCTTGGTAGAAGTTAAAGGCTACAGACCTAGACGTGGACTCTCTGAACTCAAAGGCTCTCTGAACTCCAGGACACTAAGAGATTTCCTTTAAAAGTACATGACAAGAAGTAGAACGGTACTTGCCTTCTTAGCCCAAGAGAAACTTGCCTCTTAGATAACTACAAGCTTATGTGTTATAAATTTTTTGAGTTCAGCAGTTTGGGCAGGAGAACTTCTAGAGATAGCAGGGGAGTTCTTAACATGTTGTGTTCCACTGAGAAAGAAGAGGACTTTCTAATTGGAGAGCAAAGTCAGGAAGCTGACTTTGGGAAGTTATATTGGGAAGTGTTATGAATAAAAAAATTAACTTTGGAGACTTTTATTCCACAAAGAAGGTAAATATTTTTTCAATATCCTCCAAAACAGAGTCATGCTACTACTACTGTATAGCATTTATAGCACCAAGTTGTGCCAGGCACTATGCTAAGTACTTTCCACATCTTATTTGATCCTCACAATAACCCTGAAAAGTAGGTAGTTTTATAATTTTCATTTCATAAATGAGAAAATTGAGAAAATGAGAAGTTAATTGCCTTGCCTAAAGTTTTCAGTTAGTAAATACCTGATGCTGAATTTAAACTCAGGTCTTCCTGACTAACTACTTTAACTAAGTCTTTTTTATAATCTTGGAGAAGGAAACTATGTGTAGGACTCTTTGGGAAAGAGAAAACAGCAGAATGTCAAAGAATTGGAAATTAAATTCAATCCTTTTTTCAGGAGGAACTCATGAGCTAATTGAGTGCGTTTTTTTGTACTTTGAATCTTGTTATGAGCTCTTGGGAATCCTTTGCTTTCTGTTGGTGAAATAAAGACTGTCTTGTGTCTTATGTGTTTTTTGTACAATCAGTGGATATATGGGCACTGGGAACTCTATAACTCCCACTTTGAGAAATTAAAAATGAATCATAGTATAATTATACTGAGAGATTTACCTGGTTGTACTACAGGTAGGGTCCTTGATCCAAAGATAAAAACTGGTAGCTTTGAGATCTACTTCCAGGGTGGAAACCAATGTATGCAAGCCCAGAGTATTCAGGAATGAGGTCATTAGGCCTTAAGATATATACTTAAATGAAAGGCACTAGAAAGGTTATGGAAAAGGAAATACCAAACATCTGTTAGAGTCAGACATTGGAATCAGAATATTCCCATATCTGGAAGCATGGATGATCCTAGTACATTGATATAACAGACAGAGATCTTTTTAATAAGAGTAATAGTCCACAGGAATGTATTGAGAACTTTTAAAATTACTCCACCCTACTCAGACAATGCCTTAGGGGAAGATAAATTTGCAAATTCCTGATTAAACAATGAAAAGTCCCCAACTCATACTTATAGTGAAGCTAAAACCCTAAGCTAGGTGGTCTATTTTAGATCTAATACAAAAGGGTGCTCAATACCTATAAAGGCTAAATTAGTCACTAAAAGGTCAAGCAACTTACAAAAGGGAAGCTTAGCAAGAGGTGTGAAATAGTGAGAGGGTTTTTTTTTTTTTAACCAGAGAAGGTGAGAACCAAAGAAAATGAGAACTAAGAATGGGCAGTCCTGGGAAAAAGTGTCTACTGTGATTAGTAGATGTGAAAATTTAGGGGAGGTGACATAAGAGAAAATTATTTTAAAAGGAAGCGAAGGAATAAGTTCAGGGCAATTGAATTCAGTTACAATTGGAATTCAGTTTGGAGGCTAATTTCAGTTCGGAGTGGAAGAACCCAGGTTGAAGACGGTCTTGTGGTGAGTGATAAAGACTGACTCACTCTTCCTTAGGTCCAGGCCTAGGCCCTTTCTCTCTCTCTCTCTCTCTCTCTCTCTCTCTCTCTCTCTCTCTCTCTCTCTCTCTCTCCTCTTCCCTTAATTCCTTCATTTGTATTAATTAAAATCTTCATAAAACCCAGCTGACTTGGGTATTTTCATATTTGGGAATTTTCCCATGGTGACCACTTATTTTTAATTTAAATCAAGACACTAAAAAATTATCTTTACAGTTTGGCTGAAACCTTTACAGTTTTGGAAATCCACAGGCTTGAAACCCACATTTTCTTGGTTACAAGCTGGAGAAAGAATCTCATATCTTTGCCAAGAAAACCCCAAATGGAGTCCTGAAGAGTTGAATACAACTAAACAACAAAATCCAACAAAAAAAAATCTCTTCTCCAAAATCTCTCCTCCATTTACTTAACTGTATGCCTGGAATTTTTATCATTATAAGTATTCCTATATGATAAAGATCTAGCTCTATGAATCTCATTTTTAAATGCACATATTTAATTTTTAGTAGTAAAGTAACACCAATAATTTTTAAGAAGTCTTATGAAATTAGAGACAGGATAAGTAAGCTTTATTGAGGGATTAGGAATCAAAAAGTTCTAGAGCATGGAGAGCTCCTGAGGTAGTCAAATTCTAGAGCAGTGATGGCAAACTTATGGCACTTGTACCAAAGATGGCACAGAGTGCTCTCTGTGGGCACATGGCAGCCCAACCCCAGAGTTAATTCTTAGAAAGGCAGAGGGGTCCCAGAGGAGCTACTCCCCTACCTCTCTCCATTGTATCTGATGACATTTTTCCCCATTTCCCACTCCTCTGCCCAGCAGCCCAATGGAAGGACACAAGGGGTATGGTGGGTGGCTCACAGGTGGCAGAGCTGGAGGGGAGAGGGATGCTCAGACCACTCTTCTACCCCTCTCTACACTTGCTGAGGACATTCTTCACTTTTCTCACCCCTCCTTCTAGTAGCCCAATGGGGGTTCTTTCTCCCTCCCCTGTACTAGGTAAGGGGGGATTGGGGACACCCAGTATGTGGTGGGGGAGGACCATGGCACATGGTATCTGGGGGGAGTGGGCACGGTATTTTGTTTTGGGGGTGGGGGTGGAGCCTAGCACTTCATCTCTGAAAGGTTCTCCATGACTCTTCTAGAGTGTCATAGTGAGTGGTCATCAGTTAACCAAGCAGAAGGGCACTAGATACCTGAAGTGAATGATAGTTTTTTTGGGTACTTTACATGCCTTATTATATTTAATTATTATTGTAACTATTTTATAGGTAAAAACTGAGGCTTAGGAAGGTTAAGTTATTTTCCTGGAAAGTATTAGTCCTAACCTAGTTCTCTTTTTTTTCTGTGTTTTGGTCTTTATTTTATTTGAATAACAAACTTACATGTGACATGATTCATGTTATCTCCTTTTCCCTCCCCTCTCCTGGATGTGATATGAAATGGAGATTTGAACCCTGGACTTCAATACCCAGAAGTCCTTAGTATTTCCCAGAATTCCCTATAATCTCACCTGAGTCCTCACCTGAGTGATAGAACACAATTTAGTATTTAAAGGGCTCTCTGCCTTCCAAGCTCTCTTTTTCCTCTTCTAAGCACACGCATCTCTCTACTGGGCATGCAAGATGTAGTAAGTGAAATATGAATGGGCTAATCAGCCCTAGACATGTGTTTTTCCAGTCTTCCACTTATTGCTCGATTCACAAGCACTTCCAGCAAGAATCAACCCCTGATCTGAATTCACCCTTTGCCTAACTCCATATAGAATCATTCTTGTTAGTTACTAGTTCCTTGATGAATGTATTTGAAAATCTGTTGACCACTTTCTTTAGTCCTGATGAAATGAGTGCCTTAGTTTAATTTCCTTTAAATAGATTTTTCCAGGGTCCTTAAGAGAACTGGGTCAAATGTATAAGAATACAAAGCATTCCCCACTCAAAGGATATGAACAGGAAGTTCTCAGAAGAAGAAATCAAAACTATCTACAGTCATATAAAATGCTTCAAATCACTATTGTTTAGAGAAATGCAAATTAAAACAACTCTGATATTCCCTCAAACTGATCAGAATGGCTAATATGACCAAGTAGAAAAATGATAAATGTCGATGTGAGAAAATTGAGACACTGTTGGTGAAACTGTGAACTGATGCAGCCATTCTAAAGAGTAATTTAGAACAAGGCTCAAAGGACCATACAACTATTCATACACTTTGACCCAATAATACCACTATGTCTATAACCCAAAGAAATCTTCTGATAAGGATAAAAAGGACAGACTTGTATCAAAGTATTTTTAACAGCTCCTTTTTTTGTGGTGGTAAAAAATTAGAAATAGAGGGGTTCTCCATCATTTGGGCAATGGAGAAACAATTCTGGTATATGGTTGTACTAGAATGTTATTGCACCATAGGAAACAACAAACAGAATGCATTCAGAAAAACCTGTATTCAGAAAAACTTGTATGAATTGATGCAAAGTTAAGTGAGCAGAGCCAGATCAATGTATACAGTAACATAAATATTATACTATGGTCAACTGTGAAAGACTAAACCATTATCAACAAAGCAGGCTTCCACGTTAGCCACAAAGAACTCTTGGTGAAAATTCTATCCACAGCCAAAGAAGGAACTGCTAGAGACAGGGCAGATCAAAGCATGTCATCTTCCACTTTTTCTTCATGAGATTTTTATTGTATGTGTGATATATCATGACATATGAAATATGGAAATGTGTATTATATGAAAGCACTGGTATAACATATCAAACTAATTACAATTTTGGAGACTGTGGGGGGTGGAGAAGGAAGGGAGGAGAAACTTCGAATCCTAAAATGGCAGAAAATAATTGTCAAAAAATTGTTTCTACATGAACAAACAAGCAAAACTTTGACTTGCTCCAAAAACAGTACAGTGATGCATGAAGACTGATGCTACAAGAAATTGCATTACATATTAGGCATATCTTCTTTTCTACTGGTTCTTTCTCATCTACCTACAGATTCAGCTGTCTCAAATACGTAAAGAGCATTTGCTTTTCAAATTTATTTCACATTAATTACTCTCCTTTAAGTGTGTTCAACATTATAACTAGATGGCTCCTCTTATTATTCTTCATAATTAGCATCCCATCTTTTGCTCACATAGATACCTTTTCTTCAATTATCTCCCTTTTTTAATTCTTGGCTTTTTCTATGGTTCATTTTAGGTATCACTGTCATTTATTTTTATATTTTATTTTTCCAGTTACATGTAAAAACCCCCATACCTTCCATGTTAGAATCAACATTGTGCATTGGTTTCAAAACAGAAGAATGGTAAGGGCTAGGCAATGGTGGTTAATTGACTTCCCCAGGGTAATACAGCTAGGAAGTGTCTGAGGTTAGACTCAAACCCAGGACTTCCCATCTCTAGGTCTGAAAAACTCCAATTAAAAAAAAAAACTTTTATTTTTTTTTAAGTATTTTTCCTTGGTTACACTATTCATGTTGTCTTCCTACACATTTTATCCCCCATCCTGGAGTTGACAAGCAAGTCCACTGAAAAACCTCAAGTTTTAACACAATTTTTTAATTGAGTTCCAATTTCTTTTCATCTCTCTATTCCTTCTCTTTTTTAAAGAAGATTTTATATAGGTTATACATATGAAAACAGTTAAAAAATAGACCAAAAATACCAAGAAAAATAAAGTAAAAAGTATGCTTCAATTTCATTCATACTCCCATCAGTTCTTTCACTGGATATATATATATATATATATATGTATATATATGTATATACATATATATATATATAATTTTCACAAGACCTATAGAAATGTCTTGGATCATTGTATTGTTGAGAATAGCTAAGTCATCCTATAGTATCACCATTACAATGTACTCTTTTCTTCTGGTTCTACCCACTTCATTTTGCATCAGTTCATGTAAATCTTTCCAGATTTTTCTGAAAGCATCTTGCTCATCACCTCTTATAGCATAATAGTATTCCATCACAATCATATTGATGGACATTCTGTAAATGTCCAATTATTTGACAATAAAAAAAAAGCTATAAATCTTCTCTCTCTCTTTCTTTCCATATATAAAATAGATATTAAAATATATATGAAATATATATTTATATAGAGTTATATAGATATAGATACATACAGAAATATATTTTTAAATGGAAAAGGATATGAGTACATGTCCTCTTCCAATTAAAACCATATCTTTGGGAAACAGACTTAGTAGTGCCATTGTTGAGTCAAAGGGAATGTGCATTTTTATAGTCCTTCATGAATAAATCCAAATTGCTCTCCAGAATTGGTGAATCGGGTCACAACTCCACCAGTAGTGTTTTAGTGTCCCAAGTTTTCCACATGCCTTCCAACAATTGTCAATTTTATTTCTTGTCATATTAGTCAATCTGCTAGGTGTGAGGTATTATGTCAGAGTTATTTTAATTTGCATGTTTCTAATTAAAAGTGATTTTGGGAATTTTTAAAATATAAAGATACTTTTTATTTCTTCATCTGAGAATTGCCTTTTCATATTCTTTGATCCCTCATCAATTGGGGAACTAGAAATCATATTTCAAGAAATCAACAAGGAAAACTATCCTGACATCCTAGGAGTAGATTGTAAAATAATACTAAAAGAATCTACAAATAACTTCCTGAGAAATATCTCAAAATTAAAATTCTTAGGAATATTATAGCTGAATTCCAGAACCCTCAGTTTGAGAAAATACTGCAAGCAAAAAAGGAAACAAATATCATCGAGCTATAGTCAGGATGACACAGGATTTAGCAACTTCCAATTTAAAGAATCAGAGGGCTTAGAATATGAAATTCTGGAAGCCAAAGGAGCTGAGATTACAACCAAGAACCATCAACCCAACAAAACTGAGTATGATCCTTTAGGGTGAAAAATGAATATTTGATGAAATAGAGGATTATCAAGCATATGTGATAAAAAGAGCTGAATAGAAAGTTTAGCTTTCAAATGCAAGACTTAAGAGAAGCACAAAAACAAAAATAATGAAAAAAATTACAAGTGATTCAATAAGGTAACAATGTTCATATTCTTACATGAGAACATGATACTTATAACTCTTAAGGATTTTATCATTACTGGGACAGTTAGAAAGATTCTGCTTAGACACAAGGCACAGGTGTGAACTGAATACAATGGGATGATATTTTGAAAAATAAAATTGCATTAGGAAATGATAGTTCTTGCCCACTAATTTCCCAACATTTATTGGCAAATGGTTGGTGGTGCAGTGGAAAGAGTGCTAGGACTGGAGTTAGAAGACCCAAATTCAAATCTGACCTTAGATACTTATTAGCTATGTCACTTAACAGGACACTCAACCCTACTTGCCTCAGTTTCCTCCTCTGTTCAATGTGCTGAAGAAGGAAATGACAAACCACTCCAGTTTCTTTGCCAAGAAAATCTTAAATGGGGTCATAAAGGGTCAGACAAGACCGAAAACAACTGAATAATAACAAGATATCTAAATGTGTTAGCTATTCCGCTGAAATGATGAAGGCAAAACTCAAGACATTACTTATATATTTTAGATCTGTTATAGTCAGTTAGATTTCAGATGGATACTGAATGCAGGAAAAATGGAAGTTCTCATGGCATACATATTCTTCTAGATGAGGAATATGTTTCTTCAGGATTAGTGATCTTATTCTAGACTTCATAATTGTTAAAAACACTAGTATTCATATGAAGGTGACAGGATAGGTCTCTGGCAGCAAAATCATTTGAGACTAGGTTACTCTTCCTTATATAGAGAAAAAATTCCCTTTCTGATGTCATTCATTATCATTGGTCTTCCTTGTCAATAGATTTAGACAATTCAGGGGTGCTAGTTGATTGGGGTATACTTGGCTATGTTCTTGGACAGTACAAATTCTTGGATCATGATTAGTCCTTTAGACTACTTGACTTTGGTGTGCATACCCTTGTAATAAACCCAAGGATGATATACCTTTACTAATGTTGGAAGATTACTTGGAAGTCTTCTCAGGGTGGGCAGTCAACTAGTTGTTAAAAGAAACTATCATTTTCATAGAAAACATCTTTTTTTTGCAAAAATCCTGAAGTAAGTTTCAAAAATTGGCATTTATAATGAAAACTATGAGGTTATAAGTACCTCCACTTCAGATACAACAATTAGCTCAATGTGCAAGCAATACATGTTTAGTATAAACCATACTTAATACAAACATTTTTTCTACCCAGGAAAGCTATCTTTCAAATTGGAGGTTACACTTTAAGTTTCTGTATATAGTAATAAGGACAACATCTTGATCTATCATTAAGCCTGTTTTCTACAGGTAGAAATTCATATATCAATACCACTTCAAATCATGAGTTAGATCAAAGCTGTAAAAATAAGTAACCATTAAAAAACTGGTCAGTTTAGTTGTATCATTATCCTTCTCTTCCTTCTTCCTCTTCCATCCCACTCCATCATCATTTCTCCTCTCTCTTATTGTCACTCCTTTAGTATAGTCTCTCATAGCTCTCACCTAATTAGCCTTCCAACAGCTTCCCATTTCATTTCTCTACTCTTCAATCCATTTTTCATCCTCACTCAAATAACTTCCCAGGAGTGAAGCTTAAATCATGAAATAACTTTTAAGTCCTTTGCCTTTATTCCTCACTCTTCTCCAGCTTATTAAGAGCACACTTAGGTCATGAGACTTCCTCATGGGATCACCCTCTTCTATATCAATGAGAGGAGATGCTGCTTTGGGATGCTGTTTTTGTACAATTCTGTCATTGCTGAACCTCCATTAATCTTTTTGTGGAGTATAAAGGAATAAGGGGAGTCAGGAAATGAGGACAGACACAAAAGAAACCAATTTGGATAAGGGGGAACACTGGCACTAAAGGCAAAGGGAATTGGGATGGATGAATTTTGTCAGAGATGGAGTATTTTTTATTTTTTTGTAGTAAGTATTCAGGTATAGAACAAAAAATTTACTCTGTGCTTCCCGATTAATGCTCTTTTCACATTCTTTTCTATAGCTGTAGAACATTTTGTGGCTCAAGAGCAACACTTTTAGTCTGTCTTGTGACTTATCTCCCAGTCCTAAACCTGTTCCTGACATGTGATGGCTTGAGAGATGGAGGGGTCTAAATCACTCCCAGTTTTAGCAGTTACTGTGATAAAAAAAAAAAAGAAAAAATCAAACTGCGGAAGATCACTGTGTTCTACAGAATTTTAGCTAAGAGAAAGGGACCTCTGCCAAGGTCTGTTCTCTGTCCTGCTGGGCAACTAGATGGTTCAATGAATAAAACACCTGGGCTGAAGTCAGGAAGACAGCTTTCTACTTAAAATGTGGCCTCAGATACCTGCAAGTCACGTAATCCTGTTAGGCTCAGTTTCCTCATTTATAATATGAACTAGAAAAAGAAATGAAAAATCATTCCAATATCTTTGCCAAGAGAAGACCAAATGAAGTCTCTAAGAGTCAGATACAACTGAAACAAGTAAATAACAACAACATGATAAAAAGAAGAAAGGATAAGACTTGGATAGATCACTGTGTTCCATCTGTGTCCATCATAAAAGTACTTATACTCCTAGGGTTGCAGCTCAAAAATACTTTAGGTTCTTTGCCTAAGTGGGATGGTTACTACCTCAAGGAAATGTCCAAATGCTGGACATTTTGGAGAGGTTGGAGAGGAAGAAAAATGGGTGGGAGGGAAATGGGAGAAGCAAGGCTTCTGTATGGGGAGATTCTTAAAGAGGAGCCTAGGATGAAAAGAGTGGAAAACCTCAAGCAATGAAAATAGATCAATGAAGGTGAAAGTGAACTTTGTGTTATTCCATGATTGACATTTGTTACCAGTATAAATGAAAACAGATGGAGTAAGAGTGGTTATAGCACCATAGTTGGATTTGGAAGATTTGAATACAGCATGGGACATTGGAATGAGTTTTAGACTTAAAGCAAACATTTGTTTTTGAGTTCAAGCTATCCTCTTACTTATTGCATTTGACTCTAAGGAAGTTGGCATAGTAAATGATATTAAGTTGATTGTTAAGTAAATGGTAAAACTTTCCAAGAGATTAATATAAAGTTCTCCATTTGACTTCAAAAAAATAACTTCATAGGCAGAAATAGAGAGTTAATGGATAAACAACATGTCATGTTAAAAAAGGATCAGGGGAATTCAACTATAAATTCAATGCGTTAATAGTTTAGCTGATTTAATATTCTTCTCCTCCTGTGATTCTAATTCATGTCATTTCATAAGTGAGATATAAGGTCTAGAACTAGGAAGATGATTTTGTTGCTCTACTCTATTTGGTTTAAACCATAGTTGTAGTATTTTCTTTCTTTTTTTTTTTTGGTACTATATTTACGAATAACTTTTGATGGAAGTTGGAGCATGTCCAGAAAAGGATGACCAGCATGGTGAGAGTATTTGAGACCAGGGCATGCAAATATCAGTTGAAGGAACTAGGTATATTTAGTCTGAACAAAAGTAGGCTTAGGGTAGAGTGTCGTAGCTATCTTAGAGCAACAAGGTGGGACAGTGGACCTGCAATCTCACTCTTCTCTAAGTTGGTATTTGGTTTCAGATATTTACTAGCTATGACCTTGGACTAGTCTTAACTTTTTCTTCCATTTCAGTGTCTTTATCTATAAAATTATGAAAATACTGGCACCTCTCTCCTATGGTTGCTGTATGTACAAAAATGAGATAATATCTGTAAAGTGCTTTGCAAATTTTAAACTGCTTTGTAAATGTGGTTATTGTTGGAAGAAGATTAGATCTGCTGTTCTTGGTTCCAAAGAGCCAGACTAGGAATAATGGAGGAAAAAAAGACAGATGTGAGGTAGAAATGACAAGTTTTGGCAACTATTTAGATATATGGAGTGGAAAGGTGAAGCCCAAGATTGCAGACCTGAGTGACATTGCCCTGGACGGGTAAAGACCAGCTTAAAATGGAGCTGTTTGGGGAAAAGGAAAATGAAATTATAACTGATCCATGTCTGTTCATCTTGTGCTATTCAATTCTTTCCCACAGAAAAGTGAAAAACAAGTTTCCAAAACAAAAATGCTCCCAAATTTTCATATATATATATATATATATATGTGTGTGTGTGTGTGTGTGTGTGTGTTTGTGTGTGTGTGTGTGTGAATCTTATTTTCCCCTAATAGAATCATATCCTTTTTTATTTTATAACTCCAACATTAGGATGGTGTTTGGCATATTATAAAGGTCTAAAAATACTTTTGTACATGGGAAATGAAGGAAAGAGAAGAGTTAATGATGTTCCGAGGATGCAAACCTAGATGACAGAAAGGATGATGATGATGCCATCTATTTTTGGTCCCATAAAATTGTTACTTAAACTCCATCCATGACTGTTGAGACATCATATTCTAATAGACCAGTGCTTAGGCCTGGCTTCATGAGTCCTCAATAAATGCTTTTGGATTGATCTATTCAATTTTACTTTTATTGAGGATTTATGAAATGGCATGAATTAGAATCACAGAGGAGGAGAAGAAATGGCCCAATTGCCATCCAACCATGAGTTACCCACAAGGATCAGATCACAGAGCTATCTAAGCAACAGTGTGACTAATTTTGATTTGCAGACAAGCTTATGAAGAATTAAATTCCCCATCAAGAGAAATGTTCCATTTTTGGCTGAATGATGGAAAATAGATTAGGAGGGAATTGGACTAATTTGATCTCTAAAGTTGATTTCTTATTTAAGGATTTACATATTGACCTCCTTGAAAGAATTTAATATATCTTTTTCATGTCTGATAAGTGATATAAATCAGACATGTGACTTTGTCATTTCCCATTAACTAATGTATTTTTTCCTGCTGTTGGTAAAATGCTTTCTAGATTACTTTTTTTCCTCTTCTGAGAGATATTATGGCAGTGCTAGGGTGTCTAATTTGCCCACACAAAAGGGAAAAGTATGGCTAGGGAACAATGCAGTCTGTTATTTTATTAAAATACACACATACATACACAAGACTAGTTTTCATAGCAATTTTGAAATATCTGGAAGAGCCTTGTAACCTGATATTTTGTTTGCACTATGGCAGTCATTTATGGTGGTCCAAGGTCTTTATATAACATAAGAACCATGAATAAATAGCACCATGCTTTTCTTCAGATGTATGTGAGATATTAAGTTTATTAAGATATGCAATTTCTCTTCTAGGTCTTCACTGCTGATAGAAAAATCATTCAATCCTCTTTTCTAGTCCCTGAAGCAAGCATTTATTTTATTTAAAACTTTTTCCACTCCTCAGCTTCTTAACTCCGCCCCTCCACTGCTGACTTACTCTCCTCATATGACCTTGACTTCTATTTTATTGAGAAGACAGAAACCATTTGACAAAAGCTCCCTTAGCACACCCCCTCCTATCTACTCAAATGTTTCTGTATTTTCAACCATGCTCTTGTCCTTCCATCCTATATTTATTACCTTTTAGCAAGACATTAAAAATATGCTATTGAAAATGCTTCAATCTCTTGCATTATTTCAGTGCTGTCAGCAGGAAATTTGCTAAACTATTTTAAGAAAATGGAGCTGCTGTATAGATGCTCTTGCAGTAAGCCACTATGTTCCTAAATTGGTGTCTGTACCATTAGCCTGGGAAAAGTTGCCCAGTTTGACATTCAAGGGACAAAAGAAAGGTAAGTGAGTGATATTTTAAATCTAGGGGCAATTATTGGAAAAAAAAAGATACTGCATTGCTCACTCTTGAAATGCTTTTCTCCCTTAGTTTCCATAATAGCATATTATTCTGATTCTTCTCCTATCTCACCAAGTATTTTAAAAATATTTCCTTAGATGATCCCTTGCTTTGGACTTTGTAAATATGAACCTTATTGCATCTCTTGCCTTATTTTTTTCACTTAGAGAGCATCTCATTTTAATTATTTCAACCATTTTGTATTGATGAGTTTAGTTGTAAAAAAGAGAGCACTGAACTTGGAGTGAAGAAGACCTGTATTCACATCCTGCCTTAAATACTTATTACGCACTGTGTGACCTTAGGCAAATAATTAATTTTTCAAACTCATTTTGCTCATCTGTAAAATGGGATAATAATAGCCTCAATTGAGATAATATATGCAAAATACTTGATAACATCTCCATGCCTACCCTCTAATCTGATATCTAATTCTAAGCTTAAAGGGATTACTGACCCTTTCTACTTGAGAATCTTATTGTCATCTCAAACTTACCATGTTCAAGACTTGAGCTCATGTTTGCGTTCTTTCCCAATATTTCTATATTCTTCAATGCTATTGCATTCATCCAGTCACTGAGGCTAAACACATTTGAATTACCTTCTTCTGATCCTTCTTTCCCCACGTATCTAGCCAATTAACAAATACCCTTGAATCTCAAATTGCTACTTTCCTCTTCATTTCCACTGTCACAACCTTTATCTGGACTTTTATCATTTTGTATCTGGTTTATTGCAAGTTTTGTTTTCTTAACAAGCACACCTTGCTTTAAGTTCTCTTCTGTCACATTTGTTTGTAGAACTGTATTATCACAGATATTCTACTAGATATTGTTTATTATATCACAGTTCCGGTATGGCTGGTTCAAACATTTGATTCTTTTTGCTTTACACAGCTGAGAAAGTTTACATTTCTAAGACACAATTCTGACCATAATACTTCTCTGCTCAAAAATGTTCAGTGATTCTCTAAAAACCTCTTGGATTAAATAAAATCCTATCTGCTTGGTTTTGATAGCCATTCACTTACCTTTCCAGATATTTCATATTACTCCCAGGCAAACTGGTCTAATAACCACCTCAGCCTCAGGATCTTTTTCTTACTCTGATCCTTTGCTTAGGCTCTTTCATATTTGTAATGTGTTATTTTCCTCATTTCCGCCTCTGCTTTTCTTCAAGTCTTAGGTAAAAATCACATCTCTACAAAACCTTTTTCTGATCATTCTTCACTTCTTCACTTCTAAAATTACTTCGTGTCCACTTACTTGTTTACGTGTTTTATTTTGTCTTCCTTCTTTCTTGCTCCAATAAATAGTAAATTATTTGAGTATAAGGAGTATGCATGTTTGTTTGTTTGTTTTTTAAATCTTTGTATACCAGATGTTTAATGTTTTTCCATAGAATTGAAATCAGCTGCACAAAAGTCATTATAGAGCACATTGGGAGAATTGAGAAAACATATGATAAATTAAATATAGTCTGTTACCCGCAGAGGAATTCTATTCTTTCAAAGACTGGTGAGTAGAAAGTGAATTCCCAAAACAGATTCATCTCTTGAGCTTTCTCTTAACTCATTATCCTTTGAAATGGAAGACTTATGTTTGCTAAGACATTACTACTAATATTTGTGCATCTTACCAATGGCTGACCAACTGTGCTGTTCTTCAGCCATCATCATCCCACAACCCTACATTCTAGCTTCTACTTCCAGAACAGCATTCCATTTCCCATTCATGGATCCTTGGTTTCAGATTGGTGACAGTTCATCTTATATATTGCTAATGAGACCCACCATATAGCTCCAAGCTATCTTCCTGATGAGTCATCAAAAAGTAGGGATTACAGAGGAAAAACTGTGGGAGCAGAAACACTGAAGAAAAACAACTGCTTGATCACATGGGTCGAGGAGATATGGTTGGGGATGTAGACTCTAAATGATCATCCTAGTGCAAACAACAACAGCATGGAAATAGGTTCTGATCAAGGACACTTGTAAAACCCAATGGAATTGCACAGTGGCTACTGGAAAGGGTGGGGAGAGGGGAGGGAGGGATAGAATATGATTCTTATATCCAAGTAATAATGTTCTAAATTGACTAAATAAAATTTTTAAAAGAAGAAAAAAGAAAAAAAGTAGGGATTGGACTGAAGAGAAATCTGTGGATAGAACCTGCTATATGTACATATATAGTAGCAGATGTGAATGTTATAAGGAAGAAATTAAGAAAACAAAAATATATTTAAGGGCCTACTATTTACCAGATACTATGTTAAACATTTTAAATATGGATCTTATTTGATCCTTTTAACAACCCTAGAAGGTAGGTTCTATTATTATCCCTATTCTACAGTTGAGGAAACAGAGGCAAATAGAGATTAGGCAATATTCCCAGGCTAAAATAGCTAGTAAGTGTGTAAGGCAAGATTTGATCTTAATAACTTTCATGTACATAGTGCTTTGAAGTTTTCATTACATAGATTATCTTATCTGATCCTCATGAGAACCCTCCGATAGCGAGTGCTTTACAGATGAGAAAACTGGCTCAGTGAAGTTAATCATTATAATAACAATAATAACCAGCATTTACAGAGTGCTTTAATGTTTGAAAAATAGTGTGTGCACATGCATGTGTGTATGTATAATTTTGGATCCTAGGGATTTGCCTAGGGTGCCATGTTTGGTAAAGGTCTGAAAGAGAATTCAAGCTAAAGTCTTTTGACTTCAAATTCATGTTCTATCCATACTACTTGGGGCACATATGAATATTTTAACATTATAGGCATTTTTAGAATTTAATGAGAGATTTTCATTTGAAGTAACTTTGAGAAAAATGTAAAATGTAAAAAAGTAACTTTAAGAAAAATGAAAAATACTATCATAAACAATTGAACTGTTGTCTACAAATGGCCACATTTTGTCAATGGCAATGCTTTTACTACACTATAATTCTTTTGTGTACATCTTCAACTTGGTTGTTTGATTCATGCATTTGTCAAAAATTCTGTGAAATCATTATTAATCATACAATTTATTATTCTAATTAACCTCATGAGTAGAAAGTATGGCACTTGTAACAAATAGTTGCAATTTTATTTAGTTAAGCTTAATATTTTTAGCCTACATTTAAAGACATTGAAAACTATAAAACATTATATATGGGGTCAAAAAAATCTACTTCTTTAGCATAAGATGGAGATAACCACTATCCACTAGCTAGATTAGTTCATCTAAAAAATATCTAGTAGTTTTACCTATACACGTTCATCATGAACAAACAATATAATATGGCAACTAAGAAAAATCTAGCAATCTTAAATTGCATTAAGAGTAAGATGTATCCTGAAATAAAATAATAGTCCCTCTATGCTGTCTCCTGGTAGGACCATATCTGAAATATTTTATTCAGCTCTGTGTACTACACTATAGGAATGATAAGTTAAAAGTTCTCCAGAGGAGATTGCTCTGCATGGACAAAGACCAGATTTTGCTATGTGATCCACTGAAAGAAGGGGGGGGTGTTTAATCTAGTGAAGAAAAGATCATTGCATTGAAAAAATATTAAATTTGTTCTTGGCATCAAAGGACAGAATGAAAATGACTATTAAATCTATAAAGAGGCAATTCTAGGCTTATTTAAAAAATTTCCTAACAAGTAGAAACACAGAAGAAAAACAACTGCTTGATCACATGGGTCAAGGGGATATGGCTGGGGATTAGACTCTAAATGAACATCCTAGTGCAATCATCAACAACATGGAAATAGGCTCTGATCAAGGACACATGTAAAACCGAGGAGAATTGAGCATTGGTTAAGGGAAAGGGTGGGGGAAGGGAAGGGAGGGAAAGAATATGATCCTTGTAAACAAGGAATAATGTTCTAAATTGACTAAATAAAATTTTCAAAAAAAAAAAAAAAGAAATTTCCTAAGAATTAGGTCTATACCAAAGTAGATTATTTTTCTTTGGAAGTTTTAGAGCAATGGCTGGATGATGACAATTTATAAAATATAATTCAAAAGATTTTTAGTTATAATTTGAATTGGATGGTCATTTAAGTCTCTTCACCTCCAACTTTTTTTTATTCTATGATTCTACATTAAAATATCTGATATATTTTACAAAAATTCTTCATTTCTTTCATAATGAAGTATAATGACTTTAGCTTTAAAAACACACCCATGAATGCAGATAGAAGGAATAGATTAGACAAATACACAAATAACCATGATATAAAGCAGAATTTTAGCATTATCAGAAAGGTATTTATCTTTCATTTTGCTGCTGAGTTAATTTTCCTTAATGACATTTTTTATTTAATCTGTCTCTTGTTCAAAGACATTTAATTCCTCTTTCCTATGACATCAAGTTTAATTCTTCTGCCTAACTCTCAAGGTCCTTCTTAATATGTTTCTACCCTACCTACCTAATCTTGGGTCCCATAGTTCCCTAACCTCTATAACAATCAACCTTGCTCTCATGTCTCCAAATGCCTCTAGCTGAGTTGAATTAACTCTTGTCTTCAGGTTTACCCCCATCCCTACTTGAAGACTTTCCAATTGTCATGGAACTTCTAAAGCAGGAGTTCTGAGGAAAATTTAAGGGGAGAGTCATGAATTTCTATTTATTTGCTACCTTGATAATTGCCTTTTAATATAATTTGTTTCCTTTGTAATCATGTGAATTTTTTATGTCTTTAAAAATTTTATTCTGAGAAGGTATCTGAGTCTTCATTAGACTGCCTAAAGGAATGCAAAGAAGAGAGTCCAAGAGCTTATACTCAAGTCCTAGCTGTCCTCTGAAGTTTTCTCTAGATATTTCACATGTTCTTAATCCCCCCAATTCATCTACTAACTCCTTTTTTAACCCCTTACCTTCCGTTTCTGAATCAATGCTGTGTTTTTGTTCCAAGCCAAAAGAGCAGAAAGGGCTAGGCAATGGGGGTTAAGTGTAACTTTGCCCAGGATCACACAGCTGAGGAGTGTCTGAGGCCAGATTTTCACCAAGGACCTCCCATCTCCAAGCCTGGCCCTCTATCCATTGAGCCACCTAGCTGCATCCCTCTGTCTTACTCTTAATAGTGCTTATGATGTCTTATAATGGTCTATCTAGTAAGGCATGGTTTTGTTTTATATGATCTGTAATAATTAGCAAGAAGAGGCCAGCCTTGTCAATAGGAATAAATCAGAGATGGAGGAGAGAGTTTAGGATCAAGATATGCAACCAAAAAATAAAAACATATCAAGCAACCTATGAGGGTGGAGGAGAAAGTCACAAAGTAGTGATGAATTTTCCTCAAAGAGATCACAGAGATAGAAGGTTTTTGAGCAGAGAGTGATCTGTCATAGCAATACCTTAGGAAGATTTTTTTCTTTGCATATTATAGATGGATTAGAGAGGGGAGAAGTTGGAAACACTAGATACTGTGAAGATGAAGAAGGATGTGAAGTTGAAAGTGAGACAAACTGAACTTTTAAAGAAAATAACAATTCTAAAAGAGAAAGATGAGGATGGTATTCATTCTAGTCATGGGGAACAGCTCATGAAAAAAGGCATAGAGATGAGATACAAGGTGTCATTGGGTGAGGAAGAACAATGATGCAAACTTAAGTGGACTCTAGGGGGCATGGAAATTTATGTATCCTAAATTTGGAAAGGAGGATAAAACCAGGTAGTGAAAACCTGTGAATGCTAATCAGAGGAGTTTGACTCTGTAGATGTAACAGGGAGTCTTGGAGTTCATTGAGTTATACTTTCAGATCTGTGCATTAGGAAAATCACTTGTACATCTAGGTGAAGGATGGAATGGGCTCAAATAGGGAGAAACTTGAGAAAAAGAAGTAAAGGAAAGCAAGATGAATGGAAAGGGGGAAGCTGGGTAGCTCAGTGGATTGAGAACCAGGCTTAGAGATGGGAGGTCCTAGGTTCAAATTTGGCCTCAGACAATTCCCAGCTGTGTGACCCTGAGCAAGTCACTTGCCCCTCATTGTCCATCCCTTACCACTCTTCTGCCTTGGAACCAATACACAGTATTGATTCCAAGTGGGAAGGTAAGGGTTTTTAAAAAAGAAAAAAAAAAGAGGAATGGAAATAAACATTTTTACATTACAAATGACTTTTAAAATTTATTCAACTCACTTTACTTTTGGCTACATTCATATTTATTTTGACCAACTAATAGGTACTTACCAAATACTTAACATGAACTCAGGGTGATACTCTATATTAGACAAAAAAGAATTAATCACCCACATAATATGGTCCTCCAGGAATTAATAATCTTTTTGGTAAGATAAAGTTAACAAGGATAGAACAGCAATGAGAAAGGCAACAAAGTTTTTGATTAAGTGCTAAATTGTGTGATACAGTCTGGTGAAGTCTGAAGATCTGGATTCCAGTTTTAGCTCTGATTATTGCTGCCTATATGGCCTCAACAGGTTGCTTAATTCCTCTGGGCTCTCATTACTTCATCCGTAAAACAATTAATTGAATTAAGCGACTTCTAAATTCTTTTCCCCACTTCCTGCCTTTAATTCTATAATGTCAAGCCATTAAGTCTGTAGTCTGAGTTTCATATATTGTCCTCTTTTGTGAGAATCAGGACAATGCTTACTTATCTCCCGTCTCATGACACCTCTTGCATGGCCACAATTACTCAGGAAAAATGATCAACCCAGGGTCAGCAGACAAATCTACAAGCTCTTTCAGTACCCTGGGAAGTAAGTATTAGGTCCAGGAACTTGATCTCACTGAAGATAACTTGGTGCAGTCTTATGATCTCCTCTCTTATCTTGAGTTTCAATTGCCAGGTAATTTTCATTGTGTCATGTTGAGTCTAAAGATCTTTTTTTTTTCCTCAGGAGGGAAAATGGGAGCATGAGAGTTGGCTAATTTTGTTTTCTTTCTTCCATTATCATTGTTCCCATTCCTGTAAAAAAATGAGTCCTATTTATTTATCTGTTTTTTGCCCCCTGTCTTATCCCCAAATAGCTTCAAAAATTCATCCTTTTTGTTGTTTGTAGCATTTTTCACAACCCCAACTCACACCCAGTCCCTTGTATTATTGAAGCACTTTTTTAGGCTTTTTATGTTAGAGAATTATCTGCTTTTATCTCTTGAACGTATAATTTTAGAAATGTGAGTTTCTATATGTCCTTTAAAAATGGGTGTTCCCAGTACATCCAAATTATTATATTTAGCAGTAGTTAGGTAGATAGAGCACTGGACTGGGAATTAGGAAGGCTTGAACTCAAATCCAGTCTTAGGTAGAACTTAACTTCAACTGCCAGTTTCTGTAACTGTAAAATGGAGATAATGACAGCCCCTATCTGCAGGGTTATTGTGAGAACTGAATGAGATATATTTGAAAAGCACTTAGTATAGTGACTGGCACAGGTTCTTAACAAATGCTTAATTTCATCTAATATAGCTCTCTTTCCCTTCTTGGAATGATTTGTAATTTTACTTACACGTCTTCATTTCTGAAAGCCTCCTGCCTTTTGAGCTAACTTCCCTTTTGGGTTTTGAAAGCTGCTTTCCCAGAGTCAAGGGAATATGGTGGACTATGTCTAGGACTCAGTTGTGTCCAAAAAGGGGACTATTCTTAAAAGCAGGGAACTCTGGTTCAAGTCCTAGCTCTGCCTCTTAATACTTATGTGACTCTGAGGAATTCACCAAACTTTTCAGTTTACCAGCTAGCCAATAGTTTATTGTGTTTATTTACTATGTATTAAGTGTTTAGGGGTGCAAAGAAAGCCAAAAACATCTTCCCTCAGGGAATTTTCCTTCTATTGGGGAAGAAAATATGAAAACTACTAGGGACACATAAGATATATACAAAGTAGATTGAAAGTAATCTCAGAGGAGAAGGGATTGAAGTAGCTATAGGGTCCAGAACATCCTGCAGAAGTTGGGATTTGAGCTGCTTTAAGGGATTCAGAGAACCCTAGAAATAGAAGTAAGGAGGAAGAAAGTTATAAGAAAGAGGAATAGTCAGTACAAAGACAGGAAGACACTATATGGAATGTTAGGCACAATGAAGAGCGAGGAAGCCAGTCAGCTAGATCATAGACTACTTGGAGAGAAATAAAGGACAAGAAGATGGGAAGGCAGGAAGGGGCTATGGAATAAAGAACTTTAAATGTGACATAAGGATTGTATATTGGATCCTGGTAATAATAAGGAGTCACTGAAGTTTATTGAGTAGGAGAACATCATTAGACATATGCTTTAATAAAATCTCATTGCCACCTGTGTGGAGAATAGATTCCAGGAGACAAAGGGTTGGTCAGGAAGACAAATAAGGAAGTCTTTTTAAAAAAATGATTTAATTGATTAATTAAGAAAAAATTTCCATAATTACATGATTCAAGTTCTTTCCCCTCTCCTCCTCCCACCCCTTCCCATGGCCAATGCACAATTCCACTGGGTTTTACATGTGTCATTGATCAAGACCTATTTCCATATTATTGATATTTGCACTTAGGTAATCATTTAGAGTCTACATTCCCAATCAAATCAAATCATGTGATCCAGCAGTTGTTTTTCTTCTGTGTTTCTACTCCCACAGTTCTTTCTCTGGATGTCAATAGTATTCTTTCTCATCAAGTCCCTCAGAATTGTCCTGGATCATAGCATTGCTGCTAGTAGAAAAGTCCATTACATATCCATTGTGCCAGAGTGTAAAGGAAATCTTTTGGCAAGAAGTGTCTGAGGGCTGACATAGCATTATGGCTTAATGAGTGAAATAATAAGATTTTATAGTTGATTAATAGAAATAGAAGCTAGTAGACTTAATAAAATTGGATATGTGGGGTAAGAATTAGGCATTAAAGATGTCTTGAGGTTGCAAACCTGGTTGACTGAGAGGATATCTAATAGCATTTAACAGTAATAGTAAAGGTCAAAAAAGAGAAAGATTTAGGGCAAATACTAACAAATTCTCTTTTAGAAATGTTGAATTGAGGTTCCTATGAAAATTTTAAAATAATTGAGATATAAAAAAAGTTCAAAGTTTGGAGAAGGATAAAAATAATTGCCCTACCTCCATCAGTGTTATTTCTAGGAAAGCACTCTAAAACTGCAAAACACTATATCAAAATGTGCTATTATTAGTATTTTCATCTATGATATACTCTAAGATGGTATAATCAATACCATCCTAGGTTGATGCCACTTCCATTTTATCTTGTTGGCAAGAATTAGGAATATTATAGCAGGACTCATCATTATTTACTCTCCTTTCTGAAATATGAAGTAATCTTTAAGAATAATGATTTCAATTGTCTCAATTGCTTTGGTTCAATAAGAGAATATCTAGCAGCTATGTACTTAGCTAAAATTCCTTGTGACAACTATAACCTGACTCTGTTAATTTTGTGATATGTTGGATGAAACAGAGCCTACATTGCACCTCTTTTTTAACCCTCTCCTTCACAGAAATTAGCATAATATTTTTTGTTAATGGTTTTGTGAATGGAGGCGAACCCATTCTTCTAATCTTCCACACTCTCATTACTTGTCACCCACCAATAGAATGTAACTTCCTTTGAGTCCAAGGACTATTTCATTAAAAAATTTTTTTTGGTCTTTGTATCCTCAGTACCTAGAACAATCTTTGGCACATAGTAGGTGCTTTAATAAGTGCTTCTTGAGTGTGCCATTTATTCTTGACCTACTTCTTTCCTTTTTCTCCATTAGCTAGCTCAAAATATAGTTACTTTACTTTTAAATGCTTGCAAATGCCATCAGGACTGGTACATTTTTATAAATCTTTTTAAAAAAAGATACAGAGCAACCTGTGATGGCCCCATTAAAGATGTTATAAATGATTTCATAAATTATACCTCCTGTTTGGGGCACTCAGAAGAAAATGGGACCATAAACAATAAACTCCAGGGTTGAGACAGATTTAAAATTATGCCAAACATCTGACTGCTGATATGAAATAAAAATAAGAAGAGGAACATTCCAGAAGTGCTCATTTTAAGAACAGTGATTCTTTGGGAAACTGCATAAGGAAAAGTATTTTGATAGTGAATTGAAAACTGGTTGACAAGGCGAGTCAATATGCTGAGTTCAGCATCAGACTGGACTTTAGTGGGGCAGTGACTTGGAGTCAGAATGAGCTCCAATTTTATTCTCTTCATTTATTCCTAAACTTAAAAAGGGATTAAAAATAAAGCAAAAGCAAAACAAACAAAATAACCACTGATGTCTCATAGTATTCTGATTTCACTCATAAAGAAGTACATATATCCACATCTAGGAGAGGCAGCATGAATGGATAGAGACTTAATTTTAAAATTAGCAGCAAGAGCTAGGTTCAAGTCTTGTGATGGTCTTTCCCACCCCCTATCCCTACCTTCCCCTCCCACTCTGCAGTCCCCAGCCCATGGTAAGTGGGACCAAATGTTGCCAAGTGACTGTGTACGTCTCCAGCTTACTTTGTATCAGGTGGGAGAAACAATTCCCCAATAAGACCTGGGAAAAGTAAAAAAAAAACAAAAAAAAACTTGCTGTCTATGTGACTCTGGTCAAGTCATTTACATGCTCAGTGTTCCAGGTTAACTCTCAAAGACTCTACATTTGGGGAAAAGGTGCCAATCAAATTTCTCTTTAGGAATTCCTAGTATGAATGAAATCATGAGTCTGATTAAAAAGTATGCATATGAATATGTATGTGCATATAGATATAGTGCTCTATGAAAAGCAAATATAAATTGTAGATATGCAGCCAGTATGAGCAAATATTTAATAAAAAATACTGGCGAACAAATCCTGGTTTATTGTGTAATACATTATTCATTATTGTATTCACCTCTATTTATCTTTGAAGAGATAGTATTGAAAATTCCACATCAGGACATATTTTTAAGAAACAAAAGATATAACAATTTTAAGGAGGTCAAAGAAGACTTAGGGGGGAAAACAATAATTAAAAGCTCAGGGAAGCATTTATTAATTAAAATAAGGACAGCTATCTAAAGATAATTCGCCTCAATTTTTGTTAAGGTTTTGACTATGTTTAAGTGTCTAATTTCTCCTTTAAAGACCTGTTCTTCTGCTGTATCATGATGTGGTAGTGAACGTAAGATTGTCTAATTGGAAAGACTTGGTGTGACTCAATGTATAGGCCATTTGCTGATTGTCTGAAGAGTAACTTAGTTAACTTTGTGGAAACTTACTCCCATATTGCCTTTGCGGTAAAAAATATTTTGATTACAGGAACTCTTTAAGACCATAACTTCACTAAACTACAGGAATAGTGAAATGTATTCTTGGAAGGAGGACTCAATTTGGATGAAATTAAATTTTCTTGAATGGTTGAAGCAGCTATTTAATTTAGTCCTATTATCTTGGTTATTTATGATGATGAAAAAGGTATAATTTATATATTGCATAAATTTTTACAAATAATAATTCATTTGGTCTTCACAACAATATTGGAGAGTGGGTCCTATTATTGTCTCTACTTAACAGGTAAGGAAACTGAGGTAGAAAGATGTTAAAGGACCTTCCCTGGTCACCAAGCTAGAAAGTGTCTCAGTCCAGATAAATAAATGTTTGCATGGATTATTTAAAAAAAAAAACTTATTCTTATAAAATATGGACTTTTGCTAGTTTTGATTTTACCTTCCCTAAAAATGTATAGTTCCTAAAATAGCACCTTATACTAGCACAATTATTATTTTTTTGTACCACAAACCATTTTTGGTAATTTAACCAGGATTTTTTCCTTATGGTTTTACCAATAAGTAACTTGTCTGATTTGGTTCATTTTTTTCTTTATTTTTGCCAAATGGCATTCCAAAGAACACTGAAATTTGGGTGTGAGGATCTAGGCTGGCATTTTTACTCTGGAGTTTATTACCTTTGTTACCTTGAGTATGTCATTTTATCTGTCCTTTTCTCAATTTCCTGCTCTATAAATAAGAACAAACTAGTTGACCTTAAAAAACATATTTAAAATGTTTTGTGACACTTAAAGTACTGTGTACATTGCTAGCTATTATTATTATTGTTAATATTATTATTACCATCATTATTGTGATACTGGCTCTAAATCTTATGGTCCTAAGGTTTCTGAGCAAAAGTGAAATGGACAGAAGAAGAAGAATAGAGAGAAGAATAAGCAACAGATGCATATATATGCATACATACATATATATATATGTATATATATATATATATATATATATATATACACTAACTAGATGGTGGCAAATGATATAAGTTATAAGAAGAGTACTTAGGGTCCTCATGCTTGCAGGGATGGAAGGAAAGAGGTATGCCATGAGAAGACTATATCACATTTTGTCTCAAGATTGTGAAAGAACACTGCATATGGGGAAGGTGGTCTCTGGTATTAGGAATATAGCTTTCTAAAATAGGAATACTTTTCAAGGAGATATTTCCTTTGCTTCCAGATGTCAATGCCATAGAGCAAATTCCTATTCACCACAAGCTAATTATAGCCCTGAATAATGACTAATTTTAAAATTTAGGATCTATCATTTCATCTCTCAGGTTACCGCCTCTATTGATATAGATGCCAACTCTCTCTTGTCTTGGGATCCATTCAAATGATCACTACTCTAGGTCAAGCCCTCACTACCTCTTGCCTGATCTGCAAAAGTCTCTAATTTTTTTCTCCCTATAACCAAACTCTAATTTCAAGGCTCTACCATCCATCAGTAATTTTCCTAAAGTACAACTCTGACCATCTCACTTGTGTACTCAATGAACTCTAGTATTTCCCAATTATCTCTAGGTTCAAATACATACTATTCATTTGATATTTAAATGCTTATTAAACTCTTCTCTACCTCAGGCACAACTCTTTGGTCTAGTCTCTCCTGCTATTCATTACACATGGCATTTCATCTCCTGTCCTTTGAACCTTTGTTCAGGTTGTCCCCTATATTTTGAATAATCTGCCTTCTCACCTGCACATATTAGAATTCTTAAAGTTTTTTAAATTTAAAATTTTTGCTTTTTGTCTTCCACTTGACCTTATTTAAAGCTTGACTTTCTACAAGAGGCCATTTATTTTTATGCTTCCACAGCCTAGTGCCTTCTCCTCTTCTCTCCCACCCCTTTTTTGTGTATTGTCTTTGTATACATTTACAAGTGCCATAATAAAGAATTCAACCTAGAGTTCAGAACACCTGAATTCAAATTTGGCCTGAGATACTACTTCTATTTCTCTTGGCAACTCAAAAAACCTTTACCTGTGTCGAGAATGGAGAAAATGGAGAAAATTATAACACCTACTTCCCAAGGTGGTAAGGGAAATAATGAGATAATATTTATAAGGCACTTTGGAATTTCCTAATTTCCTAATCTTCTGAATTTCCTTTTTGAGACAGATTTTGAAATGGCAGTGTCATAATTTCTCATTAATGTTGTTAATCAGTGAAAGATCACTAAAAATTTCATTGAATTATTTTTAAACTCTCGCTATCAGTGTTCACAAACTCATCAGGTTGTAATCAAATGCAATTTGAAATAGTTTGGAACTAAATATAACATTTGTTATTTAACATTATAGAACTTAATTATCTTGTCTACCCTATGGCTGTAGCATTGACTTTAGAATTAATAAAAAGAGAAGGTTATGAAATTAAGACATTGAATAAGCACACAATCATGATAAGGAAACTGATTTTCTTGATAACATCTTTAGATGGCTTCCCAAATGGTTCAATTTTCACTACTGCTTATATTTTATTCCTCTCTATATTATAAATTTCTTAGCACTGTAGTTATGGGGGTACTTCTTCCATTGCACATTTCAGCTCTTCTATATAACTTGGTTTCCTCATCTCTAGAGTGAGTGGGTTGGTCTCAATAACCTGTAAAATCCCTTCTAGCTCTAAACCTTTGATTCTTGGAATTCATGAACTGTTTGCTTTTTTCTTTCCATAAATCTTCCATAGAAAGTCCACACAATGTAGTATGACTTTTCTCCTTATATTTTAATATTATATGACTAAAAGCCATGTAAGCTATCTACTTGCTAGCCCTCATTTTCAACAGAAGGCTTAGACCTCCTGCTCATTTGATCCTAAATCCTTCAGATATCACTAATGGCACTTCCAGGGGCAGTTAGGTGATGCCTGGAACAGATAGAATGCTGGACCTGGAGGTAGGAAGATTCATTTTACAATAGCCTTAGACACATATTAGCTGGGTGACCCTAGCAAGTCATTTAACTCTGTTTCCCTCAGTTTCCTTATCTGTAAAATGATCTGGAGAAGGAAATGAGAAACCATTTCAGTATCTCCAAGAAAACCCCAAATAGAGTCACAAAGAGTTAGATATGACTGAAACAACTGAACAATAACATCACTGTTTCAAGATGTTACATTAATATATTTCAGCCCATGTTATCATATGCCTTTTCATTGCTTGTTAGTTCACCTGAATTTCTGAGTATTTGGAGATTTGAATGTTGTTGTCTGTACACATTTAGCAACACTCAAAGGTTAGCATTTAAAAGATGAGACTTTATTGGAAGGAGCTTGGGATCAATGAAGGCACTGTGGAATTTCCCAGATAATTCTGTAAGGCATTCCCTTTCTTTTGGTCAATTCTGGTTCCACCTTATTATCCATAAAGTAATGTCTATAAGAGATAGCATATGTGCTAATCAACCAGCTGTATGCAATGTTGATCAACTATTTAATAGTTAGGCCATTCTTTATTCATTTTATATTTTTCCCCTTCTGGATGGATAGTTAGACTGAACTTTGATGAATGATTATGGATCCCATTTGGGATGCTCTGCAATGTTCCAGCACTTGATGCAATCAGCACAATGCCATCTGTAAACAGGAGCATCTGGAGCCCATCCATAGGGAATCTGTCTTTCATTTGGACTCTGTGCTGGACACATTCTATGAGGATACCAAACATATTTGGATTGCTTGCATCTATCTGATTTATGACTCACTTGAAATAGTGTGAGATAAATACAAAATGTTAAATGAGCTAAGCTGAACCCCTGACTCACAGACTTATCAAAGTATCATCTAGTGAGCAAATCTGCTTACTTTAAGAATGAGGAAACTGAGGCATAAGTTTAAGTGATAAGGTCAAAGTCAAATTGTTGTCAAATACTAAAGATCCAGGACTTGAATTCATTGTTCATGCTTCATAAGACAATGTCCTCTTCCCTAATTTGTCAGAATCAGTATATATATATATGACACTATGTTATTAAAAGAATGTGATAAAAATTGGCATCAACTGGTTATATTGTGTCTTATCTATGTGGCTAGATAAACATTTCACCTCACTGAAGTCTTGCTTTTGTATGATATCATAGAATTCTCTATCATTTCAGGTTTTTAATATTATCAGTCCATAATTTGTAATTTTATAATTCTCATTTCATAGTATGCATGTGTTTTTTTCTTTCACTTTTTAATCTTTTCTCCACCTCCTATATAGGATGCTTTACAGAAGAAAAACAAAAGTGATTCATGAACATCCCTGACTTGCATAAAGATTATAGTTTTAGGTGTATATTTTGATGCAAAAGAATCAAAACAAAGAAAAGTGTTCCTATAGTAAAAAAGAATTGTCCTTCTGAGAGCTTTCTGAAAGAGTTAGGTTATAAGACCAGAACCTATGACATTTTTCACCTTTCTATGTTCACTTTAAGTTGCGAGGGCAACAAATATTTTTAATTGAAATGAGTGAACATTTATCTCTATATGAGTGATAAAATTTAAAATTTTATTGATGCCTTTTGTTATTATATGACATTTATTTCTGGGAAATTACCCCTTCTATTCCCAGAAAAAGCAAGTCATTGTTTCTCAGAGATACAAAGAGACAGACCAAAAAAAAAGGAGAGATAGAGACGTAAATAGAGGGATGCGTTTTGTCCACTCTTCACAGAGTCACAAAATTTGAGTATTAGAAAAGGCTGCAGAGGTCATCTCAACTAAGCCATACAGAAAAGAAAAGCTCAATCTTCTCCAAGACTAAGCTTTTTATTAGTCATTATAATTACAATACTTTGTTTCATTTTCTCATTCTTTCTATTTTTTATTTTAGTTATTGTGCATATATGCTGTATCATTTTTGCAATTTTTGTTTTGTTTTTGTTACATTTACAGATGTCCCAAGAGATTTTTTGTATAAAATTAAAATAATTAAATTAAAATAAAAAATAAAATAATTAAAAATAATACTACAGTGACCTTATCTAAAAGTACATGAAACTTTTCATGTTTATAGGATCCTCTAACTGCTTTTTTAGAAATTTACTTGAAATATCTTTTCTCTCCCACCCCTACCATTTGAAAAAGAAACGAAAATTCCTTCTAATGAATGTTCTAAGTCAAGCAAAATAATTCTCTTATTTACTGTATATATGTATGGGTGTAACTCATTCTACATTCTGAGTCCATCACTCTTTGGTCAGGAGGAAGATAGCACATGCCATCTTCAATCTTTTAGAATTATGGCTGAATAAGTTGTATTATATTGTTTTAGTATAAATTGTCCTGATTCTGTTTTCTTCATTCTCCAACACTTCATGTAAGTCTTTCCATATCTTTTTGTAATCATGTTTCCTCATCTTTTTCCATCAGAGTAGTACTCTATTACATTACTACAATATGCTTCTCATGTGTTACAATTCATTCAGTCATTCCTCAATTAATGAGTATACTTTTGATTTCTAGTTATTTACTAATATAAGAAGAGCTATAATAAATGTTTCTGTATGTATAGGAACTTCTTCTCTCCCCCCAACTCTATTTCTTTGATTACTTTTGGATAAAGACCTTATATTGTTATACTTGGGTCAAAGTGTATGCATTGTGTAGTAACTTTTTGTATATAATTTCAAATTGATTTCCAGAATGGTTGTTCCCATTCTTAGGTCCAGTAAGCTTGCATTTATTGATTCCTGTTGTCCCATTTCCCTTCCAATATTTATAATTTCCCCTTTCTATCATATTTGCCAAAATGGTGGGCATAAGGCTAGAATCTCAGAATTTCTAGATCCTGTATCTTTTTGAACCTCATATTGGTAAGAGATGTGAATTTTTGGTCAACATTTAATTTCTTTAACTCTGCTGTCCAATTTTCTAAGCACTATCCTTCTCCAAAATGATGACTCTTTACCCCATTACCTGGGGTCCTTGGTTTTATCTCCTTACTTTTCCTCTGTATCAGTTCGCATTTCTTCCAGGAATTTTTGAATTTTTCATATTCATTTGTAGCAACATTACATTTATATGCCAGAATTTGTTTTGCCAATTATTTGTTATGCCAATTATTGGGCACTTACTTTGTTTATAATTCTTTGCTAACCTAAAAAGAGCTACTATTAATATGTTTGTATATGAAATGAAGTTGAGCTACTCCACTGGGCCCATGCCATGAAACACATTTCCAAGTCATTTGTGATTCCAAGCTAAAAGTCTTATGCTGAACATAAAGAATTCTGTTTTTGCTATGGAGTCGTAAGAACTGAAATTCAGTGGATTTATAAAAGTGAATGATATCCCTCTCTGCCTTTTCTTCTTTTCCAGTTATGAATCATGCCAGTACTATTTCAACCTACTTCACAAGAATTATGTAGGAGAAGGGGAAATCAGCCTCTGACTGACCATTCTGCCCTCCATGCCACCATGAGCAATGTCATAAAACTCAGGTCCTAACTAGTGAAGCCTAAGCCTGGGTTTGGGTTTCTTCTTTTGTATTATTTCTTTCCTGATCCAAGATAAATGAATGATCTTCCAAGTCTAGGGTTCATGTTGACCTAGTAAATTTGAGAAGTCATGAGATCCTCTGTATCACTGGACCAGCAATAGATGTTAGGAACGAAAGGGATCCCTGGCAACAACAGTAGTACTACTGGAGAAGATAGCCAATGTTGAACCTTAAAACTTCACTGGATCAAAAAATATGTGCAGCTTAATGTCTTTTGGTTTATGATTCTAAGTAGGATGGTTGGACCAATTTACAGCTAGTGCTTTACTAGTACTAGAGAGTACCTATCCTTTCACATCCTCTCTGACAATTGTAATTTACCTTTTCATCTTATTTGTAAATATGATAGGTAGGAGGTAAGAGTTGTTTTAATCTGTAGTTAATAATTAGTGACTGAATATATTTTAATATGGTTGCCCCAACCTTGCTTTTCTTCTTTTCAGTACTTATTTCACATTTCTGAGCATTTACCCTTAGAAGAATGTCTAAATTAACGCACTGCTATTTAAGCTGTAAATTGGTTTAATCATTCTGGAAAGCTATTTGAAATTAAGCTAAAAACTTTTCAGAATTGTTCATACCTCTTGATATAGAGATCCCTCATATACATAAAAAATTGTATAGCAAAACTTCTGGTAATTAAGAACTGGAAATAGAGTAGTTATTCATGGCTTCAAGAATGGTTTAATAAATTGTGTTAGGTTAATGGAATGGAATATGACTTTTGATGTAAGACATAAGGAATATGACAAATACAGAAAACCATAGGGTGCTTTATATGAACTGCCCTAAAGAGAAGTAAGAAGAACCAGGAAAACTATACATATATATGTATGTATAATGAATGCAATGATGTAAATGGAAAGAACAACTTTAAAATGAAACTGATTGCTACAATGCTACACTGACTAAGCCTGACCCCATATAAAAAACCTTAAATGTGTCTCCCTCTTTTGTTTGCATAAATATAGTGCAGTGAGTGTGGACTACTACATATAATATTGGTCTTGTTTAATGTGTTGGAGAGATTGATTTTGGTTCCTTTCAAATTCTCATAAGGGATGAGAAGGGAAAGATATATTGGGATATGTAGGCCATCTATAAAAAAAGATGTCCAAATGGGTTTAAAAAAAGAAAATTGCAATTTGCTCTCATCTGGTTGTCTAATTGTACACAGCTAGAATTGTCTATGGAAATGGAAAATGTTTTAAATTGATGTGGTGGGTATTGCTTGTCAGATATGGTGCAGGCTTAAAAATAGAGGACTGTGGCATGGACCTCTCATCAAAACATTATTGTTTTCTTTGTTTGGGTTCTGATGCCTACTGCTTGACAACCAACAAACCAAACTGTGGATGGGAAAGCCTTCATAAACAGAGGCGATGGTGGACTGTCGACTTCTCACAAAGAAATAGAGCTTGTTTTGGATTAAATTTCATAGTCTAGTGGCCAAACTATTTCCCATGTATAATCAGTAGAAAAATGGTGTCTGTTGGTGAGGAAATGTACAATTTTCAGGTTCTGTAGATTTTCCCATTTCCAAATGCCTGCTTTTAGATTTGTCCAAGAAAATTTGTGTAATATACAAGAACACAGGACTTGCCAAGTTAGACTCATGGTATTCTATTCTCAACAGAAGCCCCTGGGGAGGTGATGTGGGAGGATATGGTTGTCCTCCCAGACATCACTCTTAAAGGGTAGAGTTTGGTTTTTTTCTAGGTTCTTTCAAGTCTGTCATTCATAAATTTGAGCAAGTTTCTTTTAAATTCAATTGTATTCTAGGACTTCTAAATAAAATAGGTTCCCCAAGTCTGTTTCTTTTTGGGCGCAATAGCATTTTCTTTTATTTAAGTTTAGTCAAGCTTAATTGAATTTCAAGAGTTATCATCTTATCTCAATGATAATACACATGCTTTCCATGATTATATAGATTTAATTTATTTTTGCTCTTATAATCAATATCTTGTTTATTTAGTTGTTTATTCAGTTGTTTTTAAATCTTTCTAATCTTCTCTAGGGTAATTAGTATCCAGAAGGTCAAAGGTGTGAATTTTTCATTCTCTTGTACGTGTAGATAAATATATGCTTTTATTAATTTTAGATTTCAATATTCATGTTAGTGGTGACTAGCATATTAGAGTTTTGATTTTTTTTTGCTTTCTGCTACATGTTGGTTCAATAATTTCACTGAGCAATCTACAACTTCCAGGTCCCTTTTCAGCATCATGATGTTAATTTTATCATTGTATTATAATTATCACTGTATTTTATATAGTCCTCATTTTATCATCTGGCTTTGTATGCATTACCCTGTGTTCATTCTTGTTCAGATTTCTCTATTTTTTTCTTATCACCTTATCACACAGGGTAAATTTTGTATTGGGCCTCCTTCCTTCCTTCCTTCCTTCCTTCCTTCCTTCCTTCCTTCCTTCCTTCCATCCTTCCTTCTTTCCTTCCTTCCTTCCTTCCTCCTTCCTTCCTTCCTCCTTCCTTCCTTCCTTCCTTCCTTCCTTCCTTCCTTCCTTCCTTCCTTCCTTCCTTCCTTCCTTCCTTCCTTCCTTCCTTCCTTCCTTCCTTCCTTCCTTCCTTCCTTCCTTCCTTCCTTCTTTCCTTCCTTCCTTCCTTCCTTCCTTCCTTCCTTCCTTCCTTCCTTCCTTCCTTCCTTCCTTCCTTCCTTCCTTCCTTCCTTCCTTCTCCTTCCTTTCTTCTTCTTCCTTCCTTCCTTCCTTCCTTCCTTCCTTCCTTCCTTCCTTCCTTCCTTCCTTCCTTCCTTCCTTCCTTCCTTCCTTCCTTCCTTCCTTCCTTCCTTCCTTCCTTCCTTCCTTCCTTCCTTCCTTCCTTTCTTTCTTTCTTTCTTTCTTTCTTTCTTTCTTTCTTTCTTTCTTTCTTTCTTTCTTTCTTTCTTTCTTTCTTTCTTTCTTTCTTTCTTTCTTTCTTTCTTTCTTTCTTTCTTTCTCCAAGTCAAGGACATTAACCTTTTTTCTTTCATGGATATTTCAAACTCTGATGAAGCCTATGTATTCCTTCTCAGAATATGTTTTAAAAATATGTAACACATGAATGATAATAATAATGGAATCCTATAATATTGAAATAGTTATCTAAATCTTTTTTTTAAATACATAAACCCATGTTAAGAACCCCTGGTCAATAAGTATCACAAAACCTTAGCTTTTAGGGCTGGAAGGACAATCATTTTATTTCAATACAGAAATGTAGAAAATTGAAGGATGTTATTTCCCTTAGAAAAATACTTAACTTTAACACATACACCCACACAAGATATAGCTGTAATAAGTAAATCAAAATGAAAAAAAATTTTTCACACTAACATGCTATTATCTTTTTCTTGGATGCAGATTCAGGAGGTCAGCAGAATCCCTGTCATCTCAACCAAAGCAATACACTAACTTTCTCTGTAGGGAAAGAACAGTTCAAATGGTTCATCTTGCAGATGAAACTGAGTCTTTGAGAGAAACCACTTTTTCAAGCTGATAGAAATAATAAATGGCCAGTGGTCAAGCAGCTGGAATATTAGAGATTTTTCTATGCTTTCCTTCTTATACATCATTTTTCAAATGTTAAATGGCTGAAACTAGAATTAATCTCTGAAAAAACAGTGTCTTCATAGAGGAAGCAAAAGCAACAAGTGAAGACAATTTCTTTTCTAGGACTTTGATTCAAAAGGAGGTGAAAATGTGTCTACTCTTGATGCCTCTACTTCCTCTCTAAAATTTATCTCAACCACCTGCAACCTCATCATTCAATTGACATTGTTTTATTCAGTTATCAGTGATGTCCCAAATAATACATCCTATGGCCATTTCTGTCATCTTCCTTCTTTTTTTAAATTAAAAAATATTTTACTTTCCAATCACATAAAATAAATTTCAAAAAACGTTTTCCAAAATTATAAAATTCAGACAGTCTCCCTCCTTTTCTTTCCTCCCCAAACTGGGAGATGATTAGCAATTTGATCTGGGCCATGCATGGATTGTCATGCAAAACATACTTCCATACTGGCCATTGTTGTAAGAGCACACTCACACAGAACCAAAACCCCCAATTAAAACTGCAATTATGTTGATGTGAAAGATAGTAGGTCATCATCCTGTTTGACTTCTGTGTAGTGTAGCATATAGCAATATTCACTCCTCTCTCCTCTTGGATACTTTCTCTTTTCTAGGTTTTCATTGTGATCTTACTCTCTCTTTGCTTTCCTTCTACTTTTCTACCTGCTCTTGTTCAGTCTTCTTGTTAAATTATTATTCATTTACTAACTCCTCTTATTAAGTATACTCCAAAGCTTTGTTCAGTATAAAAATTGTCAAACACTCAGCCCAGGGGATACATTCTGCAGGACCACACTACTGAATAAAGCTACAAATATATTAAAAAGTAATTGTTAAATATTTAACAAAATAAATAAAATACAAGGAAACATAAATAATGCTAATATGAAGTTTTCCAGATCAATATGTTCTATCAGTTTCTATTTGTTTTTGTTGTCAGTGCCTTTGGCACTCTCTTCTCCGTCTGTTTGGGATGAATATCTCAATTTTCATGAGTTTGGTTATTATGTTTATGCATATATTTCCCAGGGCTGTAGACATAACCCTAATCTTTCTCCCGAGTTTTTAGTCCCACATCTCTAATATTATTATTAGAAATATTAGATAGTTCAAATAGATTTCCTATGGTCTTGCAAATTCATTATAATAAAAATGAAATTTATTATCTCCCCCCCCCACATCTAACTTCTAAACTTCTTTGTTTTAATCAGTGACACTACCATTCTTCCAGTCACCAAAATTTACATCTTCAGAGTTGTCCTTCACCCTTCTCCCTCACTTATCACATCAAATTTTGATGGCCAAACCTTGTCAGTTCTACCTCCACTACAGCTCTCTCCCCTTTACCCTTTTCTCCACTTGCATGGATACCATCCTTCATCTCCTCTTCAATAACTTCCTGGGTTAAATGTCTTGTCTCAAGTCTTTCCCCTTTCAAATCCCTTCTTTATATGCCTGAAAAATGGGTTTTTTCCTAAATTGCAGCTCTGCTTATATTATTCCTTTGCTCAGAAATCATCAGTGGCCCACCATCACCTCTATTCTAAAACACAAATACCTCTCCAAGGCTTTTGAAGCTTTTCACCATCGTGATATACTTTTACATTTCCTCTGTTCTAAATAAACTGGCTTATTTAGGATTTTTCCACATGCTATTCCATCTTTTATCTCCACATCTTTGTCCAGGATATCCTTCATGTCAAAAATAAGGCTTTTTCATGTCTACCTCTTAGAAGGTCTAGTCATCTCTTCTAAGTACCATATTCTTAAGGTCCCTTTCCTAATGAAGAGTTAACAATGAAATGTGTGTATGTGTGTGTTTTTCTATAGAAGAAGAGATTTGAATTGATTACCAGATGATATAAGATATTGTTTCCATTATGGATGAAGTTTTGATGTTTAAAGTGAGTAGGAAAACAATTTTGTTTTCATATAAACTGATAAAATATATGTATAAAAATAAATTTCAGACAAGTTTGGGAAAGTCTGGAGAAAAAATTATCTCTAATATAGATCTGAAGATTCAGCTTTTTGTTAACAGTGTAGATTGATGCCTCAGTTGTTCGAATACAGGTGAATGCTAGACAGAGATCTTTTCTTTATGAAACAAAAGTTGGAAAATATTGTAAAGAAACACAATTTCAAAATATTGATGGAATAAGTATCTTATTGGAGTCTCCAGAACTGAGTCAGGATGGCAACCTACTCTAATTTGTATATAAATGTTTTATGACTAAAGTAGGTTAGATTAACAAAATCAGTTATATAAACATCTGGAGAGTGAGGTATCCTTTTTAAAGGACTATCAACTTGTTAGGGAAAATTTGGAGGGTTGTGACTTTTTACATGAAAGGTATGTTCATTAAGTATCAAAAGACATATCATTATACATACAGAGAGAAGGCAAGTCTTAATAGCAGCTACAATGACTAGAAACAATTCGATGAAACATTTATTGTGCCAGAGCTAGGACAATTAGAAGCAATCATTTGAGGGAAGAGCTCAGCTGAATATTTCTTGATCATTTGAAGACAGATCTAACTCATTTCATTGGCCCAGAATTCCATTGATGGCTTTGGTTTTTTGGCACCACCTAGAATTGTAGAAAGGTGAAAAAAAATAATGGACAATCACCGAAGCTTCTTAAACTGAAGACTGAAGTGATCAGTCCTATGATTTAGGAAAATCACTTGACAGATGTGTGAAGAACAGATTGAAATGGGTAGAGTAAAGGGAGACCCATGAGTAAACTATTACAAAAGTCCAAGTGATAGCTGATGATCGATTAGACTTGAGTTGTCCTGATGAGATGGGGGAAGATGTGAAAGACACTTAAGAGACTGAATAGAGAAAACTTGGTGACTAACTGAATATGGAAAGTGAATGAGAATGAAGTCCGAGATCATTCCTAAACTGAAAACAGGCATGGGTAACTAGAAGAACAGTGGTGCCCTCAACATGAACAGGGCAATTATTAAGAGAGGTATAAGAAGTATGACAACAAGTTTTGTCTTAGAGCTGTTGAGTTTGAAATACACAGGGGACCACTCAAGTGGTGCTTCTCTGCAGCAGCAGATACAAGGTTGAAACCTCAGAAGAAAGGGGAAAGGATAGTTGAATCACTTGGGATCTGCACAGATTTGAATCCTATGGTGGTAATGAGTGGGACAACATATTCAAAGGGTTTTTGAGAATAGAATAGCCTTTATTTGCTTTTGAGATTGGACTATGCACATAAGAATCAGATGTGCTATTTTGCCCTTCCTGTCTAGCTTTTCCTACATTTGCTTTATAAGTTGTTGGTTCTTATAGGATCACTTTTATTGAGAAATTGGTTTAACTGACAACCAGATTCATCAGATTTATGGCAGTCTTGTTGGGCTGATTGTGGGGAAAAGGCTTGAGGAGATCTCGTTTCTACTGGAGACCTGGTTCTTACTGCTTTAGGGACCTACAATTTGAAAATCTCAAAACTTGACCTTGATTAGGGAAAAATACATCTCCACTGCATGTAAGCAGATCAAGTACTTTAAGTTATGACTGGGAGGTGGATTGAGTTAATACATTCATCATTTGGGCATTGCTGTTCCTTTTTACTGATTCCACAGAATTACAAAGAGAAAGAAAGAATTCATTGCCTTTTTGAGTTTAGGGACACAGTGTCAAAGGTTCTTAGTGGAAAAATAATCTATAAACCCTGGTATTCCATTTCCCCTTACTCTATAGAGAGAGGTAATACACAAGAATAAAGAGTTTGGAGTTACTTAAAATGTACCTTGACCATCCAGTTTTATGTTACAGAGTTGAAGACTAAATCATATTTCAAAATTTATTTAGAGACTCAAGCCTTAGTCTCTCTGGGATACTGTTCAGCCTAAATTAAGTTCCTCTGAAGACAGCTTTGACAGGCAGGACACAATAAGGTCAAACCTCCTATAAAAATGTCGTTTTGCTCATAGTATTTAAACTGACAAGATTAGATTTGGGGTTTCATGTCCCGAGGCATACAGAATTCAAGGCCCTCCTTATGACGTCCTAGAGATTAAGCTGCAATTTGGATCCCCTCAGTGGTTAGGAAGAGGAGGGAGGGAGATGAGCCTTGTGTTTTGGAAAGGATGGAACCCATTAGTCACTGTCAGAGCTGCTGCACAAAGCTGGATATAAGACATGGTGGAGAGGAGGAGGAAAGCATTCTGGATACCTGGTGACCAATGGCACAAATGAACAATAAACTCAGAATAGAAGGTAACTGTAAATCTAGGCTAAATGGTATAAAGGCTTAAAAAGTAAAAATAATAGAGTAAATCAATCTGAAAAGGGTAATTCTTTATTCTTTTCTATGTAGTTGTCCTTTCCATACAACTTCTTCACACTTTCTTATCCTATGGAATTCTTCATATTTTCTTTAAATCCTTCCTCAAAGATTTTTTTTTTGCTTGAAACTCATGATATATTCCTCTTTTAAATTTAGAAATTGCTGTTTTTGTTTGCATCACCCTTATCTTTGAACATACTTCTTCTCCCTCTACTACCCAAAAAGTCTTCCTTAAAAAGGAAAAAGCTTTCCTTAAAAAGGAAAAAGAAACAGCTTAGCAAGACCAACCTACCTTTGTCCAAGTCAAAATAAGATTCATTTTCTTATCTCTTTTCTGAAGTCTTTAAAATAGTAATAGCTAGCTAGTATTTATGTCATGTTTTCAGATATATAAAACACTTTACACAGTCAATCCACACAACAACCTGCTGAGATCAGTGTTAGTATCATCTATAGTATACACATAAGGAATCCATGAATAGCAAGTAAATAGGTGATATAAGATTTGAACTCAGGTTTTCCATATTTTAGATTCCACACTCTATCAACTGTGTTCAATATATTCACTTTATAACTACACAAAATTTGTTAAAATCTTCTCTTCATTTAATCTCTACTTTTTAATTATTTTTTCTTCATATATTTTGTTTTTATATAGCAATCTTGGTGGTGAAGTGCACAGAGTATGGGGATTGGAGTCAAGACGATCTGAGTTCAAAAACAGACTCAGACATTCAATAGCTTTGTGACCCTGGACAAGTCACTTAACTCTGTTTGCTTCAGTTTTTTATCTGTAAAATGGATATAATAATAGCTTGAATCTCTCAGGGTTGTTGTGAGGAATAAATAAGATCATAATTATAAATTCTTGGCAAAAGTACCTGTCATATATTAAGTGCTAAATAAATGTTTTCATGATTATTATCACCTTCATTTCTATATATATTTATTCTCTATATAGTTATTTTCCCCTTCTCTACTCAGATAAATATCCTTCGCAACAAAGAATTACAAAAAGAAAAAGGGGAGAAAGGCAGAACAACTTAGCAGATCAGCAGAGTCTGGCAGTATATACAGAGTTTAAAATTCTTAAAGGCCCTCTTAAAGCACTAGTCATATTTACTGACTTGTACTTGTTGAAATTTCTCTCTTCCTAAAAGACCCAGTTCAGATGCTACTTCTTCCATGAAGAATTCCCTGATTACCCCAGTTCCTTAATTCTTTTACACATAAATGTCCAACATATCCAATTAGAGATCTTCCAATTAATTTAACATAATTAGCAGCCCAAAAGACACATAATTCTTATCATTCTTATTCTCCTTTCTCACTCCTCTGCCACAATCACTGAAGTGTGTGAGGACTACACAGGACTGAGAAATTTCTTGTATTTTTCCCCTTTGTTTCATGTTTTACAACAACTAATAGAAATATCCTTCCCTAATGAGGCAACAGAAAGGAAGTCTTCCCATTGCTGGGCCTATATAATTTCTTAAATACAAAAGTCATTTTTGCAAAAATTTTAAAATAATTTACTTGATAAGAAAATTGGAGACCAGTGGCACATAATGAGCTGTGTTTATATTTAAAGTGAAACAGACCCCTTTGGACAGTTGTTGACCAGGTCCCAGACTCTCTCTCTCTAAATAGCCTAAAGTCTCTCAACTTGGTGTCCATCTTGCATTTCATCTAAAAATAGTGAGAAAAGTGTGATATACTTCATTCTATAAGACAGACTGAAGGAAGTTCACCAAGAGGTCCTTTAGGAGCTATAGTAAGAGATTGTTTTTATATAGTACTTTACTATTTACAATATGAACAAAAATACGAACTGCTATTATCATTAATTTTAGATAATGAAACTGAAGATTATCAGGTTCATATGACATATATGGAATCAGACCCAATACAATTATGGAGGCTATCTTATTTACTGCCTTAAGAAAAAATATACATATATAAATGTATGTATATATATTCATATATGCATTTATTTTTTTCTTCCCAACCAAATCCTAATTTTAAAAAATAATAAAGAAAATAAAACATTTGTAACAAATACACAAAATTTAAAAAAAAGAAAATTTCCATATTGGCTGTATCCAAAAAATGTATGTCTCATCCTGATCTTGGATTCATCATCTCTCTCTTAGGAAGTGGCTTTCATTAGATCTTTCCTATCATGAATGATTAGTGTTTTTAATCAGAGGTCTTAAGTCTTTTAAAATTGTCTTTATGAGGCTTTAACCATGTACTTTCCATTTTACCCAGCATAATCTTGACTGCTAAACCATTAGGGTTATGAAAAATGTAAAACTATTTGAAATTAAATGGTGGTAGAAATTTTGGTGTGTATAAAGAAGCAATGAAATAAAGAAAACATATGGAAAGCCAACTTCCATTGACAAAAGGTAAGTTAATATTTTCCATTTTCTGACCCTAATCATAAATATGAGAAGTACCATGACATAGTGGATAGAGTCTCAGAAACAGACTTCAGTTTCAAACCTCTTCTCTGACACATGCCAGGTTTATGTATCTGAATAAAATGTTTAGTTTCTCTGTTACAGAAGAGGTATAAATTTGTATTGCTGAGAGTGAGAGGAAGGATGTCTTTATTAGGGATTCCCATATCAATTAAATAATACATCTGTTAAGAAAAAATATTAAATTGATGAAACATCTGTATGAGAACAATTTGTGATCAAAGTCTCCAAGGACTGCAGTTGACATTTGCCGTATTTTCCTGAAAAAAAAATTGTTTCCCTTTGCCAGAGATAAAGCTTAGCTTATCTGAACAATTACGGAAATTAGTGTAACCATCCCATTTTCCTAGATTATAGTAGAACTAAGCTTTTAGTGGGTGTTTATAGAGTGGGTAATAGATTATGAGAGATTTTAGGGAAATCTTAATGAAGTTAAAAGCAGACCTATGGCCTCTCAAGTCATCATTAGAGTAGCAGAAACACTAGGATTTAGTCAGAGGGTTAAGGGAGATGAGGTGGATGTACTAGAAGGATTAATACTTGCCATTGGAATCATTCATTTGTCTAGTTTTTGCTAAGATAATCTATGTTTTTCAGGCTTCTGGTTTGTTTATCAGAATGAAACAGAAGAAATCCAGAGAACAAAGTAATGTCTTCCATCTATTCTAACAACTTAATGGGCTCTAAGAGGGAAAGAAAAAAAAAAGAGATACAATTGATTTTATTGGTTGTTTCTTAGTTTATTAGTATGAGAATCTAAAAAGATGAAAACTCTGCCATTGCAATCTGGACCATTAAAATGCACTCATTCTAAAGGAAAAATATCCAAAGATTCAACGCAAACAATCCAAATAATATAATTTCAAAAATGTTTTAAGAGGAATGACCTTTCTTTTAAGGTTTTCCTAACAAAGAAATCTTTCCAGCATCCTGTTTTGCTGAATTGGGATTCAGAAAGATTTATGAGTTAAAAGAAACATTATTTATTTGTAATTATAATGACCAACATTTATCCAAGAGAAGAGTTAAGAAAATGTACCATTGTTGTGTCTTTACATAAATGGAAGACAATAACTGAATAAAATATTGTATGTACTCTTAAACTCAATTACTAAGTTGTCTCTTTTGTTGGTCAATTTTTTTCTGTCCTTTTAAAATATTTTGTTACAAAGGACAGCTCATTGGGTGGGAAAAGGGGGAAGAATATATAAAAATGAGGGTGACAAAAATAAAATGTATAATTTTTTAAAAAGTATTACTTAAGCACAATTGACAGAGATTAGTATGAGATGACATGCAAATGACTAAAATGATATCAGATTCATTAGAATACTGCATATGGAATTGCAGATACCAATCCCCTGCTATAGAAGTTAATGTCATAATACTAGTTTCTTCCAGAAAAAAAAAAGCTAATCTACTTCTCAAATGAGAAAGACAGATAAAACAGTTTTTAAAGGTCATACTAAGTACAGGATACTTGCTGATCTCTGGGGATACAAATACAAGAAAATTGGGCTCCAGTCTCAAGTAACTTACATTCTAACAGAGGAAAAACAAAACATAAAGTTGACGTATAATATGAGAGGAAGAAAAGAAATAAGCATTTAACAAGTGGTTATTATGTGTTAGGTACTGTACTAAGTGCATTCACAAATATTATCTAATTTAATCCTGGAAGATAGGAGCTTTTATTATCATCCCTATTTTATAGTTGAGGAAATCAGGGTAAACTAAATTAAGTGACTTGCCCATGGTCACATAGCTAGTAATTGTTTGAATTTGGATTTGAACTCAGGTCTTCTGGTATCCTAGCCCAGTACTCTATCCACTGTAAAACATTTTTTAATTGTCTAAGAATTCTTAGATGTTCTTAGAATTAAGGAAGCAATAGATCAGATTTAGGTTCCACTATTACTTAATTCTTCTTGTGATTCATGGGCCAGTTCTATACTGAATTTTAGCAAACAATTAGGAACATGTCCTTCTACTTTAATGAACTACTATTTTGCTAAAAATAGTCATTTTTATGATGAAAGACGTTTTGTATATTAATTACTGAAAAGGACACTATTAAGGTATGGAGCTTTTCAGTTTCCAAGTACTAAGGGAATAAGTTATCCTTTGAACATGCTGTATTGGGACAATGACTGTCTTTAATCTGGGAGAGCACATGTCAAGAGAGTCAGAGACATATTAGCAAGCTAATGTGTTAGAACTCAGATCTTCCTGGTACTTAGAGTCCATTGAATCATTAACACCATTATTACTTTCCCTGTTTCTCTCCCTACCTGACCTCAAGGTCTTTTCTTTATCTTCTTTCAAAATAATTGCTCTTTGGATAATAAAGAAAAAGACCTGTACAAGAATGTTCATAGCTGTACTCTTTGTGGTGGCAAAAAATTGGAAAATGAGGGGATGTCTATGGATTGGGGAATGGCTGAACAAATTGTGGAATCTGTTGATGATGGAATACTATTATGCTCAAAGGAATGGAGGGATTCCATGTGAACTGGAATGACCTCCAGGAATTGATGCAGAGTGAAAGGAGCAGAACCAGGAGAATATTGTACACAGAGACTGATATACTGTGGCACAATTGAATGTAATGGACTTCCCTACTAGTAGCAATGCAATGATCCAGAACAACTCAGAGGGACTTATGAGAAAGAATGTTAGTCACATTCAGAAGAACTGTGGGAGCAGAAACACAGAAGAAAAACAGCTGCTTGATCACATGGGCTGATGGGGGTATGATTAGGGATATAAATTCTAAATGATCACCCTAGTGCAAATATTAGTAATATGAAAATAGGTCTTGATCAATAACACATGTAAAACCCAATGGAACTGCTCATTGGCCATGGGAGGGGGGTGGTAGGAGGGAAGGGAAAGAACATGAATCCTGTAACCATGGAAAAATATTCTAAATCAATTAATTAAATAATTTTTTCTAATAAAAACCAATTACATCTAAAAAAGATTTGGAGATAAAACAAACAAAAAAAATATTGCTCTTTGGTTAGTATACATCAGTTTTCTTATCAAAATTTTACATTTATCAAGCATTGTGGTATATTGGTTTCCAGGGTAGTCAGAAAATGATAGCTTGTGGCAGGGATCCAATGACTCCATCTAACACTAGGTTTTCCCAAGAGGACTGTTCTACTTTGAATTTACACTGTTATGGACAACCCTGTTAGCCAGGTGCAGTGGAAATTTTTACTCCCTTTTAGAAGTGCTAATGTAACTCCCACTCATGTGCTAAGTGCACTCTCTATGTGTTTGGGCAAGAGGGGTATGTGTGGCAGAGTACAAATGCTCCCACTGCATGGACAGTGATTCTTCTGCCTTTCTTCTGGGATTTGCTGCTTTTGGTACATGCTGTCCACCAGGCATGCTGAGAATTGGTATCAAAGCTGGGCCAAGCCAAGTTATGACTAATCCATTTCCCAGTTCGGTTAGTACCACCGTTTTCCATTTCTTCACCATCTGGTACATGTCATTTACTTATTGGATGAAGTCCAAAATTGGTTTGAGCATTGCCTGGGCATAGGGTTGGAACTTTGCCTTGATACCCCTGAATACATGACCTTGAACTTGAGAGTATGAGTGATAAACTATAAAACAGCACTTTGGAGTTCCATTTGGGATATTGTGAAATATGTTTGTTCAAGACTTTTCAAAGTCCTGTGTAGACTCTTGGAAACATGACTGCAGAGTGAGAGAGCAGCCCCATTGCATGAGGACGGAACTCTTTTTCTCCCTAGATTTATGCTGAAGTAGCAGACTTGTCAACACATACTACAGTGATTATTCCATTACAAAAACAAGGATACAGTTGGAGGTGATAGACCTCCATCAGCTAGGGACAAGGTTTAGGAAGTATTCTAAATGACTAACATGGGGTGGTATGGACTTTTTCATTTGAATTAGATTAGACACGTTGCTGGACCAAGAATGTAACTGGAATCAATTAGCTTTAATCCAAGTCAAAAGTACTTAAGTAAAATGGAAAAGATTCTACAGGCACATACATACATATAAAGTTCACATGTCTACAAAGGTTCAGGCATAGTTCAACCACCCTGATTTTACATTTTTATATTCTTTTAGTTTTTTATATCTGTCTTCCAAATCTCTCTTCTTACAGATGAGATTCCTTAATTCAATAAATGCTTATTAAGCACCAGTTCTGTGCAAAGTCAATGCTGGGGTACTTTTCTATTCTTTGTTCTTGAAAGTTGCCTAGGATGGCAGGTAAAGACAGTGTGGTATAGGAGACAGGTATAGGACACAGGGACCTGGCCTTGGAGCCAGAACCTGAGATCAAGACTCACCCAGCCTACCCTGTAACCTTGACCAAGATGCTTTGCCTCTCAGTGCTCTAGATAACTCTTTAAGCCTATTAAGACGCAGAGGAAGTGCTAAACATTTAGCTGGGCAGCTATATGCAGCAGTAGATAGAGTGCTAGCAAGGTCTGGAGTCAGAGAGACCTGATTTCAAATTCTCCCTTAGAGACTTTTTAGCTGTATGACCTTAGGCAAGTCACTTAATCTCAATTGTAAATTGTAAAATTAATACATTGCTGGTAGAGTTGAGAATTGATCCAACCATTCTGGAAGGCAATCTGGAACTATGCCCAAAGGGCTTTTAAAGATGGCCTGCCCTTTGATCCAGCAATACCACTGCTGGGTTTGTAACCCAAAGAGATAAGGAAAAAGACTTGTACAAAAATATTTATAGCCTCCCTCTTTGTGGTGGCAAAAAAAATTGGAAAATAAGGGGGTGTCCTTCGATTGGGGAATGGCTGAACAAATTATGGTATATGTTGGTGATGGAATACTATTGTGATCAAAGGAATAATAAATTGGAGGAATTCCATGTGAACTGGAATGACCTCCAGGAACTGAAGCAGAGTGAAAGGAACAGAGAAGGAACCAGGAGAACAGTGTACACAGAGATTGATGCACTGCGTTATAATCTAATGTAATGGACCTCTCTACTAGCAGCAATGCAATGACCCAGGACAGTTATGAGGGACTTATGAGAAAGAATGTTATCCACATTCAGAGAAAGAACTGTGGGAACAGAAACACAGAAGAAACACAACTGCTTGGTCAAATGGGTGGATGAGGATATGTTTGGAGATGTAGACTCTAAATGATCACCCTAATGCAAATATTAATCATATGGAAATAAGTCTTGATCAATGACATATGTAAAACCCAGTGGAACTGCTGATGTACTATGGGAGTTGGGGTCAGAGGGGAGGGAAAGAACATGAATCATGTAACCATAGAAATATATTAAAAATTAGTTAATTAAATAAAATTTTCAATTCATTAAAAATGAAATAAAATGTTCAAAAATTATAAAATAGAGATAAAAGCATCTACTTCCTAGGTAGTTTTGAGGATCAAATGAGTTAATAATTCTAAATTTCCTAGAATAATGTAAGCCTTGTAAAAGCATAAGCAAAGACTACTACTACTACTACTACTACTACTACTACTACTACTATTAGCCTGTATTTGGTGGAAGTTCTTTACTGGATATCCCTATACTAATGAAACCCCAAATCCAGTTCCTATTTCCCTTCCCTTCCCCCGGTAGTGCTCTCATTTGAGGATAGCTGTGACTATAATAGTGATGTTTATCCACTCATTTCAAACAGATATAAAGATTTCTTTGTGTAGATGCAAGTTAGTACAACTTCTATGTGACAAGTCTTAAAGGTATCCTTCAATTTTGACATCAATTGCATTTGGATTTGGGTATCTGTTTCAAACTTTCCATCAAAATTGAAAAAAATAACATCCCAAATTAAAAGTGACTTCCATTTCCTTTTGCTCGTCCTTTGATTTCTTTTTCTCTTTCCTTTCTAAACCAAGCAGATGCTAGTGAATCTGTGAACATACATTATTGGTTCCTACTTGCATAAGATGAGGACAAGAAATGACCACAGTTTGTCTGATTTCTATGTACGATAACTATAGTCATTAACCAGTACCAGGTAAGAACATTAAAACAACTATTCCATGGCTCCCTGTGATCATTGGCAGTGAGTGAACCTTCTTATCTTCACTGTGCCTGGCACTCTTTGATAGAGATTATAAGAAGAAAGAAACTTTTATTCTACTACATGGAAGGTATCCTAGGTCCCAGTTTGTCTGATTAATATCAGAGCATATGTGATCATTATTATTTTTTAATTGAATTGATGAACAATTAATTGAATTAAATAGAGGACCCCAGCTTAGGGAGGAGCTTGGTAAACTAAGGGTATTGGGGAGATAGCTTTCTGGATGGTGAAAGACCTAGTTATCAATACCCAGCATATTTATTCTGCCTCTATGCTATTCAGTATCTCTAGTACACACCATCTCTTCAATGAGTGGTTTTCAGCTCTGGAGCTAAACAAAGAGTTATTTGGTGGAGATGCAGAAAATTCATTTAACTCTATGAGATTCAGTTTTAATAAGAATTTATGATTTAAAATACTGCTGGTGCAATGGAAGTATCCCTCCTCGGTCATTGTCATGTGAAATAGAAGAAGTAAACTGACTGAAACTATTACTTGTTGAAATGGAGAATGTAAACTGAGGGGAACCTGTTTCTCTTGCAATGACTGCTGTTCTCTGTCTGGCTGTGTCTAGAGAGGGCTGCCTATAGGAACCTAATGCTGCTTATTTGTAATGGAGGTAGGACAGAGAAATGCTGAGGGATGCCACACAGGGATGCTGGTACACAAGGGAGCTGCCTGGGGTTTGCCTATTGATCCCTATTGATGGCTGATGGATCAATCTATTTCCTCACCTCCTTCCTCCCTCACTCCCTCCCTTAACCAAGCCTCTCCACCCAGTTCTTCTTGAAGCCTTTGGCTCCTTCCCTCCCCTCTTGAATAAACTATAAAGATTCTCTTTTCATTTCCTATTTCAAGTCAAGGGATTTATTGGGATAACAGGATGGGAAACTGAGGTAAGAGGGATGAGGATTTCCCTAATCAAAATGAGATAAAAATTGAGGGTTTGGGGAGTCACAAGTGTGACTCTTAGACAGTTAGGAAGATGGAGGACAGCAGCCCTCTCAAAATCTTCTTTCTTCTTCATCACAAATTCACCCTGGCTGGTCTCCTTTCTCAACCCCATAGAAAAACAAAATTCAAAGTCTCTAAGTTTTCTCCTGGCAAGCTCAACTCTCAAATAGACCACCAACTCAAAAGCTTCTCCCCTGGTCAGCTTCCACTGCTTGGAGCCAGAGAGCCAGAGACCCAGTCCCCAAAAGCCAAGTTTCTCTTCTCAGTGTCAACTTCAACTGCTCAGAGCCAGAGAAATCCCAAAAAACCAAGTCAGCCTCACAAACGTCTTTCATCCAGGTTCAAACATCCAGGGAAAGAGAGTGACTTCCAGTTAGAGAAAAAGTTCAAAAGTCAAGTTTTTTCCTCTCATAGTGTGGCCAGCAAACCCCCAAATGCCACTCCTGGGAATATTCCATTGGAATCTTCCCTTGATTGACAGCTGTGTCTTCAGCCTTGCATCTTGGCCCACAAGTCCTACAAATCCTCTCTCTATTCATGTCTCTATCACACATGTGCCCCACAGCTGGAACCTTAAAGCTTTCAGATTTTTCCATCTGATGTTCAGATGGACTTTCTTTTATCTGTTGTCTCCTCCCAATATAATGAGAACATCTGGAGAGCATGGACTATCTTACTTTCTCATTTTATGTCCTCAGAACTTAGCAAAATGCTTGGCCATGGTTAATGCTTAATAAAATTTTAAATTAATTCTTCATTCCTTGCAGTTACTAGAAGCAGAAGAAAAAGAGATCACCATGAAGGTATTTCTAAGTGTTATATTCATAAATATTATAAGAATGTGGAATAGAAAAATGTTATAAAGGACTTGACAACATTCTCTAAATTTTGTCAACTTATACTTGGTACTGAGTCATTCCATTACAAAGGTAAGGGAAAGAATAAGAATGAGAAGGTAAAAATATATAGGCACTTGTGGAAAGGAAACAAGATTGACAGTTTGTGGGGGAAGGGGCAACTGGGAGTGGCAGTTGGGTTTTGTGACGAGCACTTCCTTCCTGCCTGGTTTTGGACTTCCTTCTGGGTGTTGGAGGAGAGAGGAGCTTGTTCAGCCCAGTCTGGTGTGGTGTGCCATCTCTTCTTGGTTCAGTCCGAAGATTCAGGCCCAATCATTGCTGAAAGTCAGAACTGTTCTTGTTTGCTTTCTGTCTACTGCTAAGGTTCTGAATTAGACTAAACAGGACTGATATAGAGTAGACAGGAGTGGAAGAACCCTCCGCTAGCCTCGGGGCCTGGCCTCAGGTCTGAAGCTGAGGAAAAAAACTCCAATCCCAACTGGTTATTAAACTTTATATTATTTGAATTCGCAGTCAGATAAGTGGACTATCTTTTCTGGTCATAGAGAGAGCTAAACTTCAGTTCAGTCATTCGAGGACAACCAGACCTTATTGGACCCCTGCTGCTTCCTCTCAGCAGGGGACATCTCTCTCCTTTGCTTCACCGAGCAATATTCTCTCTCTCTCCCCTCAACTATTCCATACTCCTCTAAACTCCCATTATTCCCCTTTTTCCAATCCTCCCATTTCCTTTCCCAATAAACATTACACACTGGAACTATAGAAGTGCAAAATAGTAATGGAGACAAATACTAATATAAAAATATACTCTTAAAGAGCTTAAAATTTAGACAATAGCTATCTATATAAAAATACAAACTAGTTATAACATAGTTTGGGAGGGAGAGGACTAATAGTTGGGACAGTAAGGAAAAGCTTCATGTAAAGGATGTTGATTAAGTGGAGTTATGAAGGAAGAAAGAATCTATAAGGAAAAGATGTGGAGATTATGCATTCTAGACAATAAGGATATAAAATATTTTAAAATGTTTTTAGATTGTATGTTAACATAATTTTAAATAATCATTTTCTGACATTTGCAGTCCATGTTTTCTCCTTCTGTTTACCTACTATCTCACCCCAACAGTAGGCAATATGATATCGATCATACATATATTATCATATAATACATATTTCCATATTTATCATGTTATGAAATGAGACAAATATAGCTTATATTAGAGAAAAATTCATGGAGGAGATGAACTAATTCAATTTGAATTCAGATTCAGAAAAGTTATTTTTCATTATGACATGTTAGAGGATTTCTAGGTAAACATGGCTGCAGTTTAGATGCAGGAAACTATATCTCTGCAGTGCCTACCAATAAAGATTACCTCAAAAGGTCAAAAAAAAAAAAAGAATTCATATGAATGAAGGGACTCCACAGTAGGGTGTGGCACTGAAGGAACCTGGGATTTGGGCATTTCCACACTATAAGGGGGTGAAATAGCTTCTACCATAACATGAGCTGATCTACCCTTCCCCATCTCACCTATGGAGCCAGTGCACTAGACTCAGAGCCAGGGAGCACTGGAATCAATGAATGAGTGAGGGGCACTTCTACGCCTGTTGCATCTGACTAAGACCATCAAAGACCTACCCAAGAGATCAGCTATACTGGAGACCCCATTAAGTAGAAGAGCACAGATTTTGAGTGCAGAGATCACACAGAGAAGGGCTGCAAACAGTAGAAACTGCAGAGACTGGAGAGGTGGCCTCAGAAAAAAACTGCACTCCTTAGTTCCATACATAGAGAGCCTGCCCTCCTCACTCAGACTCCTCAGCTTAGCAATGGCAATTGCTGGGCAAAGAAATGCCCAGAAAAAAAAAAACAAATTCCAACCACCAAAAAGATGCTGAAGAAGGCTTTGAACTTGGATAAATTTGATGGAGAAATAATCCAGACTACAGAGGAAACAGCAGAGGACAACAAACAATTAAATGAATCCAAACCTTCCTAAAAAATGAAAATTGACATCAAACTCTTAAAGAATTTCAATCTGAGGTTTTGAGGAAAAGGAGGAGTTTTGGCAAGACAAGTTGGAAATAGTTCAAAAAGAAAATAATAGTCTAAAAGACAGGAACTCCCAATTGGAGAAAGAAGCCCAGAAATCAAATGAAACGATAAATAATTGGAGAATGCAATTAAATACCTGGAAGCCATTAAAAGCAGGATAGATCAAGGTGAAAAGGAAAATCAAAAGATTATAGTAGAAAACCAGTCTTTAAAGACCAGAATTGGGCAGTTGGAAGCCAATGATCTAGAAAAAGAACAAGAATTACTAAAGCAAAGTCAAAAGACTAAGAAAATAGAAGGAAACATGAAATACCTCACTAAGAAGATAACTGATCATGAAAACTGGGTTAGAAGAAACAATCTGAGAATCATTGGTCTACAAGAAAACCCAGAAATAAACAGAAATCTTGACATCATACTACAAGAAATCATCCAAGAAAATTGCCCTCATATTCTTGAACAAGAGGGTAAACTAGACATTGGAAGAGTTCATAGAACACCCTCTAAACCAAATTCTCAAAAGACAACCCCAAGAAATGTAATTGCCAAATTCAAGAGCTTCCAAGCTAAGGAGAAAATTTGACAAAAAGCCAGAAAGAGACAACACAGATATCAAGAATCACCAATCAGGATTATACAAGATCTGGAAGCATCCACACTAAAGGAACACAAGACTCAGAATATGATATTCAGAAAGGCAAGAGAATTGGGTCTTCAACCAAGGATCACCTACCCATTAAAAATGACTACATACTTCCAGGGGAAAGTATGGGCATTCAACAAAATAGAAGATTTCCAAGTATTTATAAAGAAAAGACCAGAACTAAGCAGAAAGTTTGATATCTAAATACAAAAATCAAGAGATACATGAAAAGGAAAATAACAAAGAGAGGGGAAAGAAAGAAAAATTGTTTTTATTTAAATTTTCTTCTTTAAGGGCTTCAATAAGATCAAATTGTTTATATTAATATATGGAAAATGTTGTTTGTTACTCTCAAAAATATATTCAATATTATAGTAATTAGAAGAACCATTAATATGTAGAGATTAGGGTAATAAGTGTTCTAAGATGATATGTAAAAAAAGAGGGTGGGGAATAGAAGATGGCACCAAGAGAAACTTGAAGGAATAAGATAAATAAGACAAACTATATCACACAAAGTGGCACATGGGAAGGGGAGAGGAAGAATACTATTATAAGAAGAAGAGGAAGAGAGTACTAATAGGTAATACTTAAATCTTTCTCTCAGTGGAATTGATTCTGAGGGGGAAGAGCATCTAGATCCCTTGGGTTATCAAATTCTATCTTACCCTACAGGGTGAGTGAGAAGGGAAAAACTAAGCGAGGAGGGAGTGGGATGAGGAGTACAAAAAGGGAGGGAAAGAGAGGGGGAGGAAATTTAATAGATCCCTCAGGAATAATACAAAGGGAACAAAAAGGGAGGGGTGGAGATGGAAATAAAATAATGGTGGGGATAAGGGGGAATGATTAAAAGCTAACCATTTGGTTTGAAAGGAAATACCGAAAGAAGAAAGGGCAGAACTAGGAAGGATATCAAAATGTTTGGGAAAATAGAGGTGGCAATCATAACTCTGAATGTGAATTGGATAAATTCATCCATAAAATGAAAGCAAATAATAGTGTGGATTAGAAACCAGATATCTGCTATATGTTGTCTACAAGAAACACACATGAGGCAGATAAACACACACAAGTAAGGATCAAAGGCTGGAACAATATAGATTGGGCTTCAAATGAGAAAAAGTAGGCAGGAGTTGCAATAATGATATCTGACACAATCAAAGCAAAATAAATCTGATTAAAATAGATAAGGAAGGTAGTCAAATCCTGATAAAAGGCAGTATAGACAATGAGGAAATATCAGTACCAGTACTCAACATATATGCACCAAATGGTATAGCATCCAAATTTCTAAAGGAGAAACTACTGGAGTTGAAGGAGGAAATATGAATGAAATCTTAGAATAATTAGAGTTAAAAAATATGTGGAGAAAAATAAATATGGACAAAAAGGAATACACCTTCTTTTCAGCAGCACACAGTACATTCACAAAGATTGGCCAGGTAATAGGGCATAAAAACATGGCAAACAAGTGCAAAAGAGCGGAAATATTAACTGTAATCTTTTCAGAATATAATACAATAAAATAATAATTAGTAAGGGTACATAGAAAGGCAAATCAAAAATTAATTAGATATTAAACAATGTGAGTCTCCAAAACTGGTTAGTTAAAGAACAAATTATAGAAACAAATAATAATTTCATTGAAGAAAATGACAATGATGAGACATCCTTTCAAAATCTATGGGATGCAGCCAAAGCAGTACTTAGAGGTAAATTTATTTCCTTGAGTTCTTATATTAACAAATTAGGGAAGGCAGAGGTCAATGAATTGGGCATGCAAAAAAAAAAAAAACTTGAAAGTGAACAAATTAAAAATCACCAAATGAAAACTAATTTAGAGAACCTAAAAATTAAAGGAGAAATTCATAAAATCGAAGGTAAAAGAATTATTGAACTAATAAATAAGACTAGAAGCTGGTATTTTGAAAAAAAAACAAATAAAATAGACATAATAGTGGTCAATCTAATAAAAAAAGGAAAGAAAAAATCAAATTAACAGTATCCAAGATGAAAAGAGAGACTTAACCTCTAATGAAGAGGAAATTGAGGCAATCAATAAAAACTACTTTGCCCAATTAAATGGCAATAAATATGGCAATATAGGTGATATGGATCAATATTTACAAAAATAAAAGTTGCCCAAATTAACAGAAGAAGAAATAGAATACATAAATAACCCCATATCAGAAAAGGAAATTGAACAAGTCATCAAAGAACTCCCTAAGAAAAAATCCCCTGGACTTTATGGATTCACAAGTAAATTCTATCAAACATTCAAAGAACAACTAATCCCAATATTATACAAACTATTTGACAGAATAAGCAAAGAAGGAGTTTTACCTAATTACTTTTATGACACAAATATGCTACTGATTCCAAAGCCAAGCAGGTAAAAAACAAAGAAAGAAAACTATAGACCAATCTCCTTAATAAACAAAGATGCAAAAATCTTAAATAGAATACTAGCAAAAAGACACTAGCAAATCCTCACGAGGTTCATTCATTATAATCAGGTGGGATTTATATCAGGAATGAAAGGATGCATCAAAATTAGGAAAACCATCCATATAATTGACCACATCAACAAGCAAACCAACAAAAAACCATGAGATTATCTCAAAAGATGAGGAAAAAGCCTTTGACAAAATACAACACTCATTCCTATTGAAAACACTAGAAAGTATAGGAATAGAAATTCTTTCCTAAGAATAATAAACCGTATATATCTAAAATAATTAGCAAATACTATCTGCAATAGAGATAAACTAGAAGCTTTCCCAATAAGATCAGGAGTTAAACAAGGATGCCCATTATCACCTCTATTGTTTAACATTGTATTGGAAACACTAGCAGTAGCAATTAGAGAAGAAAAAGAAATTGAAGGTATTAAAATAGGCAATGAGGAGACCAAACTAGCACTCTTTGCAGATGATATGATGGTCTACTTAAAGAATCCTAGAGAATTAACTAAAAAGCTAGTAGAATTAATCAACAGCTTTAGTAAAGTTGCAGGATACAAAATAAATCTGCATAAATCATTATAATTTCTATATATTTCCAACACATCTCAACAGCAAGAATTAGAAAGAGAAATTCCATTTAAAATCACCCTAGACAATATAGAATACTTAGAAATCTATCTGCAGAGACAAGCACAGGAACTATATCAACACAACTACAAAACACTTTCCACACAATTAAAACTAGACCTAAACAAGTGGAAAAATGTTAATTGCTCATGGGTAGTATGAGCTAACATAATAAAAATGACAATGTTATCCTATCCAAACTAATTCACTTATTTAGTGTCATACCCATCAATCTACCAAGAAATGTTTTTACTGAATTATAAAAAAAAAACAAAGTTCATTTGGAAGAACAAAAGATAAAAAAATAATGAAAATTATTTTTATAGGAAAATAATGAAAAATAAAGGAAAATAATGGAAAAAATGTGAAGAAAGGTGGCCTAGCACGCCCAGATCTCAAAGTATACTATAAAGCAGTGGTCATCAAAACAATATGGTACTGGCTAAGAGACAAGGGGGGATCAGTGGAATAGACTTGGGGTAAGTGACCTCAGTAAGACAGTCTATGATAAACCCAAAGATCTCAGCTTTGGGGACAAAAATCCACTATTTGAAAAAAAACTGCTGGAAAATTTTGAAAACTGTATGGGAACAAAAATTAGGTTTAGATCAATATCTCACAGAATAGGTGAATGACTTGAATATAAAGAAGGAAACTATAATTAAATTAGGTAAATACAGAATAGTATAGTTGTCAAATCTTTGGGAAAAGAAAGATTTTAAGACCAAACAAGAATTAGAAAAAATTACAAAATATAAAATAAATATTTTTGATTATATTAAATTTAAAAAGCTTTTGTACAAACAAAACCATTGCAACCAAAATTAGATGGAAGGAAGAAATTGAGAAAATTTTTTATAACAAAGATGTCTGACAAAGGTCTAATTACTCAAATTTATAAGGATCTAAATCAATTGTACAAAAAGTCAAGCCATTCCCCAACTGATAAATGGAAAGGGATGTGAATAGGCAATTTTCAGAAAAAGAAATCAAAACTATTAATAAACATGTGAAAAAGTGGGCTAAATCTCTTATAATCAGAGAAATGCAAATCAAAACAACTCTAAGGTATCATCTCACACCTAGCAGATTGGCTAACGTGATAGGAAAGGAAAGTAATAAATGTTGGAGAGGATGTGATAAAATTGGGACATTAATGAATTGTTCGTGGAGTTGTGAACTGATCCAATCATTCTGGAAGGCAATTTGGAACTATGCCCAAAGCTGCTAAAAGACTTTCTATCCATTGATCCAGCCATAGCTCTGCTGGATTTGTTCCCCAAAGAGATAATAAGATAAAAGATTATTGTACAAAAATATTCATAGCCTCTTTGTGGTAGCAAAAAAATTGGAATATGAGTGGATGTCCTCCAATTGGGGAATAGCTGAGCAAATTGTGTTGTATTTTGGTGATAGAATACTATTAATAGTTCTCAAAGAAATAACGAACTGGAGGAATTCCATGTGAACTGGAACGACCTCCAGGAATTGATGGAGAGTGAAAGGAGCAGAATCAGGAGAACATTGTACACAGAGACTGATACACTGTGGCATAATCAAATGTAATGGACTTATGTACTAGTAGCAATGCAATTATCCAGAATAATTCAGAGGGACTTATAAGAAAGAATTCTAGTCACATTCAGAAGAACTGTGGGAGCAGAAACACAGAAGAAAAAAAATCTGCTCAATCACATGGGCTGATGGGGATATGATTGGGTATGTAGACTCTAAATGATCACCCTAGTTCAAATATCAAAGATATGGAAATAGGTCTTGATCAATGACACATGCAAAACCCAGTGGAATTGCACATCATCTATGAGAAGGGAGGGAAAGAACATGAACCTTGTAACCATGGAAAAATATTCTAAATTAACCAATTAAATGTAATTAAAAAAATAAATAAAAAATACATGTTAGACACCCAACTGATTTAGAGAAGCTCTGTCACAGAATCTCCGAGTTCAAGGGATTCTTCTATATAATCTAACCTTATTACAGATTGTTACCCAGGTTCTTTTTGAAAATGTCCAGTGAGAGGAATCTCAATATCTCTCAAGGCAGCTCAATTCACTTTTTAACAATTCTTTTAGGAAACTTTTCCCTCCAATTAATCTGAAATCCAGCTGTCCTTGAGAATTAACAGAAAAAGTTTAATTCCTCTACCAAAGGAATCATTCGAAACCAGGAGACATTGATGACAATCTAAAGGTCTTTTCTATATTTTCATGTCCATTTCCTTCACTTTTAATTCATTTATCTATGATATGGCATGGACTCCAGTTCCTTTGTCACAGAGGTCTTCACTTTATGATTATTTCAGCCAAACAATATTCCTCCAAAAATATGGTGTCTCACAACTGAACACTGCTCCATATGTGGGCTGCTTCAGAGTGTGGAGAAAGATGAAATTAACTATATTTTTACAAAAGAAAACAATTGATTGTTAATATGGAAGTAATTTCAAGTTAAGTATCTGTGTGTTGATCATTTGCTGGTTAAAAGTGTTCACACCAAATTATAAGAAATGAAAAGATATGGAACACACCGCATCATAGTGTTATAGCTATAACTTGACCTAGTTAAATAAACCATTGACCATTAAAATATTAAATGGATAAAATAAAGATATATATGTATATATATGTATATATACAATTTATTTCATGTTATCAAAATTTTAATGGATGTAAAAGAAAAATTAAACATTAGCTAATAGAAGGATGGAAGATAATCAAAGGTAACATTGGTCCAGAACAGAAGCTCAATGGCCAAACACACAGAAGTGGATGAAAAAGGGATTACAATGAAAAGGAAAATGCTGCAGTGGGGCAAATGAGCAAATAAAGATTTTTGCCAGTTCATCCACAGAGCATTTATGTATGAAGCTAAAAGGACTACAGTTAGATGTGAAATGAATTGTCTGTCAGCTTTCCTTTAGTGACCTTTCTTCATCCTTGATGAGAATGGAACCACAATATTTGGACTTTTATAACACTAGCACTCAATTTGCTATATTGAGAAAATGGGGATAGTACTCAAGAAAATGAAATTGAGAAGATGAATCTGAGCAAATATTCAGAAAGAAAATATACACCAGGAGGTAATATAATTTTAAAACACGGGGATCAATTTTTATAATATCTCAAAGGCTGGAGAAATATAAAATGGATAAAAAGGGTCATGGATGTTATCAATATAAAACATAGTGTCTAAGAAACTATTGATAGATGCTCCCTTTGTGCTTCCTTTTTCGTCTCTATAAAATTATGGAACAAAGAAAAGAAAAAATTTAGAGAAATATTTAGACAATCCTGTAAAGTTTTTATAATGAAAAAATGAGCAATTTGTTGCAATGTTGCTAATTTGGTACAATGGATGCATGATATTATTGATTAGACATTTATTTGAGAGGCACAGCTAATAAGGTCATATGGTGATTGCATATGTTTCTAAAATGATTTGATTTGGTAGAAAAATATATTCATTAAGCACCACCTTCAGTAAGGCTTCTACTAGGCATATATTAAAATTATACAAATGCAACAGGTGTAAGAGAAGGTTTGATATTTTGGAGAGAAATGAACTGGAAAGAGCTTCAGAATTCTATAACAGTGGGGGATGGGTGAAAAGGAACTCAGAACTTTGGGAAGAGAGTGGAGCTGAGCTGATCCAGCAATTGGAAAATGAACTTCTGTCTAGTACCCCACACCAGATAGGTTAGGTCCAGCTGGTTTCCTGATCCAGTGATCTCTTTCCCTGTGATTCATGACCAAGATCTTACCAGAAGATAAGTCAATTGGACAGAACTTTGAACACAAGCTGTCTAACAAGAAAAGATTTTCATCTATCTCCTTATATTTGAACTTGGAACATTCACTGTGAAGCCAAAAACCAGAGTCCTCTTTATTCTAACCCCAAATGTTTCAGGTGAACAATATGATCTGCTTGACTTTGGGGGAAAGGATATTAGTTAGGGACCCCTTCTCCCTCCTTCCTTCCTGCACATTAATTCCTTACCCTTCATCTGTCCTATTCCCTTTTCTGTTTCCCCCCAATAAATGTTCAGTTAGGAAGACTCAATAATTGACTCAAAACTATTTCTAGAGGGAAACTTAAGAGTGAGGGGGAGAGATGTGTCATTTCTCTCCCCGAGATAGAAGAGAAACATCACTGTAAGCTTCTTCAATAAAATCCTTAATAGAACCCAGCAGTCAAATCGGAAGGCAACCATAGTGAGGAGAGTTTGTCAGAGAGAGCTGAGGGGGAAAAGATAAACCCATTCTCTTTTCTCTCCTTTTGTTCACCAACACCATCTTCTCATTCTGTTCCTGCCTTAGGGAGGGGGGAAGACTCCATTCCCTTTATCACCCTTTCCCCCTTATCACAAATCTCTGACCCTTTTTACCTTCTATTACACAGGTATGCTTCTCTCCTATTCTCTCAGACTGTTACAGCTCCCCTTTAGTATTCTGGGATAGTCAAAGAGTTTAGGGTGTTAAGCCTTCATAATATTGTAAGAGTAATCTTCCTTATTTGATCACCTTTACCTGTAATTAATGGACTTCTACAATCAGAAGTCATCCTACCATTTTTCTAGGTTTATATCCTCTTGCTCTCTTCTGGGTATCCTGCATTCTGGTCAAACTATCTCCAAAGCATATTTTCTGATTTCCAACTTCCATGCTTTTGCTCAGATGATTTATCTCTTTTGTCTAAAATATCCACTATCTTTACTTGCTAGTTGAATCTATATCCTGTCCTTAAAAATTCATCTCAAATGCCATCTTGTTTGTGAAAACTATAATGACCTTCAGCGAATTATAATTTTCCCTATGAAACTGTCAGCCATGAAAAACCTACCCTCAAATATAGATGGGTCATGGTTGAATAAAAAGATTATTTATTAAAAAGGAAAGTGTTAGACCTGCATGTCAGGACAACCACTGCATAAGAGTCCTATGGAGCCCATGGTCTAAGAGGGTTAAGTACAATGTAATCTTACAAATGACAAAGGGGTTGTTTGGAGAGGAGTGTAGGTTAAAAATGGCAGTCTCTTCCAGGGACAGGAGGAAAACTGCAGCAGATGTTTCCAGACATTTGGTAGCAGTGGCTGAAGCCAAGCCTGTTTTTTTTTTTCCAGTTTAGGCTCCTTCAGGTAGATTTTGTGATGGACAGCTCAGTAACATCAGCCAGCAAACATCATGAAGGTCTTTTGGATCAAACAAGACTTCTGATTCACTGCAGGCTCTTGATTGGCTCTTTCTTCTGTCCAGTGAATTTGTATAGGAAGGTAGCTCTTGGAAAATAGACATATTAGTTTCAGGAATATTTCGAAAAAACTCAAATAGCCCTTGGCTTATAGATTGCTACAATACCCATTTTGTATTATAGTTGTGTATATATATATATATATCTATACCTATATCTATCTATCTATCTATCTATCTATCTATCTATCTATCTATCTATCTATCTATCTATCGATCTATCTAACTGCTAGACTACAAGCTCTGTGGGGACAGAGGCTATTCCTTATCTGACCTTTGTATCTTTCTCATTGCCTAGTGGTGTCCACTCTGTACCCAGTAGTTTCATAATAAATGTATCTTTAATGGATTTGAATTCATCCAAATTATTATCTATAAAGCATCATTTTTTCTTTATGAGATTAAGGAACTTCTACCAATGCTGATCCATATTTTCTTTCACCTTAGAGTTTTGGGGAGTTTCCTGAGGCACTGAGAGGCAACTGAATATTTCCTGATTCACACAGAGAGAATGTGTCAGACTCAGAACTTAAACTCAGGTTTTCTGGAATAAAATCAATTCTTTAGACATTAGGGCATATTGCAGCTCCCTAAAATATTTGTACTGTAGGAAACTCAGTGAAATTCATCACATAGGGATTAAATAACTAGGCAGTATAGCAGGTAGAGTATCAGTCTGAGAGTCAATAAGATAAGGGTCCAATCCTGGGTCATTTAAACTTGGAGCCTGTTTTCTACCTATAAAATCGAGTTCATTATAGAATTTACCTCAAAGTGTGGTTGTGAAGAACAAGTGTTAGATTGTATTTTTGTCACTATTATTATGTTATCATGTGCCAAGCATAGGGAATAAAATGACAATATAATAATTCTTGCCTTCAAGGAATTTATATTTTATGCTGGGGTTGGGAGAGGTATAACACGTATACAAATAAGTAAACATAGCACAAATACATAGTTAATTGCACATCCAGTTAGTGTTGTGAAAAAAAACAAAACACAACAATGAATGGATTTCCAACATGGTTGGCTTGTCATTCAAACACTGCTGTACTAAATCCTACTTGGCTGACTATTAACAAGGCAGTCATGAAATTTCTTTTAGCAAAAAAGAACAAAGCAAACTGAACCTGCCCTTTGATTATTCTGCCAGCAGTCCACAAAGGGTATAATCAAAGAACAATGACGATAAAGGCAGAATGATGAATTGTCATTCTCTCTGGTCCTAGATCATGAATCCAAGCAAGCTTACTCTGTTACCTATTAAAATGAATCATGGAAACCAAGGTAAAATGCTATTGATTCCTTTTTATCAATAAATAATTTATGAGAAGTACAAACCTCTGAAGCTATGTGGGAAAATTAGGATGTTTTGATACAAGCTTAGTCTCCTGTAAAGATTTAAAACTCTGAATGAAGAGGATATCTGGCACCATCCAAATTCTAGACCATTGTTGACTCTGAAGAAACTCATCAGAGAAAAATGTTGCACATGGCATTAACTGGCTTATCATGGCTAAACACCTTTATTTTTCCACTCGTTCCTATACAAAAAATAAATGAATGTCATTTACTTTGAAAAAATTATACTAACATAACTTTAAGAATTATGATCTCTCTATGAAAATGAAAAGAGAAACTTTTTCTGATATTTCCTAAGATTGTGACTGAGGAATCAAAGTGTCAGGAACAGGTTAGTAGCAGGAGCAAGAAAGAACAAGATGCCCTGTTTTTCTGAAACTTGTAATACAGAACAGTAAGTATTTTACTTTCTAGACAAATTTGGTTCTCAAGGATATGTGTTATGGAAAATAACTGCAATTTTAGTTGTTTGACCTTATAACTTTATTCAGCCAATGCCTTAGCTAGCTGGTAAAAAGTTAACTTTTTTTTATTATTTTTGAGATTGTCTATATAGACTAATAGCAAACAGGTTATGAAAGATTTGACATGTCCTAGTCTGTCTTGAAAACTTGTTTTTTAGGTAAAGAATAAAGCAAGTGAACTATAATTGGGTGTCATCAAGTTTCAACATTTAAATTTACTTGGTTTGAAATATTATTACTATTTATTTAGATTATAATTGATTACAAATTATGATATATTATACATTATTATAATTTTATCACTTTAGTTTTCAATTAATGAGCATTTATTTTTCTATTCCTCCCATCTCTATCAGCCCCCACTGAGAAAAAAACAAAAATACCCCATGAAAGACAGTGTGGAATAGGAGGTTAGAGGACCAATTTTGGAGTAGAAAAACTAGATTCAAATTCAGTTTCCGACACATTCTAGCTTTCTCTCCACTAGCAAGTTACTTGGACCTCTGGAAACTCCTTAAGAAACTAAGTAACAGATGAATCATTATTAATGTTATAGGAAGTAGTTTCTACATGAAAGTTCTCCTTAATAGGAGTAGAGTGATTTTTTTTAATGACATAAAAATTTGGGAATGTATAGGGATGGAAAAGATTTTTAATAGTTATTTAATTGTTTAATTAAAATACTATCGAAGTAACGGCTTCAACAGGTCAGCTAAACCTTGTGAGGGTAGCCATCCGGTCGTCGACCCATGGTGAACCAGGGCTTTGCTCACCCAGCATGTGAAGACTGCTTCGGCTGAACAGACTGAAGAAACCAACAGGAAAGTTCAACGGCTGAGATGGCGATGCAGGAAGGACTGTGGAGTGCTTAGGGCGTGTTGGAGCACAAAAGACAACATGGCCATCCAACGCAGCTGAGGAAGTCTCCAGGTGTAACGACTTTTCGTGCCACTGGACCCAGGTTTCCAACGCCGAGAGAGTGGGACTGTCTCTGTGCATTGACTTTTCCACTTAAATCTCCTTCACGTTCAAGTGTCTTTGATCGTCATTCTCAGCTTCCGGAGAGACTACTACTAAAATATTATCATTGCATTACCATTACATAATGCCATCAAATAGTCAATATTTTGTGAGTGATAATATATTGAATCTCCTTTTTCTCACCCCCCCCTCCCACTGTCAATATATGAAAAAACAAACAAACAAGAGGAAATTCTATGACTAGGATCTAAATGGATCTACCATTTATACATTGGTCCACTTTCGCCTCTGTTGAAGGGAGATAGGGTATGTTTCCAAGTCAGTTAGCAAGACTTTAGGTGAATCTTAAAAGAAATGGTATTCAAAGACATGGAGTTGAAGACAGCAGATTCCAGGTAGGGGAATAGCCAGTATGAGCACCCAAAGATAAGAAATGGAATCCACAAGAATCACTGTTATCTGTAAGAACTGAGTAGAGACCCTGAAATAGAATCTTGCAGGCAGATGGAGAGACTGGTCTGGGGGGCAAGGAAGAGGAGCTGAGGATGCTGGGAGAACTGGAGCTGTGAGAATTCTGAACCAACTAAAGGGACTTCCAGCCTTGGAAGAAACCTGGGAGGAAAGTTTTCTGAAGGTCAGAGAGAAATTTCTGAAGCCAGGAGAACAAACAACCTGATTTTCATCTTCTTGTGTTTCTGTTTCCAGCTAGAAATCATCCATAATCTCCTCTCATTGGTCTCCTGCTATTTCAAGACTGAGAGGAGTTTCAGTTGGACTCTAGACTCTGGACAGAGACAATTTGCCCTCTCTTTGGTTCTCCCCTTCTTGTTTTTCCCTTGGGTAGGATTCATAGAAATATTACTTTAGTATAGTATAAGAATATAAGAAACAAAGGTGTTGGGAAAGGCTGAAGGCACAAAAGCTTCTGGCCAAGGACCTGTGAATACCAATTACCACAAATATAGTTTTTAGGGCATTCCTTATCGCCTTTCCTACTGCCCTATCCCTTCATCCCCTTTGCTCCCTAAATCCTTAAATACATTTCAGTTTATGCTTGTTAGAGGTTGATTAGAGTTTCTTGAGAAGATAGAGGTTGGGGTGTGGGGAACAAGACCAAAGGTGAAACTTTGTTTCATTTGTGACAAGCAAAGATCCAGCTTGTCACTGGGTTATAGGGAAGGGTCCCCCAACAAAGACCCTTACCCCCTTAAAAGGACTGTCTGGGATTCACATCTCTTCCAGCAGTTGAGCCCACATTTCAAGGTTCCAGGATATAGTTTGTGGTATATCCTTGGGCAGAGAGATAGACAGATTTCTACTGCCTCTCCCTGAATAAGGCACAGATCTAACTAAGGTCAGCTAAACTTGAGGAAAGGAGAGGCATAGCCATTTTTCTCAGATCATCAGTTTCCCCATATCCCCTTTTCCTTCACATCTTGCCTCAATCTCTCACTGGAGAATCACATCTATTTAGTGGGGTGAAACCTTTCACCCCTCTCCATTAGTAAGAGAGGAGAGTTCTCTCTTCCATTTTCCTCCTCTTTTACATATCTTTGGAAGAGTAATATATTATAGGGCTGGAAAAGAAGTTATGGTCAGGCTATGAAGGTCTTTGAATGACAATCAGAGTTTATATTTGGTCTAAGTGATAACAGGAAGTCAATGAAATTTATTGAATGGTTAGATATAAGCTTTAGGAAAATTATTTTGATAATTGTATGGAAAATGCAAGTAAGGAAGATAGGTGGTACAATGTTTAGACCACTGGTCTAGGAATCAGGAAAACTCATCTTTCTGAGTTCAAATCTGACCTCAGACACTTTCTTGCTATATAACTTTGGGCAAGTCACTTAACTCTGTTTGTCTTGGTTTCCTCATCTTTGAAATGAGCTCGAATAGTAAATGGCAAATCATTCTAATATCTTTGCCAAGAAAATATCAAATTGGGTGATGATTAGTTCAAGATGATGAAACCACAATAAAACGGAGACTAGAGTGGGAAATATATCATATATATATATATATAATATACATATATATTATATATTTGTTTTTATTTGGATATTGTCTCATAATACCATGGTAGATAAACTCAAGAACTCCTTGATGTACAATTTTAATTATATTCCGCAGCATCTAGCAAAGTGTCTAGCACCTGTGGGTTTTAAAATATTGTGGCTAGGGGAACTGCATCCCTCAGTTTGCCACATGGGTCCCTTCCCCATCCTTCCTGAAATGGGATTGGTCTTGAATGGATCAATCCCGTGCTGGGAGAGGGACCATGCCTCCTATGTCTGGGCATGGGATTGGTCTATATAAGGACCAATTCCTCGTCAAGGAGGGAACTTTGAATTTGACTAGATTGGGAGGGGGTAATAAATTTCAGGCAGCTAGAGTTCTGGTTTTTTTCCTTCTTTTCCTTTATTCACAGGTAATAGACAAATAGTGGCAAGGATCAATCTTCAATAGACCAGATTACTCAGAAGAAAGGACTCCTTTATTTGCCCAGGTGGGGGACTATTGTTACAGAATACTGTATATACCGTAAGACATGATTGATGTTAGTTTTATTCTGTATTTGTAGCTATGGATAAACTACTTAATATCACTGATTAAAAAATAAAGTTCTGTCCAAATGAATTTTAAAAATTTGTTCTGCCATGTTACTTAAGATTCCAAACCCTTGATCTGTTTCCATTGAACAATGTATGAAAATGACCAAATAAAATAATGTTTAAAAAAATTTCCTCTTTGCAAACTAAAAACTCAAAAATCAACAAATTAAAAAATAAGCATTGAAGAAGAAATCTTGAAAGATAACTGAGAAATAGAATGGAAAGCAAAAAGACTATAAAAATGATAGACAAAACTAAAATCTGATTCTTTGAAAAGACTATTGATATTGACAAACCTTAAACTAACCTGATCAGAAAAGGGGAGTGAAAAGTCAAATTTGTTTTTTAATTTTAATGTAAAATTAGAAAAATAGGAAGAAAGGGGAAAAAAGGATGATCAGAACCTACTATATGTAATTACATGCTAGCAAAACTAGGGTCCCCCCCCAGAATGGGAGGATTACCTGCCAAAATAAATATTATTCAGATAGACTATAAAAAAAAAAGATTCCAAACCCTTAAGAAAATGAACACTTTACTTCATTCTGCCTATTAAACTGATGGAAGAAAATTATCCATTAACTAGATGAAAGACAAATACTAAAGGAGAAAGGGCAGGAGTTTTGTTTTTTTTTCCAAAAGAGAGGTGATGTATAGACAAATACATACATACATACATACATACATATGTGTATGTATGAATATATATGTGCATTCACACACATCTAAGTGCATATATCCATAATCTTTTTCTGATAAGGCAAAAGATATGCATGAGAAGTGATGGAGGTTGACATAAACAGGGGATAAGATTCACCCATAAAATTAACTTTAGCTGGCAGTGTGACTTTTTGTTCCCTTTTGTTACATTTCTGCTTTTAAGGTATGAAAGCATAGAATATGCAAAGAAAATGGAACTTTTCTTCCAGTAACTTCTAAACAACCAGCAGGATTCTTTGCCAAACAGGTTAAAGGAGTTAAAGTCAATAGAAGAAATAAACCACTACAATGATTTTGCCCTCTGGTAAAGTTGCTAAAACACAGAAACACACCAGGAGCTAGGAATGTGCTGAGAAGGTTTTGACAGTGAGTCAAAAAGATTTCCAGTGTGTTAGAAGAGAGTTAATTCACCTTAAGACTGGGGATAGGACCAAGGTTATAGAATAAACAATGGCAATTAGTAAGAAAAGTATGGAATTGACCCTGGGTGTTTGCATATCTTTAAATCTTGCTCTAATTGGGTATCCTATTAAAGGATAATGTTTATGCTAATACTGATTGATAGTTATGCTTAGCTCTTTTAATAGGGTTCTATTTTTGTTTTAAAAGAAAACACATTTGAGTGGAAAACTATGCTAAATTCAGCCTCTCAATTAGATATACCTATAGGCAACTTCCTGTTATCTCAGAATCATTGTTCTGGGAGAGGTCTTGGTGACCTGACTGTTTTGGACTGAAACAATAATTGAGGCATGTATTTATATGTCATAGTTCTTGATAAGATCAAAAAAACAGAGTGGTCTTAATGTTAACTTCATAATTCCAAACCTAGAAAATAACAGCAAATCACAGCAACAAATTGGATACATGTGTATCATTCTTTATCTTCAGAATCATGAAGCAGCATATGTCATTGAGTCCTAAGAAGGGTCTGGTTAAGAGTTCATTTTATCCTTAAACTGAAAGTTAATCTTTACAGGGATAGAGGCATTGGTCACCTATTAATTTTTTAAGTAAAAAGATATAGCAAACTGCACTTATTTTTAGTCAGACAACTAGGAAAATACATCATAATCTGGAGATGCTTAACAGAACTGCAGTGTTGGATCATAAATTGCTTTAAAGGAATAGAATTCTTTCCAGCATGATGCTTCATACTAAAATATTGCTCAAAAAGTTTTACCAATAGTGGTAACAGGGTAATAAGTGACAACTGCCTCTTTTGCTCTTAGTGAGCAAAAGTTCTGCCTTGTAACCTACCTATCCCCTAGAGAAATTTAAGTAATGTTCCTTCTCTTTGCTGTTTGCAGAGGATAATTTCAACAAGTATTTTTGTCCCAAAAGGCCAAATCAGAAGTACCAAGATCAGGCATAATATTCTTGCCTACTTTGGGGAAAAGTAAGTTCCCCAAACCAGTCATCTACTATCCTTTAAGCGAGAGACTTAAGGTCATTCTGCAGGCAAAAAGAGGCTTTTTTTGGCCCTTATTTGGTTGCAGGTAAATCTTAAAAAACAAAAAATCAATTTATTTGAAGGGTTGTCCCAGTAGTAACGTCCTGTCTCTCAATAAAAAGGCAAAAAATAAGTAATCTGAACTTCTTCCTAGAGAAGTGAATGTGAAGGAATCATCTTTTCATACATAGTGGGAGATTTTTTTTCACATTTCTCTTCTTGCTTAGTGTCCAAGTTGAAAATTGGCACGAGCACTATCCTTGTCAAAGTGCCACTAGAAAATTACTCTGAGTTCCAATCCAAAAAATCCTCTTCGTCCTCACACCTTTCAATATTTTAAGTTCTTACGCCCCAGAAAAAGGTTCAGTAGGGAACTCCTAATATCAGTAAATCAAGAGGTCATTCTGGCTTCTAGAAATTATATACCTCTGAACTAGGTGAAAACCACAAAATGTTCAAAGACATACTGAATCTGGACAATTCTTTGCTCTCCACACTACCACTAATCAACATCTCATCAGCATTTTCTTCCATTTCCCAAACTATGGGCAAAAATATAGTGGAGCCAACACTGTACAGGGACAGATTCTAAATTTTCCTGAAGGTCTGCTTAAACTTGTTACCACTCTCAATTTCCTTATTCTAAACTTTCATCGAAAGAAAACAAATTCCATACATTTAAAAAATAGACCCATTCTCCAACCTCCAATAACTATGGACTCTGATTCTATTTTACATTATATGAAACATGGTGGGAATGTGGTGCATGTATTCATCAATACATTTGGCCACGCAGAACTTTAGATGCCTCTTCACCTGCTCTCTACTTCCATATCACCTGTGCCTATTCATTCCTATGTTTTATTTCTCTGGCTAGATTAGGACTGCAGTAAGGCTTTTGTGATACCCTATATACAAATGTATATTTTTATGAAAACTCATATATATGTATGGAGAATGCATGATTTCATAATCAAAATCACAGTAATGTATTGCTTTGTCTCTGTCTTCTCATCCTGACCTTGGGTTGTTGTGAGGATCAAATAAGATACTTCAGAAGTGCTCAGCACAGTGTCTTGGCACTATATAAATGCCTATCCTTTTCCTTTTCTTTAGGTATACAATCTAACTATCTCTCTCTCTCTCTCTCTCTCTCTCTCTCTCTCTCTCTCTCTCTCTCTCTCTCTCTCTCTTCTCTTTCTTTCTCTCTCTGTCTCTCTCTCTCTCTGTCTCTCTCTGTCTCAGTCTCTGTCTCTTTCTTTCTTTCTCTCTTTCTCTCTCTCTCTCTCTCTCTCCCACATTGTCTCCATTTGTAAGTGTATATATATATGTATATGTACGTACATTTATATACACATATGCATTTAAATATTTAAATCATTGTTTAATTTATAAATAAATGATACAAAATGTATAAGGTAAAAGCCATTAACAAATTGATAAATCCTCAACAATATGTAGGAGCATTTTTCAAAGGAATAGATTTGGTCTATCAAGAACCAAATTAACTAAGAGTTCCAAATCACTAATCATTAGATAAATGCACATCATAGAAATTCTGAGGTTCCACCTCTTACTCATCAAACTTACACAATTGACAAAGAAGAATAATGATGGATGTCAAAAGTACTGCAGAAAAATAGGTACACTAAAGCACTGTAGGAGCTATGAAATAGTAGTCATTCAAGTAAAGCAGTCCAGAGCTATGTCTCTAAAGGCTTCTTCCCTAAAGAGATCAAGAATGAAGAAAAGGACTTATAAGTGTAAAAGTAGTTACTGCAGCTCTTTTCACACATTGGTGAAAAAGTGGAAATTGAGTGTTTATTATTTGGGGAATGGATGGATAGAGTATGGTATATGAATATAATGGGATATAAATGTCCTATAAGATATGAGAAACCTGGGAAAACATGTATGAACTGATTAAGAATGAAATGAGAATAATTAGGACAGTTTGTAAGATAATAATATTATAAAGACAAGTAATTTTGAAAGACTTAAGAATTTTGACTAATACAATGACTGACCATAATCCCAGAAAGCCCCTGAGGAAACACTCCTATTTTTTTTTAAGGTTTAGAAACTTTTTTTTAAAATTATTTAGTCAGTTTAGAACATTATTCCTTATTTACAAGAATCATATTATTTCTCTCCCTACCCTCCACCCACCCTTCCCATAGCCAATGCACAATTTCACTGGGTTTTACATGTGTCCTTGGTCAGAACCTAATTCCATGATTTTGATGTTTGCACTGGAATGTTCATTTAGAGTCTACATCCCCAATCATATTACCCTTGACCCATTTAATCAAGGAATTGTGATCACTGCATTGCCACTAATGGAGAAGTCCATTACATTCGATTGTACCACAGTGTATCAGTCTCTGTGTACAATATTCTCCTGGGTCTGCTCCTCTCACTCTGCATCAATTCCTGGAGTTCATTCCAGTTCGCATGGAATTCCTTTAAATCAATCCTCCTAGTCCCCTCCCTTGTTATGCTTCCCTTTCTCGCCCCACCCTTTTTGTTCCCTTCCCCTCCTCCCTCTCCTTCCTTCCCTTTTTGTATTCCTTTACACCCAGCCCCCCTTATTTTCCCCTCTCCCTTATCCTGTTGGATAAGATAGAATTCAAGATCCCAATTGATCTAGATGCTCTTTCCTCTCAGAGTTGATTTCACAGAGAGTAAGGTTTAAGTAATACCAATTAGCACTCTTTTTCTCTTCTTCTTATAAAAAATTCTTCCCCTCTCTTTCCCATGTGTATATTGGTGTGACCAAGATTATTTTATTTAATTTATTTCTATTTCTTCAAGTATATCTTAGTATAATCATTGATTCCCCCCTCCCTTTTTCTTTTTGTTTTTCCCCCTCCATATCATGTTAATGCTCTGATCTTTCCCTATGAGCGATTCTTCTGATTACTCTATTATTGTATACAATTTTTGAAAGTTACACATAACATTTCCCCCATATGTTAGTATATATAATTTGATCTAATTTTAGCCCTTATAGAAGAGAGTTTGAATAAAAGGGAAAAAAAAAAGAACACTTTTCTCCTTTTCCCTTTCTTTCATATTTACCTTTTCATGTTTCTCTTGCTCTTTGTGTTTGGATGTCAAACTTTCCACTGAGTTCTGGTGTTTTCTTTACAAATACTTGGAAATCTTCTATTTTGTTGAATACCCATACTTTCCCCTGGAAGTATATAGTCAGTTTTGATGGGTAGCTGATTCCTGGTTGAAGACCCAATTCTCTTGCCTTTCTGAATATCATGTTCCAGGATTTGCGGTTTCTTAGCATGGCCACTGCTAGGTCATGTGTAATCCTTATTGGTGCTCCTCTGTATCTAAAGTTCCTTTTTTTAGGTTCTTGTAAGATTTTTTCCTTAGCTTGGAAGCTCTTGAATTTGGCGATTACATTCCTGGGCTTTGTCTTTTGGGGATTTAGTATAGAGGGTGGTCTATGAACCCTTTCTATTTCTATTTTGCCCCCTTGCTTGAGAACATCAGGGCAATTCTCTTCGATGATTTCTTGTAGTATGGCATCAAGATTTTTGTTAATTTCTGGTTTTTCAGGAAGACCAATGATTCTCAAATTGTCTCTCCTTTCTCTGTTTTCCTGGTCTATCACCTTGACAGTGAGATATTTTACGTTTTCTTCTAATTCATTGATTTTTTTTTTTACTTTGCTTTATTAATTCTTGCTGTTTTGCAAGATCATTGGTTTCCAGTTGCTCAATTCTGGTCCTTAAGGACTGGTTTTCTTCTTTAATCTTTTGGCATTCAGCTGTAATTTTTTGGTTCTCTAATATAATTTGTTGGTTTTCTTTTTGAACCATTTCCCACTTCTCTTTCTAGAGGGTTTCCATCTTTCTGATGATAAGCTCCATTTGAGACTCTTCCAGGGATTGTGAAAATTTTTCATTTTTTTCGGTTTTGCCTTTGTTTGAGTTTCGTCCAGTATTTCCTCTGTAGCCTGGGTTTTTCCTCCATAAAATTTTTTGAGGGTGACAACTTTCTTTTTTGATTTCCTGCTGGGATTTTGAGGTTCCTGTGCATAGTTAGCCATTTTTTTCTGGATGTTTTCAGTTCTCTCTTTAGACAGAAATCAGAGTCTGCTGAGCAGGTTTTTTGTGTATGGAATTAATGAGCAGGCTCTAGATTTTCCTCAGTCCTTTGCGGCTTTTCTTGGTACCTTCCTCCAGGGGGCACTCAGTCTGCGCTTTCTTGCCCACCTGGTTTTCCAGTCTAGCTACTTTCGGGGGTGGGTCCCCTGCAGACCTAGTCAATTCCCAAGGACCCAAAAAACGCTCCCTGTTCATTCCGGAGGTACTTCTGTCTAACTTCCTGGTTGCGGTGGGCGTGCTGGCTTTGGGCACCAGAAGTCTGCACTCTTTCACATCTTGAGTTTTTCTACCTAGCTGCCTTCGGGGGAGGGTCCCCCTGCTTTTCTAGTTAGCTCCCAAGGGCGCAGAAGTGCCCTCTCCTCACTTCAGAGGCACCCCTTGCTCATTTGTCTCAGAGTGTGCTGGCCCCGGCTCTGACCCTATAGGTTGGGATGGGGGAGGGTGGATCCATTTGCGTTTGGATGAAAGCCCTTTCCCCCTCTTATAGGCTGGTATAGCCCCGATCCCACACACCTTCACTGCTGCTTCCTGCTTTACAGCTCCTCCACTCCTCTGATAAAGATTCTTAAGGTCTTTTGGGGTGATCCAAATTGGTCTATGTCAGTGTATGTCGGGGAGAGTGAGTAAGCCACATTTAGCTGGCTGCCATCCTTACCTAGAAGTTCCCCCCTGGGTTTTTAAGTTGGAAATCATTCTAGAAGAGGATCACAAAAAACTTTGGGATTATATATGATGCATAATTCATTAAGATTGGGGTGCACTATATATTTTTATTATTATTCTTAGAGAGTATTAAACCATTCAGAAATAAGTACCAGAATTATATAAATCATGCAAACACCACAAAATAGATACATTTTGCAGGTCTCACAGGACAAGATTTTTAATTTCTTAAAATTGCAAAGAAAAATATCATCTTTCAAGAGTAAAAAATGGGGCAATTTGTTCAGTCAGAAGGTAGTACCATTTCCTGTAACATTTTCTTTGAAACTAGAAAAATAACAGAATTGCTGACCTTCATTTCCATCAAGGCAGAACAAGAGGCCTTTATTTAAATGACAGCAAGAATTGTTCAAGCCTAAACTTGATTAAACATCAGGAACAAGGAAAGTTTTAGCTCTCTTGCCTAGAGAACTTTAGCTGTTTGCTAAATATCTTTCTGAATGGTTTAGGCAGCCTGTGGGTTGGAGGCCTTGGACTGGATCGAATGACCTTTATAATCTCAGAGGTCCCCTTTAACATGTAGCTCTGAGCTTTAGTCAACTACTTACCTTAAATGAGGTTTCCTTAACCAGGCAATGTCTTTAGTCTTATCCTGACTTTCTATAGAGTCTGTGCTTTTTACAAATTGAAACCCTAAGTATATCCTAATATCAGTTAAATATCCTTTGCATATATTTTATACTTGTCTCTCTGTTGAATTTGAGTCCTCCTAGTATATTCTTTTTGGACACAGGGACAATTGTTGTTCTTCAGCCCTAGCACCTAGCATAATAAATGAGTTACTTACAAAATTAAAAAAAAAATTCTTGATTAACTGTTCTAATGAAAGAAAACAATGATGCTCATTATGCAAAAAAAATCTCAAAACCTACCCAGTTGCCAAATTATTTAGGGTATCGTTATAATATTTGGAGGAGTAAAGCAGAGTATTTGGTTCACTATTGTAGTTGGCTTTCCTCACAGAAAGAACCCAAGGACTTGGAGTGATATACTCTTTCCTCTATGAGACTTTTTGTTCAGAATGATCATATTTAGTTCTGTGCAAGGTCAGTCTATAAAGATAGGTATAAGGCTCTTTTTTCATAAATTTTAATTCATCATCCTCCCACCTCAGAGCCAATGTGAAAAAGTACCTAAAGTACAAGTTTGTTTCAAATTTAAGGTCATTTGAAAGATAGAGGGAATAGAAAACTATTCAATGTACCATATGAATCAAGTATAGGGCAGCTATTTATATCCTCTATACCAAAGAAATGTTAAACAGAAAAAACATTCAAAATGTCTATTAAAAAGACATTAAAAAAGACATTGTAATTTAAAATCGCTTCTACTCTCCCGGAAAGTTGTAACTTAAAACCATCCAAATCCCTGTCCCAAGAATTTTTTAGTATTCTTTCACTAGCATCTTATATTTTCCCTAAATTCTCTATAGTCCAAATAGTTTCCTATCTTCTGGAAATTATAATGATTGAGTTCCTTGCTTATAAGTGACCAGGCTCTCTGCTACCAAAAAACCTCTCCTTTCAATTGTTTATGAACATGAAATCCAGGATTTTTATAGTTCTAAAGCCTACAAGGTTCCCTTAATGGCTGGAGCAATCAGCTTATTTTATCAATCCAAACATCTCAAGTTCTATGACTCTGATCCAGAACACATTATTGTTGAACAAAAATAGACAGAAATCCCCATTATACACTGATATTTTTGTGAAATGTTCTTCCAGTGGTATAGTTAACAGACCATCCACATTTTCTTATACTATACAATTCTTAAATCAACTTCCTCCAAAACTCTCCAAAGAAGATCTACCTAAGACTATGAAAACTTTCCCATCAGCCTTTTAATGTTTTGGGGGATAGCATTTTACCCCTTGAGCTGTTCATTTGTTATCCCTCACTATTGCTGCATGAGTTCTCCAAATCCTTTTCTGATCATACATGACCTTGACAATATATTTTATGCCACTTCTTGACAATACTTGGTACCAGAAACAATTTGTTCCTCTTCATAAGCTCTTATATCACCCCAAATTTTTATTTATGCATGTTAACATACAAAATTATTATTTGCATATTACACTCATTCTCATATCCACACATTTGTGTTATCAAGATTTGTTTTAATTTTCTCAATATATACCAACTTAGCTAAAATGATCTCTCATCTATTCTACTCATGCAAATTATCCCCTTTCTTAAAGTGTCAGGGCCAATTCTATGTCATAAATTTCTTCTGATCATCCCAACATGAAATTATTTCTCCCTTCCTCAGAATAGCTATAGTCATTAGTGTCTGTACAATTAACCCGGTGATTAATCATTCATTCCCTTGTGACATCTGTTCTTGAAGCCTTGAACTATTAAAACTTTAGCTAAATCTTCAGTTGTTCTTTTAACTTTTGTGTTCTTTCTGGAACTAGATTGCAAGTTCCTTGAGGAGCAGGAACCTCATTATTTCCTTTATCTCTAGTTACCCTTTTCCCTTTGGACATTAAACATACCTAATATTTGATTTTATTTTAGTGGGAGATGAGCTTAGGTCCCCACCAAAATTATTGGATATGTAAAGTTTGGTTTGTTTACATTTCTATATATCCCATTAATGTTATCCTGGAGTATTACTCTCCCAGAACCAAAGTTCAATTAAACAAAGTATTTATTAAGCACATGTGATATGCATTATTCTGTACTGTACTAGTGGGGGTCAGGAACTAATGTTTAAAAGGTCTGAGAGAGAGAGGGGACAGATAAAAAGAAGCACTACTTCCTCCCTTAGATAGAGCTACACAAGGGAAGGGGAGAGATTTGATCCAGGTTCAGAGCTAAAAGGTAAGGAGAAAATCCCCTTCAGTGTCTAGTTTCTGGTTTCTTCCCTTGATAGATACTATCCTGATCCCCTTAGTACATTAGATGAATAAGATGTTCAGTTTCTTCTGGATTAATAAGATCTATTTATTCTTTTTGATATTTAGGAAAGGTATGTTTGGGGTAGAGATCTGGGGACCTGAGTCCCTGCTGAGATTGTGGAGTCAGGTTGTTGTATTTTCCTGATATAGAGAGATGTATAGTTAATGAAAAGATCAATTGAAAATCTTCTATGGATAGTCTCTTATCTTCCCCAAAGGGAAAAAGTCTCTATCCATCACTACTGAGGAAGGATGGCTAATCTGATTTCTTCAGATAGATGAGGGATCACAACAGATTGAGCTCAGCAAGATGCTCCTCTCTCTTCCAGTTGAAAAGAGAAGAACCCTCTCTCCGACTGCTGATTTGCTTTTCTTGGCTAGAGGTTCTATCCCCATCTCCCATTGACAGCAAAATTCCATTCTCTTCCTGCATGAGGTTTTCCTGCAAACCAAGTCCTTGCAATGCAGTCTGTAACTCTCTCATCCACAGTACTAGACAGTAGGGATGAAAAAATTAAAGAGCAGTTATACTCCCTGAGTTTTAAGAACCTGTTTTCTACCAGGGGCATCCAGTATGTGTTTACAGATAAGAAAACACAACATTTAGATGAAATAGCAGTTTCAAGAGGGTAGGAACACTAGAGAAGGCTGAATCATTCCTTCTTTTGTGACATGGATCCTCTCCCCAACTCCCATTAGACTATGGATTCTTACTCAGAATCATGTTTGTTGCCTACATGCATAATAGAAGAAAATTCTAAAATTACAGAGAACACATACATGCACACACATATGTGTTGACTTGTGCATGTTTTGGATTTAGGTGAGGCACAGTTGCACAAAGTCATCAGCTTCCCTCTCTCTTCTACAGTCATTGAAGCTCAGTGGCAAGACAAAAGTCAACATGAATGCAAATGGCCCCAGATGCAGTGTATGACTTTGATGTCATCTTACCAACTTCTAAGTGCTCCACAATGCTTGCTTCAGCCACCTTAATGGCTTTTAGAACAAATTGTTCTTATCTGCTCATTCCCCCTGAGAAATCTTCACATGCTTGGAGTGTACATCCCCATACATCACCCAACAGGTCTAAAGTTGTCCACCAATACTAATCTAGTTTAGGTTATCTAACCCTAGGATGTGGCCACTACAGCATCTTGGAGTTAAAGGTGAGAGTTGGGTGACAGATGGTCACCAAAGATGGGTAAGAAACCTTGAAAAGGTCTTAGCAAGCCCTCTCACCAAAGATGGTAGTCCTCTCTGAACACTCCAACATGCAAGAATATAAAACCTTCTTGAAGGATATTTAGTATTGGGCTTATAAAAAGATAGTTCTCTCAGAAAAATAGTTATTTGAGGAAGGTTATTCCTTATCCCAAATTTTTCAGTCCCTGAAATGTTAATAATCATACAGGTCGACAATACTTGACTTGGTGCTTGCAAGTGGACTATCATATCTGAACTATGCGGGTTGAATTCCAAGACTGTCAGGTTCACTCTTTTTTATATTGAACATAAAACAGCTGAACGTATTCTTAGTGCTGAAGAAGATGCCAAAGAAATGAAAGCTATGGTTCCTACCATCTGGCAGCTTATAACTAGGGTAAGAAGACATGTAAAGTCTTCAGTTAAATTGAGTTCTAGAAAAAATTTTAAAATCAAAACCCTCCCATTTTACAGAAAAGCAAACTGACCAGGGCTAATTTTTAACCAAAGTCATGCAATAAATAGTTTAGTTATGCAACCATTAAGGTGATAAGGGAAATTAATAAATGATTAACATGTTCAGAGCAAATAGAAATCAATATGTGTTTGACTGGTCAAGATTAATCTTACTGGAAAAGAATTCTAGAATGAATATTTGGAAGTAATCCTAAGAGATTACCTAGTCCAAATATGTTATGGGTAAAAAAAACTGAAGCTCAGAGAGTTTAATCTGTCCTAAATCGTATATTTAACTAGTAGCAATACTGGAATTATGAGTTCTGGGTCCTGGCTCTGAGTCCAGGACTCATTATATTAGACCACTGCTTTGAGGAAACTGATGTCTAGTTCACCGTACTGTGTGATAGGCAGGAACTATGCCAAGCTCTTCCATAGTAGACAGGGTAACCAATTCCTCTAACCTTTGAAATGATTTCTGTAGCAAAATTTATGCTCTGCTCAGAATGGAAATAGCATCCTTACCCACTTTAGTTTTTGCTTTTATTACATGGTATCCACAAGGCTATACACACACTTTGTAGCTGGTTAGAAGAGGTGAAATATATCTCTCTCTGAACCCCAATATAATTAGATTTTCTGGGAGCTATGGCACTTCTCTCTTGCCTTTGGCACTTCACACTGATGCATGGCAGCATGTGAATAAAAATTGTGTGGATTTAGTCCTTTTTGGTTATTTCTATCATTGAACTTCAGTTCTTGATCTCCATTTTGGATTTTTCAGAATTTTAATTAGGGAAACAAGATGCTATTTTCTGGTTTCTCCTTTGGGCTTGTTTTATGGTTTGTCAAATGGCACACTGATACATAGCCTAGACTTAAATGGTTTTGGCAAAACTTTTTATCTTAAATTAGATAGAAATATGTCTAGTTAGGCTAGAATATGTCACAAATATCCTAATTTTCCAATTTTCTTACATTCAACTCCCTTCTACATACTATAAAATCTAGCCTTATTGTCCCAATGTCTTAAGCAAAGTGGATAGAACACTGCACTTGGATAATTGAGTATCCATAAGACCTGGATCCAAAATGGCAGCAATCAATAAGGTGAGTCCACAGGAACAAGGGTCACAAAGTTTCTGTGTTAAGAAATGGAGTGTGTTAAGTCTCTCATGCCAAGTGGTAGTAGGATCAAGGCCATAAATAGCACACCTGGCACTTTTAGTCTGGAAAAACTAAAGAGACCTAGTCTCAGGGAAAAAAAAGTCAGAATCAATATTTGGACCCACACCTTCTTGTCTCCAAGACTATCGCTCTATCTAGTTCTTCATATTGCCTCTAATTTTATGGACCATTTGAATAAGCAAAGCAGTGTTTACAGATAGCATATCCTAAAATTTCAGAATAAAAATTGTGCTATTAATATGTGATCTAAGACTACTTGAAATAAAAAGAAGAGTTCAAGCTTGACTGAAAAATATATTCTGTTTTGAAACAAGTGGGTTCATGTGAAAATGTCTTTAGTATAAGATGTACTTGCCAAGGATATTCTGTGTGCAATTAGAAGAGGCATGACTTTTTCTCTGTATAAACTGGAAGTGAATGTCTCACTGATTTTTTTTAATTTGGACTGAGCATTTATTTGCATAGTCACAACATGAGGACAAATCCAGAAAAGATGATAAAGTCTGTAATTTTCAACATCTCACCACTAGAGTAGCTGATAACAATATTTCATACAAAGCACATTAAATGCATTATAATCAATGTTGACAAAATTTCCACAGATTCCTATTAACAGACAACAAGAACACTCTAAAGATGCGAAACATTGCCATCTAGTCTTTTTCCAAAGACTCTCTTTCAGCTTTGTAGACCACGAAACAAGCATCTAGGCTCTTGGGGACAAGGAGATGCCCTAGTCTCACAATTTCAAAGTCCTCAAAGCTGAGAGTATAGATTAATGCAATTCTCTTGCCTCTATTCTTGTGGAAGCAGATAAAGCTATTGTCAACATGAGGTTGTTCTGCAGACTCAAGAAGAACTATGAAACTATCTTTGCTCCCTTCAGGCAGAGTACCACTTGGAATTTCTGTGTAGAGGCTATTGTTTAGCACTCCTTTCCAATTAAATATGGCATCTAAAGGCCTGGACTGGACATTTGTAGCCCCCAGTAATGAGAGTGGACCCCAGTAAAAGTCATAGTCTAGCTAGAATCAGTCACATAGTCCCATGATTTCATTGTACTTGGTAATAATTGGCTGTTCTTGATAAACCCACTAAAGCATATATTTCCTTGAGAATCTGTACTAGATGGTTACATATTTACCTGTGATTTATTATCCTATAGAAAACTATCTAAGCTTCAGAGAAGTAAACTGAGACATTGTACTAAGACTGTAAATCATCACTAACAATTGTCTATGTAAATAGATTCCCTAATACTTTAGCTTATGTAACATTGTCCTATAAAATACTAAACTTCGCCATGATGTACCATCTGTGTTTCATGCTGCCCTCCCAATCCCAAATTTATTCACCTCTCACATCCTCTCTTGGATCTGCAGTAATGCTGTAGGGCTGGTTCCTACAGGCATTTAGAATGTTTCTCATGTTATTAGATGTTAGTTCATCAGTTACAGTTAGCTGATTATCAGAATAGAAGAAATTAGCTGAAAGGATGTGATCCTTTTGATTATAACAACAAATTAAAAAAAAATTTCCAGGCCACTGAGAATGAATAAAACAAAGAAGCACATGCATTTGAATTTATAGCCCAATTTTTACCTTGCACCATTGATTGGTTTATGGACTTCTGAAGACACAGAGGAAAGGATCAAAATGGAAGAAACCATGAAATAAAGTCAGAAAACAAATGATGAGGTTATACCTCTCTCCGTTCAGATAGGAATGTTTAAGTTGGATGTTTTTTTTCAAATTAATCTAGAAAAAGCTACTCCCTAATGTTCTTCATTAATCTATCCCAGCATGCAATAACACTTAATTTCACATTCAATGTATTTTCTTTCTTATATTTGTCTTACACAAAATCCATCAGGAAGTGGTTCAGGACTATCATCAACCTTCTCCCTTGTGTTTATGGGAATCTTATCATATTTGGACCATCTCAAAGCACAATTCTATGTTATTCAATCAGGTCTTATTTTGCCCTCTAAGAGGAAATAGTTATGCCCATTTTGACTTCAAACAGTATTACCAGACTTCATTATCTATCTTTTTTTTTTATACTGTAGACTTAACTTTGGATAACTTCTGTCTGTGTCAAAAAAGGAAATTTAAACTTAAAGGGAGAAAGTATATGAATAGAGAAGAATTCTGGCCAAGCTTTAAAGATGATTCCAAAAAAAAAAAGGAAATCCAATAAAATGTTTTGAGCAAAGGCAAGATCGTTGCAATAGAGTAGTTAGCCTCCAAAGGTGAGTGTAAGCTTTGGTTAACTGGTTTAAAGAGTCACATTATTTTAAAGTCACATGTTATAACTATCAAGGCAAGAATTTGGGATTGCTACTTCTAAATATCACTTATGATTTTTAGATTGCCTGAGGATGGACCCTCCCTAGGAAAAAAAATAACTTAAATATTCTCCACATGCCAAAATAGCAACTTTTTGGTGGTGGTCAGTGGAGAGAAGATGAACCTGTCATTTCATTTCTTTGGGGAGCTTCCAGTGTGAAAGCTCCCCAGAAATGAAGATTGGCAATTCATCAGTAACTTTAGTTGTAAGGAATTGCCTAAGGAGTTGCACCAAGAGAATGAGTCATTTGCCCATAGTCACAGACATCTAGTATATATCAAAAGCAGATTGTTTTGGATCCAAAGACCTCTAGAATAGTGGTCTTTCATTCTTGTTTCTTGTGAGATTATGCATAGGAGCAATAGAAAGAGTTAATTCTATTGTTTTATGTGTGTAAAGAACTCTACAATGAGGAAAAAACTTTTCATCAATTAAGACCAGCTAATTTTCTGCCCTTTGTAGTCTTAGAGAGGTTCCTGGGGGCACTGACTTGCTCAGGGTCACTGAGCCAATTATGTCTCAAAAGTAAGACATGATAATAAGTTGCCTTGATTCAGGCTGATCCTCAATTCATTGTTTTTTAAACCTTTACTCTCTGTCTTAGAGTCGATACTAAGTATTGATTACAAGGCAGACATTTCCTTATTGAGAGTTCGCTGGACCAGAACAAGACGGAAAGAAAATTAATGGATGATTATGGAGACTAGCAATGCCAGGCTTTTTTGTTGTTGATTTTGTTGGGGGCAGGATGTTGGGAAGGTGGAATATGTGTTTTCTATTTGATAATCTGAAGTTAGTAATTCTGTTCCCAGTCTATCAAGGAGTTTTATGAACCTTACTAGGTGATGTCTTGTACAAATTTAAGTCACATTTGTAGGATTACCACAGCTAGGAAGGATCTGAGGACAGATTTACTCTATACACTGTTGCCATGCTGTCCCTATATGTGTGTAGGTTGGTCTTCCAAATAAAGCAGAAGGTCAAAGGACTTAGGAGATATTTCTCCCACTGCTTTGTTATTATTTGTACTTAAGATAGTTAAAAGAAATATAAAAATAATAGATTGGGGACTCAGTGAATTGAGATCTAGGCTTAGTGGTAGGAGATGCTGGGTTCAAATGTGGCTTCAGACACTTCCTATCTGTGTGATTCTGGGCAAGTCAATTAACCCCCATTGCTTAGCCCTTACTCCTCTTCTGCTTTGGAATTCTGGATTATAAAAAATTCCTTAAGAGATTTTGCCTTCTTTAATGCTATTTTTTCCCTTGCAGTACTCTTCCTTCCATCTTTTACTGTTGAAATATGGACCATCCTTCAAGATCCAGGCGTAATGAGAGCTCAGCCATCAAGTTTTGTCTAACCGTCTCATTTAGGAGTCTCTTCTTACTTAGTATCCCCATATCACTTCACTCACACTTTTATTAGAGCATTTATATGAGGACACACATGGCATCATCATTATATTCATAAATGCTTTCTATTCTATTTATGGGCTTTTGATCTTCACTGCTAGAATGGCAGCCCTTCGAGGGTAAGAACTGCATGTTAGCTACTTTGCATCCTCCAAGGAACTATAACAAAGCAAGTGCTCAACAAATTGAGACTCATTTAGTTCATCAAGTAGGGAGGCATCATTGTGAGTGGGAAGAACACTGGCTCTGCAGACAGAGGCTCTGGATTCATATGCTGAGTGTGAGATACTTAGAACCTGTGTGACCTTGTCACCTAACCTGTCAGGGGTGCAGTTTCTTCTCTGTAAAGTGGCAGAGTTGGATTAGATATCCTCTGGCATACCTTGGAGTTAGAATCCTAGAGAATTTTTTCTAGGGCATACTTGACAAACTTATCTAATGTATGCTTGAATATCTTCAGTGACAGAGTGCTCACTATCTCACAAGACAAGCTCTTCCACTATTTGCAGCCCTTTCTAATTTAACCCCCAAACTGCCTCCCTACAACTTTCACCCACCAGGACAAATAATTATATATTTGTCATGACTATATATTTCAAACATAGAGTTGTGTATTTGAAGACTACAAAAACACAGTTAAAGTAACAGCTGAATGTTACATAGAACTGTTGGCTTTGGAATCAGAAGGATTCATTTCTAAAACTGTCCTTATTACTTACAAGCCAAAAGTCAGGTAACTCCCTTGAACAAACCAATTTTATCTTTCTGGGACTCAATGCATTTGGTGGTACAATGAGGAGGTCTGAATGAGAAGACCTTGAAGATAACTTCCGGCTCCAAATCATATGATCCAATGATATGTACAACATCAATTAAAGTGTGTAAAGCACAGTGCATGATGGATCTCTTTATTCTTATAACACTCCTGTGAAATCAGCAGAACAGATCTCACCACCACGGTTTTAGAGAAAAGCAAACTGAGCTTCCAGATGGTTGATTTTTTTTACCCTAAAATATTGGATGGAGAATTTTCTACCAAGCCAGTGACATTCTTTACAGGATTTCTTGATTGTTCCAATGTGAAATTTCAGAAATGTGTAACTACGGAAAATGATTTAAAAGAACAAGAAACAAAAAGGTATATTCAGGTTTGTTTCCTTCTCTTCTCCCTTTTTGAATTGTTCCGGATGGGAGTCTGAGAGGAACAATGCTTCCTGTTTGCCACCAGAGGTCCTCCAAGAACACAGAATAGATCCATTCCAGTGAACTGGAAAGGAGAAAGTCGTCTTAACAACTCCAGCTGACACAAATAGTTAGGAAGTAATTGACTCAAGCACTTCTAGTCATTACGGCTGTCATGTCGATTTAAGATAAAACATTTCTGCGAGGTAGAACTCATGCCAATAAAAAAGCAACAGAAAGCCCCGAATGCAGACTAGTTCTCTGCGTAGGTGTTCGTGTGTTCTTGCACGTGGGTCTTACAGAAGAGCCGAGATCTAGAGTCCAACCCCCTCACTTTATAGATGCAGAAACGGAAGCCCAGAAAGGTTAGAGGAACTTCCCCCAAATTTCCCGGAACACTAAGCATTGAAGGCAATATTTGAACCCAAGACGGGTGGGTACGGAGTCAATCCTCTTTCTCCTTCGCCAGGCTGCTTCCCACATTGACGTCATTGGAAGGTTTTGAAGCTTATTTGAATGCTCATCAAAATCTCTCTCTCTCTGTCCCTGTCTCTGTCTCTGTCTCTGTCTCTCTTTGTCTATTTGTCTGTCTGTCTATCTGTCTGTCTGTCTGTCTGTCTTTCCTCCTCCTCCTCCTCCTCTCTCTCTCTCTCTCTCTCTCTCTCTCTCTCTCTCTCTCTCTCTCTCTCTCTCTCTCTCTCTCTCTCTCTCTCTCTCTCTCTCTCTCTCTCTCTCTCTCTCCTCTCTCTCCTCTCTCTCCTCTCTCTCTGTGTCTCTGCATCTCTGTCTCTCTCTCTGTCTCTCTCTGTCTCTCTCTCTCTCCTGGCCACTTTCCTTCTCTTGTCTTGAACCTCTTTCAAAAAGATTTCCTGTGAACCTCTAAAGAAAATTCCTAATTTACTTAAGTCCTTAGAAAAGTAAATCAAATTAGGAATCAAATCTAGGGAAACAAGTCCATCTTTCTCTGATTTCCATTAAATAAATCACATTTTTTAAAAAGGATGTAATAAGCACATTTTAGCATGGAAGATTTAGCTCATTCGGTTTTGATATATGTGAGAAGGGAGAAGAGATTCTGAAATGTGTCTTTCACAATCATCCATCAGAGTTGAAAGTTAAAGGAAGAGTTGTTGTGAGAAGCTAGTAACTCTGTGATCTGTATTGGGTGGTCTTCAGAACTATTCTGTGAAAATGAGCATTGATCAAACAACTACCACTTCACTGAAGAGACAAACAGGAATCAGTCATAAAGACTTTTATACAAATACAATAGACGTTTGTTTATTAAGGACCCAGTGTTCTCAGAATGCTAGTTTGAGGTAACAGGCAGCAATAGGAAGAGACAATTACCTGGCTCCTTAAAGTGAGTAAAATGCCTCATATACATTATTTCAATTATTGCTCAAAACCATCCTGAGAGGCAGATGATTGCTATTATTAGCTCCATGTTACACAATGAGAAAATTGGGACTGAGAAGTTAAGTGACTTGGCCCTGGTCACACAGCTAAAATGTATCTGAGGCAGGATTTGTTGAACACAAGTCCAAGTCCAACACTGTATCTAGTGAGGGAGAGATGAAGTTTAGGTAAGACGTTGCCCTCCAGGAACAATCTTATAAGTATAAGGACCTTATAGAATTTGAAACAATTTACCATAAAGTCAAACAAGCAACATCATGATTGGGGGCAGTGATGAAGGGTTATGGATGGTTTTGTAGATGGTGTGGATTTTGACCTGGGATTTTTAGGAATAAAAGGAATTCAGTTGGCAAAGAGGGAGAGTAAGGAATTCCAGGAAAAGGGAAGAAAGTAAAGGCACAGATATGGGGGGTGGGGAATGCAGAGCAAAGATGATAATCTAGTTGGTTTACAATGTAGAGTCACTGCAAGGAATTAAAATGAGATAATTCATTTTTTAATGTGAAAAATGTAATTAATTAACTTAGAATATTTTTCCATGGTTACATGATTCATGTTCTTTCTATCTCCTCCTCCTACCTTACCTCCTAGAGCCAATGAGCAATTCCACTGGGTTTTACATGTGTCATTGATTAAGACCTATTTCCATATTATTGATATTTGCACCCGGGTCATCATTTAGAGTCTGCATCCCCAATCATATCCCCCCTCGACCCATGTGATCAAGCAGTTGTTTTTTTCTTCTGTGTTTCTACTTCCACAGTAAAATGAGATAAATCTTCAAAGACAGGATGGCACCAGAGTAGAGTATCTTGAATGCTAGGCGGAGAAATGTAAACTTTATTCATTAGGCAATGGGGGACCATTCAACAATTTTGTGCAAATGAGACATATGACCAGATCAATAAATAAGAAAGTTTTACTTTTTCCTGACACTAGTTTAAGGATGGATTTGAAAAGAATTGATGTGGGAGAAAATGAATGAAAAATCATCAAGCAAGTATTTACTATGTCCCAGGCACTATTCTCAATTCTGAGAATGAAAACAGAAAAATTAAGAAAGCCTTTGCTTTCAAGAAGCACAAATTCTAATTGGAGGAGAGAATACATAAAATAAACTTAATATCCAAACAGATGGAAAATTCCCAAAGTCCTATGGTTTTAAGGGTGGGGTCCCTGGCACTAGAGGACCTTAAGTTCGATAAGTAGGTCAGATGACAGCTCTGGGGACTGAAAGACATAGAGGTAGCACAGATGGTAGGGCCAATAGTAAGTAGTAGGCAGATGGCAAGAGTTGTTGACTCTTATTTCATCTAAGGCATGTGGGCAATCAAGTAGCTTGATGAAAGGAAATGTAGTAAAAGGAGAGATTGCTGTTAGGTTATTCAGGATGCTTTCTAGACAGCTAAGGGATGAGAGATTGGGGAAAGTCTATAAAAGAAAGAGGAGAAGGGGGGATAATATGACAATCTAGCAGTAGGTAATAAAGGCTGTGCTAGACTGGTGGCAGTAGGTATAGAGATGAGAAGAAGGATGAGAGAGATATAGCTGAGGTTAAATTAGCAATTGTATGTAAAAAGTGAAAGAGAATAAAGAATCAAAGATTAACCCAAGATTACAACATAAAGGATTGGGTGAATAGTGGTGCAATAAACAGAGAGAGGAATCAAAAGAAACAGTATTAAAGTCAATTGAAGTCCAATTGGTATGGGTTGATTTTGTGATGAAAATAGGACATACTGTGGGAGATATCATATAAGTAAGTGGGAATGAAGATCTGGACATCAGAGAGAAGTCAGGACAGGAAATAATGAATTTCATTGTCATTTCCTTGAAGTGATAGCAGATAAAATTGTAAAGTGAGAGAGAAGAGTAGAGCGCTGCGGCTAAATTGAGAAACTCTTGTAGGACATAGAAAAAAAAAAGATGAACAGTTGGGAAACTCAGAGAAGGAGTGGTTAATGAAGTAGGAGGAGAGCTGGTTAAGAAAGGAAAGCATAATCAGTAGTAAAGGTGCTGGCTAGTAGGGATCAAAGCTATAGGTTAAGAAGGATGACAATGTTGAAAGAAAGGGTCATTAATTGGGTATGATAGCTGAGAGGTCAAATAATCTTGAGTTCTAGTGATCTTTAAAAAGCAGTTTGTGTAGAGCAGACAGGGCTGAAGTATAATTATAGGGGACTGAGATGAAAATGAGTAGAGAGCAAATAGAAGCATATAAGAAAAAATCTTTAAAAATTTCTCCATGAAGGGGAAGATATAGATGGAAAGGCTAAATTCAGGATAAAAATCTTAATGGGAAAATGAGGAAATTCCAACAGAATTATTTTGTACTAATAATTTTTGTCAACAATTTGCAAAGATGTTTCAAAGATCTTTCCTTAGTATAAATCCAGTTAAAGGGAATTACATTCCAAAATTATTTCTGTTTGTGCAAAAGAGGGAAAACAACTACATTTAGTTTCACTGAATATTCATCCCAGCATCCCTCTAAGGACCTCTCACAATTTAACAGAATTGCTCCATAATCATCTCAGACATTCTTTAGTCTTACCACCACAATCTCTTTTTTCTTTGGTTGTTACAATGTGAGAGAGGGGAGTGGGACATTAAGGGGAATTCAGGGCTTAGATTTAACATGTATCCAGCTTTCTCAGAATTTAGATTAGAATAAGAAGTAAAAGAGTAAGAGAGAACCAGAAACTCAAAATTGAAACCTGAGTGACAATTTAAGTTTACAGTGTTATTAGATTCATATTTAGCTTGAAGAAATAAGATTAATCTCAGAGATGATGGTCCCATTAGGAAAAAAAAAAGTCTTTTGATAAACCTTCAAACTGGGAGATTTATTTTTTGTTGCATGAAAAATAAGGAAATGTTTCTTATTTCTTCACAGACTGTCAGATGAGAATCGCTTGAGCTCTTGTATTTGAAAGCACTCTTTTTAGAACTCCAATGCAGTTTTATCTTCATGTTTTGACAAAGGAATTGTTGATCCAAATGATTGTTTGTCAAAAGGCATGATCTTTGGTCACTCATTGGTTGTATCAATACCTTTTGCATGGAGAGTAACTCCATCATGGTCTCAGTCCTTTTGGGAACCCAAAACGTATTCTATGGTTGGAAAGGGGAATGGGAGTTAGGAGCAAGTAAAAAGATGGAGAGGATAGGAGGCTAAGAAGCTCTCCATTTCCTTCCTCTCAATCGACACCTCAGTTTCACTTCCCATGTTTTATCTAGGGACACTATGGTTCATATAACAAATAGTTCATGAAAATACTGTCAAGATTTACATATTTCATCACATCTATAAATGGCTATCTCTAGAGATGAGATGAATTAGATAAATGCTCAATAGCCAAACAAAGGTAGATATTGTGCGGGTTGATTTTCATATTGAAAATAGTTATAATTTCTATAGCATTTTAAGGTATATAAAGTGTTTTACACATAATATCTCATTTAATCTTAAAAACTCCAAACCTCTGAAGTAAATGCTAGAAATATTATTATCCACATTTTATAGAAGAAGAAACTAAGGCTTGGAGAATTTAAATGAGTTTCCCATGGTTACATCACTATTAAGCGCCAGAACTAGATTTTGAACCTGGCGCCTGTCAATCCAAGTCTATTATTCTAATGACTACAATGTGCTAAAAGATAAAATATACAAAATGCTATAATAGCATTTATATTATTCCTATTATGTACCAGGCATGAGCTAAATATTTTATAAATATCTTATCATTAGAACAATTCTTGAAAGTAAATATTATATTATCCCCATTTTAGAAATGGGAATACTGAGGCAAAAAGAGATCAAATTACTTACCCAGTATCACAGAGCTAGTAAATGCCTGAGGCTGGATTCGAATTCAGGTCTTACTGATTCTAGGATAGCACTCTATCCACTTCACCAATTAAATGCTTTATAATTATATCACATAAATGGAAGAAGAAAAAAGGGTCTCAAATCATTCCAGAAGAAGATCACTTGAAAGCATTGAGGATGTTTGACCTGATTTTAAAAATAACTGGGAAATTGGGGAGAAGGAATGATGGAGCATTAATTATAGCCATCTTCAAATATTCCAACTGAGATCAATGCATAGATGTTGTTACAAAGAAGCAGGTTTCAACTTAATAAATAAATAGATAACTTTCTCCAAATTAGAACTGTACAAAAGTGTACAAAAAGCCTCTTGAATGTCAAGCTCCCCATCAGCAGAAGTATTTAAGCAGGCTAAAATGGATGTTGTGGAGGTAATTAATGATTTGAGCAAGAAGTTGAACTAGGTGACTATTTTGGACTATAAGATTTTATGACTGCAACACACACTCACAGACACCCCTCTTGCTTTTGTTTCTTAGGATCAGTAAATAAAAATCTGTGTGAGTTCTCTTTCTTTAAACTTTATATACTCTAATTTTTAGTGTCAGAAATAAGAAAAAAGACTATCTATAGGAAAATGCCATCTCATCACACTTTATTATTTTCCTCCTACATACAGCTTTTATCTTGAATAATTGCCATCAAGTTCTCTAGACAGTCTTGTTTTCTGTACTGTGAGATCTTCTCATGCACAGGAAAAATTTATTTGGATGGCCTAGCAGGGAAGTTGGCCTGGACTGCACTGAACTGCATTGTTTCTAAATGAAAAATTGGAATCTAAATATTTTCTGTAACATGTTCAGGCTCTAATCAAATGTCTAATAGGACTTTGAGTCTAGAAGTTGATTTTTAATCTTCCATGTAATGAAACAATTAGCATATAGAAAGAAGAGCATCAATTTTGCTTGCCTACAATAATAGTGTTAGCATCCTAGTCTTCATCCATTTTGGTTAATGCTTTTTCAGGAAATATATTTTAAATTAAAGATCAATAAATAGACATAAAAACAGTGCTGAGGGAAATTTTTATATCATAAGGAATACATTGGACCAAGGAAAAGAGGACAAATCCATTAGCATATTTTTGTACATTAAGGAATCTGTTTAAAAAGATTAATGCAATAGGAAAAAGTAATAAGGAAAACAGGGAGACAATGAATAAATTACCTATATTTTACAAGAGTGAATTGCTTTCCACAATGCTTTATGTCTTACCTTTGCTTATGTCTTCATTGTTTGGCACCAATTTTTTTAGGGAACAAAAATCCTGGCAAAAATCTGAGATAATGCTGCCTATCAAAAATGCTGAGAAGTCCTTACAAGGTCAGTTAACATTATTTTCTCTTTCCTACCTAACAAAAGTTACTTTCAGAGTACCATTTTCACTATAGCTCAGATTAATTAAAACAGCAGGATACAGATGGACCATAATGGCTTCACCAAGTCCAGTCAAAACTGGGCTATCCTTTCACATACCCTCAGGTTGTCTCACCTGGGCACTGCCTTACTTGAAGGGTGAGGCTCTTTAAAGCTGTCCTTGAAAGAAATGAGACCAAATAAAAGTCATTTACCCATGCACTTTGGGGGCAGAATCCATCAGGGATTTGGGCCCCTGTAACTTCTTAAAACAGGAAAAGTGGCACTCTCCTGTTTCTGAAGTCAAACTTATCATAGCAAAGTCCCATGGAATTTAGAAAGAAATGTCTTCAGATATTTATGTGAAGCCTTTTAAAAAGATGCCTTTTGAAGTGCATGTTTATTTGTAGAACATTTTTAAGTTGACTGAAAGAAACCACTTTCCTCCTAAAACAAATTCAGCTAATATGCTCTCACTATAAGAACTGCCAAGAAAACAAGTGATAGCAAAATGTTAGAAAGAAAAGAGGAATTCAGAAAATGGTTTCAAAAGAATATTTCCTTCTCTATATGAATTAGATGAAATTACATTTAAAAAGAGTTTTTGGGGACTGCTTTCCCACCATTGTGATATTCTGTAACCCCAATAAAAAAGTTCATGCTAGAGAAGAAATTGGTTGAAGAAAATGGGAATAACTAAACTGAGGGACACTTGGGAGATCACCATACCTGTTTTGGAAAATTGGAAGAATTATTATGGGTTAAGAGTAAAAATCAAAGCCAAGAATATTTATTCAGTGCCTGCTGTGTGCCAGCGTGTTTAGAACCCACAAGTGCTAAGGATTAAAAAAAATAAAAAAGTAAATGGAGCTTTGCATTTTAACTTCCCATTATCAAGGATCTAATCAGGGAAACAACACATTAAAAAAGGGAGTGGAGGAAGTTCAGCTACCTGGAGTAGGGACATATTGAAGTTCTATAGCTGGAATGGAAAAGAGAATGAGTACATTTATTTACATATTTGAATTCATCTTTCAGAATGAGTTTCCAGAGATCACAAAAGCAAGGAGGAAAGTCCATTTCTGAGTGGGGAAATGGATTAAATTCCCTAAGTGCTCTCTTTAAAGGTTGGAGGATCAGTGAGGAGGAGTACATCAATGTACAAAATCCATTCTCTCCAATCAGTAAGAGGGAGGAACTGCAAGTGATAGTGGCTGAAGAGGAATTGTGCCTTTCAGAGTAGATTTAATATTATAGAAGGATGAGCTTCTGGAGATCTGAGGAAGCCAAGAGATAACATGAGTGAGAAATGATGAAGTGAATTAGACAAGAGGAATGACACATGTCCTACTTGTTCCCAGAACTAAATGGAATTCGTGAAAAGACAGACAGGCTTACTGTAGGAAGAAAAATAACTATTAAAGCTATCCAAAAATGGAATAGGCTGCCTCAGGAAGAAGTGAGTTCCTATCTTAGATGAAGTTTATGAACAAGGCATGGATAAATACTTGCCCAAAAGAATGTAGAGGATATTCTTGTTTAAGTATGAGCAGGACTGAATGTCCTCTCCTGTTTCTTATCAGTCTGGTATTCTGTTTAAGTATTATAGCACAGTTTTTATGGTGTGCTAGGATTTCCAAAGTTCCTCTTTATTCTTAGTAATGGGGAAGCACTGTTTGGAAATGTAAACAGGCACCCAAATTAGAGACTTTATTCTGTACTGAAAAACTACATTAGAAAAACAATCTGTTAGTTATCACTGGGAATAGTTAAAAAAAACCCCACCAACAATACCCTTTTCTTATATGGAGTCTTGCATAGCATAATATCTGTTAGAGTTCAACTCAGTTTTGTTAAACTCTGCAAGTCCCATCAGGATTTCTGTAATTTGCACACAGGTATTCCATTTAAAATGTTTATCAGTTAGTATTTATTGTGTGCCCATGGGGATTCTAGCACAATTCAAACCTCTTTTAGAATGTTCCCTGTGTTTTGCTCTTAGTGAGTTTTAGGACTTGTACAAATTCCAAAAGGCTTCGCATTGAGATTGGTTATGAATGTCAATTTCATGGAAAATTCATAGCTCTAGGGACTTGGCATGGGATTGGCTTATTCCACTGTTGAAATTTAAATCTTCTTTGGATTCAGCTGCTTACCTGCAGTCTTGGGTCTCAGCAATATTTTTGGTGTAAGAGACTATGCCTTCTGACTGCCCCTCCATCAACTGTACAACTTCATTCTTAAAACCTGAGAATCTCTTTTCAGTATTTATGTGGTCTCCCTTGCACTGATTTTCAGGTCAAATGAGAGTTTCTATATCAATTAAATTATTTAAAACTCACAGTAGAATAATTTTGACTAGTATACTCAGCATCACAGACTTTTAATGTGTTAGATACAGGGCTATCCTACAGATATAGTCTAGTTGCATAATTTGTTATGAGGAAACTGAGACTCAGAGATACATACTACAAGAAATTATCCAAGAAAATTGCCCTGATGTTCTTGAACAAGAGGGCAAAATAGACATTGAAAGAGTGCATAGAACACCCTCTACACTAAATTCTCAAAAGACAACCCACAAGAATATTATTGCCAAATTTAAGAGCTTTCAGCTAAGGAAAAATTTTAAAAGAAGCCAAAAAGAGACAATTCAGATACCAAGGAGCACCAATTAAGATTACACAAGATCTGGCAGCTTCCACATTAAGGACCACAAGGCTTGGAATATGATATTCAGAAAGGCAAGAGAATTAGGTCTTCAACCAAGGATCACCTACCCATCAAAACTTACTATATACTTCCAAGGGAAAGTATGGGCATTCAAGAAAATAGAATACTTCCAAATATTTGTAAAGAAAAGACCAGAACTAAGTGGAAAGTTTGATATCCAAAAACAAATATTAAGAGAAACATGAAAAGGTAAATAACAAAGAGAGAGGAAAGGGAGAAAGTGTTTTTCTTTAATTAAATTTTCTTCTTTAAGGGCTTCAATAAGATAAAATTGTTTATATTAATATATGGAAAATGTTATTTGTAACTCTCAAAAATTATATTCACTATTATAGTAATTAGAAGAATCATTCACAGGTAAAGATTGGGGTAATAAGTGGTCTAATATGATATGCAAAAAAAAGAAAAGAAAAAGGGGGGGATATAAGGTGGTACCAAGAGAAATTTGAAGGAATAAGATAAATAGCATAATCTATATCACACAAAGAGGCACATGGAATGGGGAGAGGAAGAATACTATCATAAGAAGGAGAAGAAGAAAGTGCTAATAGGAAATACTTAAACCTTACTCTCAGTGAAATCAATTCTGAGAGGGAAGAGAATCTAGATCCAATGGGGTATAGAATTCTATCTTACCCTACAGGGGAAGTGAGAAGGGTAAAAGTAAGGGGGGGAATGGGGTAGGGAGTACAAAAAAGGAGGGAAAGAGGGGGGAGGGAACATAATAGACACTAAAAAAATAATAACAAGGAAACAAAAAGGAAGGGGCAGAAAGGGAAGTTATATTAAGGGTTGGGATTAGGGGGACTGATTAAAAGCAAAACACTGATTTAAAAAGATATAGCTAAAGAGCAAAGGGCAGAACTAGGAGAGGTTATCAAAATATTGGGGAATACAGAGGAAGTTATCATAACTCTGAATGTGAATGGAATGAACTCATCCATAAAACAAAAGTAAATAACAGAGTGGATAAGAAACCAAAATCCTACCATATGTTGTCTATAAGAAACACACATGAGGCAGGTAGACACTCACAGAATAAACATCAAAGCCTGGAGCAAGATCTATTGGGACTTAACTGAGAAAAAGAAGGCAGGAGTCTTAATCATGATATCTGACAAAGCCAAAGTAAAAATAACCTGATCAAAAGAGTTAGGGAAGGTAATTATATCCTGATTAAAGGTAGTATAGACAATGAGGAAATATCAGTACTCAACATGTATTCATCAAATGGTATAGCATCCAAATTTCTAAAGGAGAAACTAGTGCAGTGAAACAGTAAATAGTAAAACTGTACTAGTGGGAGATCTGAACCTTCCTCTATCAGATCTAGATAAATCAAACCAAAAAAATAAATGAGAAAGGGTGAGAGATGTGAATGAAATCTTCGAAAAATTAGATTTAATAGATGTGGGGAGAAACATAAATATGGACAAAAGGGAATAAACTTTCTTTTCAGCATCACATGGTACACTCACAATGACTGATCATGTACTAGGACATAAAACATGACAAACAAGTGCAAAAAAGCAGAAATGATAAATGCAATCTTTTCAGATCATAATTCAATTAAATAATAATTAGTAAGGGTATATGGAGAGGAAAATAAAAATTAATTGGAAACTAAATAATATGATTCTCCAAAATGGGTTAAAGAAGAAATCACAGAAATAATTAATAATTCATTGAAGAAAATTATAATGATGAGATGTCCTTTCAAAATCCAGTGGTGCCACCAAAGCAGTACTTGTGGGGAAATTTATATCTTTGAGTTCATATATTAACAAATTGGGGAGTGCAGAGGTCAAAGAATTGGGCATGCAAATCAAAAAAACTTGAAAGGGAACAAATTAAAAATCCCCAGATGAAAACTAAATTAGACATCCTAAAATTCAAAGGAGAAATTAATAAAATCAAAAGTGAAAAAGCTATTGAATTAATAAATAACACTAGAAGGTGGTACTTTGCAAAACCAAATAAAATAGACAAAGTACTGGTCAATTTAATTAAAAAAGCAAAGAAGAAAACCAAAATGACAGTATCCAAGATAAAATAGGGAGACCTCACCTCTAATGAAGAGGAAATTAAGGCAATCATTAAAAACTTTTTTGCCCTATTACATAGCAATACATATGGAAATATAGGTGATATGAATGAATATTTACAAAAATATAAATTACTTAAATAAACCCATATCAGAAAAAGAAATTGAACATGTCATCAAAGAACTCCCTAAGAAAAAATCCCCAAGGCCTGATGGATTCACAAGTGAATTCTATCAAACATTTAAAGAACAACTAATCCCAATATTATACAAACTATTTGACACAATAAGCAAAGATGGAATTCTACCAAATCCCTTTTATGACACAAATATGGTACTGATTCCAAAGGCAGGCAGGTCAAAAACAGAGAAAGAAAACTACAGACCAATCTCCTTAATGAATATCAATGTCAAAATTTTAAATAGAATATTAGCAAAAAAGACTCCAGTTAGTGATCATGAGGGTTATTCATTATGATCAGGTGGGATTTATATCAGGAATGCAAGAATGGTTTAATATTAGGAAAACCATCCATATAATTGACCATATCAAGAAGCAAACCAAAAAAATCACATGATTATCTCAATAGATGAAGAAAAAGCCCTTGACAAAGACAATGCTCATTCCTATTGAAAACACTAGAAAGTGTTAGAATAGAAGGGCATTTCCTAAAAATAATAAACAGTATATATCTGTAACCATCACCAAGTATCATCTGTAATTGGCATAAATTGGAAACATTCTCAATAAGGTCAGGAGTGAAACAAGGATGTCCATAATCACCTCTATTATTTAACATTGTACTAGAAACGCTAGCAGTAGCTATTAGAAAAGAAAAAAGAAATTGAAGGTATTAAATTTGGCAATGAGGAGACCAAGCTATCACTCTTTGCAGATGATATGATGGTCTACTTAGAGAACCCTAGAGAAGCCATAAAAAAAAAAACAACTAGTGGAAATAATCAACAACTTTAGCAAACTTTAACAAAGTTGCAGGCTAAAAAAATAAAGACACAAGAATCATCAGCATTTCTATTCCAAAACATCTCAGCAGCAAGAGTTAGAAGGAGAAATTCCATTTAACATCACCCTAGACAATATAAAATACTTAGGAATTTATGTGCTGAGACAAACACAGGTACTATTTGAACACAACTACAAAACACTATCCACACAATTAAAACTAGATCAAAATAATTAGAAAAACATTAATTGCACATGGGTAGGACAAGCTAACATAATAAATATGACAATCCAACCCAAACTAATTTACTTAATTAATGCCATACCCATTAAACTACCAAGAAACTTTTTTATTGAATTAGGAAAAAAAAAAAAACTATAACTAAGTTCATTTGGAAGAACAAAAAGTCAGGAATATCAAAATAAATAGTGAAAAAAATGTAAAGGAAGGTGGCCTAGCACTACCAGACTTCAAATTAGAGTATAAAGCAGTGTTCATCAAAACAATATGGTACTGGCTAAGAGACAGAAGGGAGGGTGAGTGAAATAGATTTGGGGTAAGTGACCTCAGCAAAAGTCTACCCAAAGATCCCAACTTTTGGGACAAAATCCACTTTTTGACAAAAAACTACTGGCAAAATTAGAAAACAGTATGTGAGAGATAAAGTTCCACATCTCATGCCCTATACCAAGAAAAACTCAGAATGAGTGAATGACTTGAATATAAAGAAGGAAACCATGAGTAAATTAGGTGAGCATAGAATAGTATACTTGTCAGATCTTTGGGAAAGGAAAGATTTTAAGAACAAGCAAGAGTTAGAAAGAATTATAGAATGAAAAATAAATAATTTTGATTACATTAAATTAAAAAGGTTTTGTACAAACAAAATCAATGCAACTAAAAGTATAAGGAAAGCAACAAGTTAGGGAAAAAATCTTCATAACAAAAATTCTGACAAAGTTTAATTACTCAAATTTATAAAGAGCTAAATAAATTGTACAAAAAATCAAGCCATTCCTCAATTGATAAATGAGTAAGGGACATGAATAGGCAATTTTCAATTAAATAAATCAAAACTATCAATAAACACATGAAAAAATGTTCTAAATCTCCTGTAATCAGAGAAATGCAAATCAAAGCAACTCTGAGGTATCACCTCAAACCTAGCAGATTGGCTAACATGACAGCAAAGGAAATTATAAATATTGGAGGTGTCCTGGCAAAAATGGAGTCTCAGAAATGAAACATCATTTGTCCAAGGTTTCATGGTGGCTAGTAACACCCTGTAGCTATTAGCTAGAAAGTAGTTGGTGATGGATCTAATGAAGACTGTTTGTATTTCAACTTCTCTCTAAACAGTCATCACATACCCTGGGTCAAGGTCTTTGCAGTTACCTCACAACATAATTCATACCCTTTCTATTAGAGGGAATAGCTTTTGGTCAATTCTTATTTTCCATATTGTGGCCTCTCTACTTCAGTACATTAGTGCTTGTTTTTTATAAATGTTTTGTTGTGTGTGTGTGAAGTTCCTGGACCTGTGATTTCACTGATGTATATGATTCCTTATGTGAAAAATCTGTCAAATCAAGTATCTCATCTGTAATTATAAGTCTTAAATATTTGGCTCAAAGGCATTGAAAGGTTAAGTGACTTTCCTGTGGTTACAAAGATGGTATGATATCAAAGACAGATCATGAAACTAGTTTTTTTTTTCTAACTTTAAAGCCAATCATTAGGTCATGATGCCTCTCTATAAATGTAGATGTAATTATCTACAAAACCCAACACAATCTTGGGCCCCATTGATAGAAGCCTATTTTCTAGAAGCACTTCTAAATTCACTGATCAGGATTAGAATTAGAATGCTGTCTTCAGGATGATAAGGGGACTGAAATATCATGCCATGAATGAAGCAAGGAAAGAAACTTCATTTAAGGAAATAAGGAAGACAATCCCTGCTTTCAAGGAGTTCATATTCTAATAAGAAAAAGCAAAACACATTGGAGGTTTCAACCACAAGTCAAAAGGAAAGGTCCAGGGATCCTCCGAGCAGAGAAGCCAAGGCATTGTACCAAACTTTTCTTTAATGACATTTCTACTTATAAAACCACATCTATTTCTGATGTTGAATTATTTGACAGTGCCAATGACTTTAATGGAAAGAACTTTATTTTTCTAATCTTTAGCAGCTGTAGCTGTCATGTTTTAATAAGAAATGGTTGAGGGAATTAGGAATATTTAGTTTGGAGAAAAGAAGACATTGGGACATGATATCAATCTTCAAATAGTCAAAGGGCCATTACTAGTAAGAAAAATTAGACTGTATATAATATCAGAGAGTATCACTAAGAACAATGGATGGGAAAAATATAGGAAACATACTTCAGCTCAATGGAGACAATAACTTTTCCAATAATAGGACTACAAATAAAAAAAACAATAAAACTCTCCAAAATTTAGTCATCAGCTTCATGAGATTTTAAACCCTCTATGAGTGAAAGCATTCAAAGTGGGGTCAAATTTCTGGTTGTTTTGATTGTAATAGAGGGTTTTTCAGATATGCAGAAATGGACAATTTGGAAAGATTCAATGTTGTATGGAACTCACAACTAAATGTGAAGAGAAGATTGGGATCTGTCAACATTTACACTCAGCTCTTGCCACAGAGAATGACAAGGTTTCTGCTCAGGACATCTGAAGAAGAGACTTTTGAGAAATTTTGAGGGTTTAAATAAACAAAACTGAAAACAAAAATGAAAACTTTGGGAGAGAAATTACTGAAATATTGGGACAATTCTTTGATCTAAAATCTCAAAAACTACTTCTGACTTGTTTGTTCCATGTGATCTGTGTTTTGACTCACCTGCCAATTCTAGCATCACTTGGTTTCTATCCCCCTCAGCTCCATGACTAATCTTTCTGTTGCTGATCTGGTTTGTTAGCATCATAGTTCTGCATCTCCTTTTTCCCAAACTAGGAGTATCAACACCAGAGATTGTGTCAATAGGCCTCACAGAAGTCAAATCATTGGCTGGGAGAAAGGAAATTAAATATGAAAAATAAAGCTTTATTTTCAGTGAGAGAAGCTATATGACCAGGAGCCCAGGACTGAGTTAAAAAATGTAGTAATTGGGTATAGAGAATCTTTTAAAGAAGTTTAAAAAAAAAGGGAGAAAAAGAGAGAATAGTGACTAGAGCGGGGATAGAAAGATTGAAGGGATTTTTTAAAGGACTCTCTCTGGTTACATGAACTTTTTGAAAGTATATGGGAAGGAAAGAAGTAGTGGGTAGGGATGTAAGACAGATTAATGACTATTGGAGAAATATCAGTTTTGAGGTGGTAAAATTGTAGTACTTGAGATGTTGTTTTCTAGTTGTTTAATATATATTTGTTAAGATGAAATGAAAATGTTTGGAAGCAAAAGAGAAGGACCTACTGAAGAGGGATGGAGTCAAAAGTGCATAACAGGAAGAATTATTGAATAATTGGATCAAAGAAGGACACAGGAAGGAAAGAATGAAGGGCACAATTGATAGATGGTCAAACAATGCAAACAGAAAATTTTGGATGAAGACATCAAAGCTTATTATAATTATATGAAAAATATTCTAGATTATTATTGATTAGAGAAATGCAAATCAAAGCAACTCTGAGATAGAGTCTTGCCCCTAGATTAGCTAAAATGAGAAAAGACCAATATAACATATTTTGGAAGGAACACTTATACATTATTGGCTCAGTTGTGAACTGATCCAGTCATTTTGTAGGACAATCTGGAATTATACCCAGAGTTATAATTGTGTATACTTTTGACCCATAAATACCATTATTAGGTTTATTTCCTAGGCTGATCATGGAAAAAGAAAAGGAACTTATATGTTCTAAAATATTTATAGGATCTCTCTTCATGGGGATGATGAGTTGAAATTTGAGGAGATGCCCATCAATTGGAGACTGCTTGAATAAGATGTATTGTAATAATACTATGCCATGAGACAGAATAAGCAAGTCAGTTGAAAAAAAAGTATGGAAAGATTCACATTAAAGTTAAGTGAGCAGAACCAAGAGAACTTTATATTCAACATTATGTATGTCAACCTCCAGAGAAAGAAATGATGAAATAGAGACATAGCAAGATATAATTTTGTATATACATATGTCTTTTTCCTAAATGATGCATTCTCCAGGGCAGATGGAGGAAAGGGTGGGAGATATTTTGGAAATATATTGCAAATAAATAAACTAATTAATTAATTAAAAAAAGAATCAAGGACCATAAAGACAAATTAGTCAACTGGGAGTGGATACCCATTTCTCTGAGAAAGGGACGGGGAGAGACTGAATGCTTCATGTCACTGAGAAGATGCTGCTAATTGAAGTAGAGGAATTAAGGGAAATCCCTGCACATTATCTCAATATTCCCAGTGAAATTCGAGGTCAAGTCTTATGCTGTAAGTATGACACATTACTATCTTGTAAAGTATTTTGGAGGCAACTCAATAATTTTCAATAATTAAAAAATGAAGATGGGTACTGCAATGATCCTATAAGTATATAAATCTAAAATTAAGTTACCACCCTTCTTCTTTAAAGCTGCTATTTTCTGACATACAGAGATGATGCTACTGATTTATTGTCAGTGAACATGAGGGACTGATCTATAAATCTGCATCCACGTTCTTGTTCTTGGTTCCCATTGTGACCAACAGCATGCTTTGGGGAGTCACAGAGCTGTTGCTAAATATGTTATTTTTAGTTGTTTCAGAAGAGTGAAAATTGGCCCATATTAGGATAAATTCTTAAAACTACATTAAATAAGAAAGGTAACTGGACCTTATGATTTATAGCACTATATTACCCAAGGTAAGTACTCGTTGAAACTTCTTAGAATAGCTTACAACACAAAATATTGCCACTGATCTTTCCTAAGCTAAGCTTTCCACACTAAGCTTTCCCTTTGTGTGGCTAGAGAACTTAATATGAGCTTTTTGACACCTCTTTAAATTCCAAAGTATTTGCCTTCACAGGCTCATTTTTGTCCCCTACACCTACGCTCTTTTTTCTTACTCACCCCTTCATATAATTTAGTAACAATCAACTTATATTTATTTGGAGACAAAACCTATTATAGAAGAACAAATAGCAATAAATAAGGCCTAAAGGGGCAGGGAACTCCAAAAAGATTAAGTGGTGCCATTTTGCTATACAGTCATGAAAAGGAGGGAAGGGGGAAAACTGGACAGCTGATATATTCCCCAGGATCCTACAGCACAAGAGGTAGGAATATTTGAATAAAGAATTCTGTTCAAAAGATCCCTCTTTAAATGGATGGTGGGCAAGACAAGACTCTAACTTCTCTAATCTATATACAGTTGGGGTTAATTATTTCCATAGTCCCAAGCCCTTATTGGCCATCTAGTCCAAAGTTCCTAGGTTTTCTTGGTATCTGTAATTCTAATTTCTAATAATCTTGCTGTTTTTCCATTCAGCTTGGAAAAAAAATGATCCTTTCCAGTAGCCCCTGGGAAGCCCATGCTACATATGCATCAGATTAATTATAAAATACAATCAAGATACCAAAAATTTTAGAGTATTTAATTAAATCTATTTTTAAAAAAATCTGACCAAATGATAAGATGTGAAGTTAACTTTAAAACTATTTTCTTAAAAACTCTCATTATAGAGTATTTCACAAAAATCACAAAAACTCAAAGATGGAGGTAACTAAGAGAATAAATCTTCCAACCTATATTTGAATAAGTCACAAAAACTCAAAGTTGAAAGTAACTTAGAAGACATCTTTTCTTGTCTATATCTAGATAAAAATTCCTCCTATATTATACTTGAAATTGGACATTGATCTTTTATTCAACAATTTTTCAGTGAAGTTGGGTGTGGGAAAAAGGAAGAGGGATGTTACCATTATAAGTGGACTATTTCATTTTTGCATCTTAAAAGTTTTGGACATTTTCTATCCATCAAGCCCCTTTGAAAAATCTACTAATCATTTTTAGTTTTATCCTGCCCTCTAATTCTTATTCCATTTGACAGTATTCCCACTCGACCATACTTTTAGATAGCAAGATAGCACTTATGCTATCATGTTCCTCTCCCACCAGACTAGACTACATTTTCTTTGACCTATCTTTATAAAGCTTGATCTCTGTGAAGCACTTTACCATTTTGGCTACCCTCCTATGAACTTTCTCAATCTTATCAATATTTTTCCTGTTTTCTAGAACCAAATACCCTTCAGATGTAATTAATCTTGGGTTGAATAGAGTGAGACTATCATCTGGCTAGTCCAAGACACTATATATATCCATGTACAGCATAAATTTGAATTAACTTTTTCAGTTGACATATCACATTATTAAGTCATAATTTAGAAGAAACAGTGAGTTCAGGAATACAAGTTATAAGTCCTTAGATCAGCAACCAGAAAGATGAGGCAGTAAGCTATGGACCAATAAGTGGTGTCTTAATCAGAAATCAGATGAGCATAAAGATTAGGCAAAAAATTCTGAGAGTGAGAGTATGTGCCAGTGCAGGCAGTGCATGTAATTTCAAATCAGGAAGACTCAGATTCAAATTCTGTATCTGGCATTTACTAGGTATATGACCATAGGCAACTCCCTTAATCTTTCTGAATCTCAATTTCTCATATCTATAATATAAGAATAAGATTTGCAGTACCTGTCTAACAGTGTTGTGGGAGGTTTTGATGGAATAATGTATTAAGCTATTTCAAAAAATTTAAAAGTATCATATTAACATGTTATTTTTATAACAATAGCTATATGGCTAGATTTATGCCTGTCATATTTTTTATTATTTTGCTACATTTTTATAACTTTTTTTCTGTTTCATATAGAAACATTTTGACAATTGTTTTTTACATTATAAAATTCAGATTTTCTCCCTCTTTCCTATCCCCACCACCCCAGTGATAATATTCTGATATATTATACCTGCACTTCCATGTAATACATATTTCCATATTGCTCATCATGATAGAAGGTCTATGATAAGAGGTTTTCATGAAATAGGGTGGAAGATAGCATATTTTGATCTGCACTCAGATTCTAATAGTTCCTTCTTTGGTTGTGGATAGCATTTTCATCAAGTGTCCTTTTTAGCTATCTTGGGAGACATGCTTGGCTTATAATGGTTAGTCCTTCATAGTTGATCATTGTATGATATTTGTTACTGTATACATTGTTCTCCTGGCTCTTCATTTTGCATTGATTCATATATGTCTTTCCAGGTCACATTGAACACATTCTGTTTATTATTCTTTATGACACAATAGTATTCAACTATATGCAACTATATACAACAAGCTATTTATCCTTCTCCAAGTGATAAATAATCCTTCAGTTTCCAATTCTTTGTCACTACCAAAAGAGCTGCTAACATTTAGTTATGGGTAGGTCCTTTTCCTTATCTCTGATCTCTTTGGGATACCAACCCAGAAAAACTATTTCTGGGTGAAAGGATATGCCTAATGTTGCATCCATTTGAGCCTGGTTCAATATTGCTTTGGGGAATGGTTGTATCAGTTAATAGTTCCACAAACAGGGTATGTGACCCAGTTTTGCCACCCCACCCCCACATTAATTTGGGCATATTAGTCAAATTGATAAGTATAAAGTTGTATCTCAGAGTTGTTTTAATTTATGTTTCTATTTAAAAGTGATTTGGAGCATTTTTTTACATGACTATAGATTAGTTTTAATTTACTTTCTCTGAGAACTGCTTACTCATATACTTTGATAATTTTTGCACTGGGGAATGCCCTTCTATTCTTATGAATTTAACTCTGTTCTCTATATTTTTGAGAGCTTCTTCTGGGTAAACATGGCAGCAGTCTAGACACAAGACTCTTTCTCTCCTCAGCACCCACTGATATAGACTACCTCAAAAGACCAAAAAAAACCAAACAAACCAAATTCATAAGAACGAGGGACTCTACAGTAGGGTGCATCATTGAATGTACATGGATTTGGGCATATCCACACTATAAGGGGATGAAAAAGCTCCCATCAAAACAGGAGCTGATCTACACTTTCCCATCCCACCTATGGAGCCAGAATGTGCCAGAATCAGCAAGTGAGTGAAGGGAATCCCTAGAGTGAGGTAAGGGGCACCTCTAGGTCCTTGTGAGCTGACTAAGACCACCAAAGACCTGCCCCTGAGAGCAGCTACACCTGAAACCCCAGCAGGCTGAAAAGCGCAGACTGTGGAGCTTGCAGAAAAATAGCACAGAGAGGGCAGCAAATAGCAGAAGCTGCGGAGTTTCAAGAGCATGCTCAGGAAAAATCCTTGCTCCTTAACTCGATACACAGAGAGCCTGCCCACCTCATTCAGATTTCTGACTAAAAATGGAAGGAAAAACCTCCACAGTGATGGCAATTGTGCCTAGGAGCAACAAACACCCTCCAAGAAAAACAGGAAGAGGGGTTGACCCTGGAAAATTTTTAAGGAGGAAAACCCAGGCTACAGAGGAAATACAGGAGGAAACTCAAATAAACCAAAACCTTCCAAAAAATGGAAATTGTCAAGAAAATCTTGAAGAATTTAAATTGGAGCTTATCAAAAAAGATGGAAGCCTTCTGGAAAGAAAAGTGGGAAATAGTTCAAAGAGAAAACAACAGTTTAAAGGACAAGAATTCCCAATTGGAGAAACATCTGGAGGCTATGAAAAGCAGGATAGACCAAAACTGAAAAAGGAAAACCAGTCTTTAAAGACCAGAATTAGGCAACTGGAAGACAATGATCTTGCAAAACAGCAAGAATGAAAAAAGTAAAGTCAAAAGACTGGCAAAATAGAAGAAAAATAAAATATCTCACTGAAAAGATGACGTTTTAGGAAAACAGAGCAAGGAAAGACAATTTGAGAATCACTGGTCTATCTGAAAAGCCAGAAATAAACAGAAATCTTGACATCATGCTACAAGAAAATCGTCCAAGATAAATGCCCTGATGTCCTTGAACAAGGGGACAAAATAGACATTGAAAGAGTTCATAGAACATCCTCTACATTAAATCCTCAGAAGACATCTCCCAGGAATGTAATTGCCAAATTCCAGAGCTTTCATGCTAAGGAGAAAATTCTACAAGAAGTCAAAAAGAGACAATTCAGATACCAAGCAGCACCAATCAGGATCACACAAGACTTGTCAGCTTCCACACTAAAAGACTACAAGGCCTGAACAAGGCCCCAATATTGAATTTTTCTGTCAATTATCTTATCACTTGTGTTAACTTCTTAAGTTCTACCAGAGGTTCTTTTGGGGCCTGATATCCTTTCACATTTTCCTTTGAGGCTTAACATTTTTAACATTAATATTTAAACATTAACATTTTCTTTTTGCCATTGTTGTTCTCTTCTGAGTTTTTATTTTATTTTTCTCTGTCAATAAAATAACTTTCTAAGGTCTGGGCTATTGTTTGTGTTGTTGTTTTCTTCTTCTTCCTTTCTTCCTTTCTTCCTTTCTTCCTTCCTTTCTTTCTTTCTTTCTTTCTTTCTTCTTCTTCTTTCTTGTCCTTTCTTTCTATCTCTTCTTCCTTTCTTCTTCTATCTTCTTCTTCTTTCTCTTCTCTTTCTTCTTTCTTTCTTTCTTTCTTCTTCTTTCTT